>NC_058131.1:683173701-683222930 GCF_016433145.1 Gracilinanus agilis
TTCCTTCCTTCCTTCCTTCCTTCCTTTCTTTCTTTCTTTCTTTCTTTCTTTCTTTCTTTCTTTCTTTCTTTCTTTCTTTCTTTCTTTCTTTCTCTCTCTCTTTCTTTCTTCCTTATCAACTCCACCACCCTGATCTCACCATTCCCTCTATCAATTAAAAAACAAACAAACATGTAGCAAATATGATAGATGAGCAAAGCAAATCCCCACTTTGATCATGTACAAAAGTATATCTCATTCTGGACTATGAGCCCATTACCTCTCTGTCAAAGGGTGGGTAATGTATTTCATCACTGGTACTCTGGAATCAGTTGGTCATTGTACTGATAAAAGTTCTTAAACCTTTCAAAGTCATTTTTCTTTATCACATTTTGTAATAGTATAAATTATTCTCCTGGTTATAATTACTTCACTCTGAATCAGCTTATGTGAGTTTCCCCAGGTATTTCCGAAACTATTCCTTCATCATTTTCTTTTATGACACAAGAGTATTCCATTACATTTACATGCCATAACTTGTTCTGCCATTTCCCAATTTATGGGGACCCCTTTCATTTCCAGTTCTTTACCACCACAAAAATGCTACAGTAAACATGTATTTTTCATACATGTGGGCTCTTTTCCTCTTTCTTTGATCTCTGGAGCTATAGGTCTAATAGTGATATCTCTAAGTCCAAATATACACACAGCTTGGTGACTAAGGGGGTGCGGTTCCAGATTGCTTTCCAGAATGGTTAGACCAATTTGTAGCTCAACCATCAGTGTATTAGTATGCTTGATTTACCAGAGCTCCTTCAATAATAATTTCCTTTTTTTTTATCATCTTTGCCAGTCTGATAGGGAGGACTGTTTGAGTTTACATTTCTCTTTCAGTGAATTGGAGCATTTTTCATATGGTTGTTGATAGACTAAATTTCTTCACTTAAGAATTGCATAGGGAGCAGTCAACTGGCTCAGTGGATTGAAAGCCAGGCCCAGAGATGGGAGGAACTGGGTTCAAATTTGGTCTCTGACACTTCCTAGCTGTATGACCCCGGGCAAGTCATTTAACCTCCATTACCTAGCCCTTACCACTCTTCTGTCTTAGCACTAATACATGGTATTGATTCTAAGACGGAAGGTGAGAGTTTAAAAAAAAAGAATTGCTTGTTCATATCCTGTAACCATTTATCTCATGGGAAGTGACTCTTAAATATAAATATTTTAGTATACAAAGGTTGAAAAAGATTGTATGGGAAACTTGGAACTTCTCTTATGCAGTTTATTTCTTTAAAATGTTTTTTTTTAAATTTAACAAAGTAGCAATAACATTGCAGATATGTGGTTCAGGGATAGAGAGCTGAGATCAGAGTTGGGAAGACCGAGGTTCAAATCTTACCTCAGATAGTAGTTGTGTGTCCCTGGGCAAGTCACTTCAACCTGTTTTCCTCAGTTTTCTTATCTGTAAAATAAACTGGAGAAGGAAATAGTAAACCAATCCAGTTTCTTTGCCAAGAAAACCCCAAATGGGGTTACAAAGAGTGAGACATGACTGAACAATAGCATTATCCTGAGTGTTTCCTTCTGGATTTTTGTAAGTATTTAAAAAATCTATTAATGTCCTTTTTTCACATTTCTATCACTATCCACTTCTTTCCCACACTGCCCCAGGAGAAACCCTTTTTTTGTAAACACTTTTTTTGGGTTGTTGTTCAGTCATTTCAGTCATGTCCAAATATCTGGGACCCTATTTGAGGTTTTGGCAGAGATGCTGAAGTGGTTTGCCATTTGTTTTTCCAGCTCATTTTACATACAAAGAAACTGAGGCACACAAGGTAATGTGATTTGCCCAAGGTCACATAGCTAGTAAGTGCCTGAGGCCAGATTTGAATTTATGAAGATGAATCTTCCTGATTCCAAACCCAGTGCATTATCTACTGCACCCTGTAGGTATCCTAATTTGTAAATACTAAGTGTCACCAAACAAAGCAAAGCAATACTTTGGCAGTATAGATAAATGTCTTTCTCCTGGATGGATGTCCAGTTCATCACTACTCTGCCAAAAGGTAGAAGACATTCAACCTTTCATTTGGCATATGGTATTTTTCACATACCATAATGCAGCATCATTTTCATTTTTTAAAATCCTTCCCTTCTGTCTTAGAATCAAAATTGGTTCCAATGCAGAAGACTTGTAAGGGCTAGGCAATGGAGGTTAAGTGACTTGCTCAGGATCACACAGCTAGGAAGTGTCTGAGGCCAGATTTAGTTATTTAACTCATAGCTTCTAGCCAGTCAGTGCCTTATATGGAGTAGAGAGTTGCTAAATATACAAAGAATAAATGAATATGTGCTTCGATGTGACCATCTTCACAGTTCTTTTTGTTCCTCAAAATGCTATTTCCTTTTAGAACCACAGAATTATAATTACCTTCTGAACACTACCCTTTGCAGGTGAGCAAGTAATCATAACAGCTGACGTTTATGAAATGTTTAATGATTATAAAGCTCATTACAGTAATTACCTCGTTTGATTATTTGTGAAGGAGGTAGGACATGTAAGATTTTCCTCATCTTAATATGAGGAAAAGAAGGTTCAGAGAGAATGAAAGTCTTTAGACTTTACCTAAGTTGCAAAATCAGAATATGCTGGAACAAGGATTTGAATCTAGGTCTTGAATCGAGGCTAGTGTTCTTTCTAATAGAGATTCACTGAACTTTAGAGCAGGAAGTGGGTTTGGGGTATTCTTTCTTTCCCTCCTCTCTGTCTTTCTTCCCTCATGCCAGGGATGCTCTCCCTTCTCACATCAGCCAACTGGATCCTAGTACCATTTGAGGCTTAGTGCCCCCATCCTTATTTCTCCCTCCCCATTCTAGATTGTATCATATTTATGTCGTAGATACTCTCTACTAAAAACCAGCATGGAAGAGTAAGTAGAGGACTGGCCTCTGAGTCAGAAAGGCATAGATTGAAGTACAATCTCTTATACACATTGGCTGTATAATCTTGGGCAAAGCACTTAACCACTTAATGTCCCTAGTCAAGTCTCTAAGACTGAGTTGCAGAGAATATGCTTATCTGCATTTGTAAAAGAAGTCCATTACAAGGATTTTCTGAACCAAAACTGATCTCTAAACCTTTCTGTTTGAGCATTAATAAAACAATTTTGAACATGTACTTCTAGGATATGTGTTGTTTAATTGTTTTGGTTGTGTCTAAGTCTTCATGACCCCATTTGGGGTTTTCCTGGCAGAGATACTGGGGTGGTTTGTCACTCCCTTCTCCAGCTCATTTGACATACGGGGAAATTGAGGCGAACAGAACTAAGGGTTTTGCTCAGGGTCTCACAGCTGGAAAGTATTTGAGGTCAGATTTGAGCCCAGTTCTTCCCAACTCCAAGTTTGGTGCTTTATCCGCTGTGCCACCCAGCTACCTCCGGTACATTTACTTATTTCTATGTTACACAAATGCTAAAAATTGAACTGGAAAGACCTTCAGGAATTGATGCAGAGTGAAAGGAGCAGAGCCAGAAGAACATTGTACACAGAGACCGATATACTGTGGTAAAATCGAATGTAATGGACCTCTGTACTAGCAGCAATGCAATGGCCCAGGACAATTCTGAGGGATTTATGGTAAAGAACGCTACCCACATTCAGAGGAAGAACTACAGGAGTGGAAATACAGAAGAAAAACAACTGCTTGAACACTTGGATTGATGAGGACATGATTGGGGATGTAGACCTGAAAAGACCACACCAATGTAACTATCAATAATATTTAAATAAGTCTTGACTGACCACACATGTTAAAACCAGTGGAGATGCGAGTTAGCTATGGGAGGGGGAGGAATTTGAGCGGGTGAAGGTTAAAGTAAAACATGAATTATGTAACCATGGAAAATTTTTCTAAAAATAAAAAATTAACCACAAAAAATAAAAAATAAAAATTGAGTACATTATAAAACTGTAATGTAGAGGATGGCAGCATGGAATTCCTGCAAAATACAGGATCAACAAAAACATATACAAAATGGAAATGAAAATCAGATGAGATAAAGAAAGAATAACATTTAACCTTAGAATCAATAGGAAACCATTAGGGCTTATTGAGTAGGACTATAATATGGTCAGAGCTGCACTTTAAGAAAATCACTCTGGTCCTATGTGAAGGATGGACAGGAGAGTAGAGAGACTGGGGCTAGGAAGCTCCTTCAGAGGCTATTGCAATTGTCCAAACAAGAGGTAATGAGAATCTCAACTCAACCGGTGACTGTGAAATTAGTAAGAAAGTCAAGAATTTGAGAGATGTTATGGAGGTAGAAATGACCAGTTTTGACAACTGATTTTGTGGAATGGACTGTGAGAAGCTAAAGATGCCCCAGAAATTGTGACCCTGAGTAACTGAAAGGCAGGGAAGGGGGAGGGAATAAGCATTTATAGAGCAAATACTCTGTGCCAAGCACTTTTTACAAATATTATCTTATTTGATCCTCAGAACAACCCTGCAAAGTAAGTGCTATTATTATCTCCATTTTATAGATGAGGAAACTGAGACAAACAGATGAAGTAACTTGATCAGGGTCACACAGTTGGTGCATTTGAGACCAAATTTGAACTCAAGTTTTCTTGATTTCAGGTCCAGCCCTTTATCTGCAATAATGGTATTACCTTCAACAGAAACAGGGACATTTTGAAGAATTTTTTGGGGGGGTAGTAATAATGTAAGAGATTTGAGATAGATCCCATGCCATCCATAGCTACACATCCTGTGAGAGTCTATCCCACACAAACTCAAAGAGGTGGAATAACACTCTTAGTCATTGGTCACTGGGCACAGAGTCTTTCCTCCAAGATGATACAAGGGACAAGGTTGTATGCTGAGTCAAGTGGGAGGTTCTCAATGGTATCTGAATAGCTGCTTCCTTGAATATTGGGTAGCAGTTAGGTTAAACTATCCTGATGGACCCAAATCCAGTTGAAAATGGGAAGGGAATTGGAACTTCTATGGAAGAGGGAGAGAAAAAGTAGAGAGTGGAACACTGGTAGTGGTGGTTATATTGAAGAAAAGTCCTGTAACAAGCAATTGGTACCTGACCAAGAAATCCCTACCTCTCATTTTAGAGTGCATTGATCTACAGTGATGAAACCTTATATTAATGTATATATGTGTTTTCCTAGTAATGAGTTATCTCTTTGACCGATATTATACTTTTTCTGTTTATATTTTCAGTATCTACTATAGTCCTTGGAATGCAGTATGCATTAAAGAAATGTCAGGTGTTGTGAAAGACTCAGCTACTCTCAGCAGTACAATGATCCAGGACAATTCTGAAGGACTTATGACAAAGGGTATTATTCACCTCCAGAGAAAGAACTATTGGAGTTGGGATGCAGATCAAAGCATATGGTTTTCACATTAGTTTATTCATGGTTTTAGTTTGGGGTTTTGGTTTTATACAAATATTCTCTTAGAATAATGATCAATACAGAAGTATGTTTTGTATGATAATACATGCACGACCCAAATCAAATTGTTTACCTTTGCAGAGCAAGGAGAAAAAGTAGTCAACTTAGATCTTATAATGTTGGAAAATGTATGTTGAAAATTATTACATGTAACTGGGTAAATAAAATATATTTAAAAAAGAAATTCCAGCTGTATAGAATTGATTCTATACCTGAAACATAAGCCACCCTTATAATTGCTATATATTAGTTAGTAGTCTAGTTGTTGTTCAGTCATTTTTCAATTATATCTGACTCTCTGTGACCTGATTTTTGGGTTTTCTTGGCAAAGATACTGGGATGGTTTGTCATTCCCTTCTCCAGCTCATTTTATAATTGAGGAAACTGAGGCAAGCAGGTTAAGTGACTTGTCTTGGGTTACACAACTAGTAAATGTATGAGACTAGCTTTGATCTCAAGAAGAAAGATAAGTCTTTTTGACTCCAAGCTGGGCACTCTATCCATTGTACCACTTTGCAGCCCAAGAAGATAAGTAGACTAGGGACCCTCTACTATGATCCTAACCTGAAAAGCTTCCTCTGGATTATCATCAGTAACAGAGAACTCACTACTCTTTAAAGTAACCCATTCTGTTTTTGGACCACTAGAGAGTTTTTTCTCCTTTAGAGCCAAAATCTGCCACTCAGTTGGTTTTTCTCCATTAGTACTAGTTCCACTAGGTTGAAGCAGAATTAGATCAAAGTTAGGATCCTGAATCAGCCCTTAACTAGCTGTGTGACTTTAGGTAAATATCTGGACCTTACTCTTATCATTTCTAAAAAGGAGCATGTTGTACTAAATGGCCTCTGAAATGGTCCTTTACAATCCTAGATCTATGATTCTAAAGTCTTTTGCTGTTGTTTAGTCCTTTTTTCAGTCTTGTCTGACTCCTCATGACCGCATTTTGAATTTTCGTCATTTCTTTCTCCAGCTCATTTTTCAGATGAAGAAACTGAGGCAAACAGGGTTAAATGATTTGCCAAGGTTCACACAGCTAGTAAGATTCTGAGACCAGATTTGAACTCAAGAAGATGAGTTTCTCTGATTCCAAGCCCAATAGTCTATCCATTGTGCCACCTAGCTCTTCATCCTAAGGTCTATAAAATATTTTCCATAAGAAAATGTGTTCCCAATTTATTAATTACATTTATTTCAATTTCATAGATGAAGAAACTAAGACTCAAAGAGATTAAATAAATTATCCAAGGTCCCTCATCAAGAAACTATCCAAACCAGGATTTGAGCCCAACTCTCCTGAGCCTTAACTCTACCATTTTTTTCACTTTACCATATGGCCTCTCTAAATTTATTCAACAACAAATTCTCAGAGATATTCTTTTGTAAAGTCACTGATTTGTTTGAATTTTGAAGGTTTGAAGTTGAAAGTTGAAAGTTTGAGGGAAATCAAATGCACATTTCAAACATCCCAGGTAGTTTGAACAGCAACAATTCCACCAAAGGAAGGTAACTTCTATGGGAAGAATGGTTGAGGAAGTCAGCCCATGGCCAAATCCAGGCAACTGGAAATCTCACTTCACTTTTTTTCTAAAGAGGTTCAAAATGGAGCTGCCTATCTTCTTCCATGACATCCTCCAGCAACAAACTTCTATTTTTGCATTTCATTCACAAAACAGATGAGATGTTCAACATAATTTGCAGTTAATGGGGGCCTTGGAGGGCTCAGGAAGCAATGATCAATGAGCACTGTTTCCCCAGAGAGGCACTGGTGATTTGATCCTTCTTTTGACTCAGCAACTTGCTTTTAATTCTCCCCTTCTGCCTGTTATAAACACCCTGTGTGCCAATCACTTTCAAACACCACAATGTTCAACAGTACAAGCTGGAAATGGACCACAACATGGATGACTCACATCCCTCAGCCAGGGGGTGAGGGGGTGGATGTGCTGAAGCTAAGGGGGAAGTTGATTACAAGGCAGAGAGAGAGAGTTGGAGGGTTCAGAGAAAAAGGCAGACTTTGGTTTGGACCTGTATTTAATTTTATGGGGAATGTTTAACATGGAATCTCTCTTCTATAATGCAAATGAGCATCTCATCTGCAAATTACAGATTAGAGAATTCCAAGGGATACAGGGATTTTAAGTTATCTACCCATGATCACATAGCTAACATGTGTCAGAGGCAGGACTTGAACCCATCTCATATATACTCCGATAAGTGGCATATAGACACATATACTATATCATACTGCCTCTCATTTTTATGAACACGCAAAAGAGGAATCTTGTAATAAATCTACATGATTGGAGACTGGATATCATGACTTTTCATATATGCATATATTTAAAATATTCAAACTCACAATACAGTCATTGACCCAGAATAAGGACTCCCCCTGTAATAAATGTAATTAAATGGTAGCAATGAGTCTCAATTAATTTCAAAGACATGGAGCAGTCAGAACCTTGGACAGAGAATAGTTGCCAATCTATCCAGCACCTGCCCATTTGGCTATATCACTATCCTCCTTCTTATCTAGGAAGATTAATTCAACCTATTCTTTCCCCCTCACACTCATTTGTTAGTATTTCATTAGAAGTTACTTTTATTTACTGTCAATATACAGGTTCTCTTCCACATCAAGATTTTCTCACAGACATATCACATTTCATCATGTCATGAGTCCAGCAAAATAAATTGAATGGGAATTTTTTGGGAGTTTTTCAGAAGCCACAGATGACATGAGAAGGCCAGAGGATGACCTGGAAAAATTTAGAAACTCATTAATGCATAAAATATCTGTTTAGTATTGTATAATATCAATATATTTTATATTTTATACCATAAACATACAGAATTGTTTTAAAGGGAAAATAAGTAAAAAGTTTAAGTTTGGGGGGGGGGAAATGGGAAAAACAGCAGATGACACACAAAACATCAACCTACATATAGCCTATGACAAAATACTTAACTCAAATTTTATAATAAAGTACTGTGAACACACTATAAAAAAGAAGAAGAAAACAGTCTTCTTTACTACTAAGGGAGTGCCAAAATTTTTTATGTGGATTTTCCAGATTGTGGAGGTGCTGTGCCCCTAATCCCACTGGTGTGGAAGAGATACCTGTGTTTTGTATTTGCTTATCTTTGTACAACTTATTTTTCTCCAGGAAAACTTAAGTTCCTTAAAATTAAGACCTACCCCCTTGTTCCCACCACCTAGTACATAGTGGGTGCTTGAAAAAGACATGCTGAACTTAAACTTCACAATTTACACCATATTCTACTAGCTACTCTTCTTATATGAATTCTTAGATTCTATGTCAATAAAGACTGAGCAAGAATCATTATCTTAGTGAGCAGTTTAAGTGAATTAAATAAATATTAGCAATAGACACATCTTTAATAATGATAATGATGATGACAACTGGTATTTATATAGTGTTTTATAAATCAGGTTTATAAATAAAGGTTTATAAGTCACTTTACAAGTATCTTATTTTATTATTTTATCTCATGATGATTCTGAGAGTTAGATGCTATTATTATTTTCATTTCATAGATGAGGAAACTGAGACATATTGAGGTGAAGTGACTTGCCCAGGTTACCCAACTAGTAAGCATCTAAGGCCTGATTTGAATTTAGGTCTTCTTGACTCCAGATCCAGAACTCTAAGCACCACTTTGATGGATTTTCCAGGCACCCTGTGCAATGGAAACATGAGAAGATGCAAAAGACAATCCTTGCCTTCAAAGAGCTCACAATCTAATGTATTCCTAAAGGGTAGAACATTACTCATGTTGATAGGGTGAAAGAAATAGAAAATTCAGGTGCTTAATACAAACCTCTTGGCTCATACTGGGTACAGTCAACATTAAGAGAAGTATAAGTCTTCTCCATGGTTCAAATAATTAACTCATAACTCATTGACTCTCTTTGCTATATACTCACTGGTTTAGATGAGTAGGAACTTACTCAATAGCTAGGAACCACTAGTATTCATGTCAGGGTCTACTTTCACTCAGTTCTATTGGTGTAAGAAGGGACATGTGTGGTTTACCATAGGTTCCTGAGAAAAGATCATGATTTGCCTCTTCTCCATCATGTTCAGTCTCTGAACTCCATTTTTAAAGTTCCCCCAGTGATTCCCTAACCCCTATAAAGATCCATGGGGAGTTACTTTCAGAATTCACATAGTCTTTGCTCCAATGCTTCTGGGAGAAATAATCCCTGGAGAAAAGCATGCAAGTACCCAGACACAATTTCATTGCATAAGCGAACTGTGGATTGAAGATTGACAACTTCTTGAATCTTAATTCTTTCCAAATGGACACTTTCTTGCCATTCAGGACCAGCAATCCCTAACTTTTATATCTGACTAGTCATATATACATTCCCATGTCTCCATTTTTGTTCTGTCTGCCTACTTTTGATTGTTAAGCCTTTCAAGGACCTTACTTTCTTCTTTTCTGTAACATTTAGAAAAGTGGTCTAAACATAATGTTAAATTCAACAAGTATCCACAAGACCACTCACAGGAGTCTGCTTCACTTACTCCCAGAGATTCACTCAATGACTTCTGTGTTTCACATCTCTTGAAGGCATCATCGTCTACCTCCCAGTTGTATCAGATTCAAGGGTCCTTCTATCCAGGGAGATTTGCCTCAGAACGACATAGCCAAGACGGATTTCAAATCTTGGCCTTTGAACTTCATTAATAATGACCTAGAAGTGGAATCTATTTTTCAGAAGTAACCATTCTTGCTTACACTTTAGATTCTGAAAGTAAAGAAGAAATCTTAGAATTATGGATTTAGAGCTGGAGAAGGATCAGAGGATTGCTGAAGGCCTTAATAACCATCTGGTACAATCTCCTCATTTTACAGATGAGGAAATTGAGGTTTAGAAGGGGTTAAAAAATTTCTTCTAAGTCACCGAGGTAGTAAACAGTAGAGCTCAGATTTGAATTCAGGTCCTCTGCTTTCAAATCCAATGCTCTTTCCATTTGACCATGCTGCCCCTCACTCTCTCCTTTCACCTTCACAGACAAGGAGAAGACTCTGCAGAGACAACAGCTTATGACCCAAATGAACACAAATGGGTCATGGAAATGCAGTTGCTGCCAGAAAGGAAAGAAACCCAGAAAGCCATCTGCACAGTCAGATGCAATGGCCTATGTTAGACAGGTATTATGTGTAGATCTCAGAGAGATGAAGGAGCAAATTTCTGAGAGAAGGAAAGGAGGGGAACAGGCTGTCATCTGATAGACTCCAAGAGGACAGGGGCCAGGTCCCAGGGAATAGAACTCATGGGGATCTGAGCAAATGTTGGAATGGTAAATGTCTAAGGAATTGGTGCTGATGATGGGTGCATTTTTCTGAAGATAGATGAGGGGCCTTATCTAATATCACAATTATAGAAGGTGTTGGAAGGAAAAGAGGAGCTATAGGACAAAAGTAATAAGGAAGGTCAGGCAACAAAATCCCCATGGTTTGGCATTCAGGGGATAAAAGTTAAGCTGCTATCATTTCAGTTCTATGAAATGTGCTCAGGTGCATTCATTCATCCTTTATAAAATATTTATTGGTAACCTTCCACAAGTGAAGGTCTGTGTTAAACACTGTGGACAATATGAAGGTGAATTAGGCATGGTCCCTGCCTTCAAGGAAGCTCTCTCCTTGGTGCTAATTCATCTGCTTAGATGCGCCTTAAAATTCATTGCTCTCTCCATCCTGTGAGTGAACTTGAAAGTTCATTGTCCAAAGTGAGATGTCCTGTTCCCTTTTCCCTTTTTCAAGCCTTATTAGGTAACCTAGTGCCTAAGAATTCCCTGTGAGGAGTCAGTCTGGGTTCGGGGAGGGGAAGATTCTACAATTCTAGGCTAGTACCCATAGCAATTGATATTCTGAGCCAAGAGGATTAGAAGGAGCTGTGGGACTTCACCTCTCACTTGAGGTTTCTTTCTGTCAGCTGCTGTTTGGGAGCCAAATGAAAATCCACAGGCTCTCTGTGGATAAGTAGCCCTGAATCATGAGGACATTGGAGTGCCACAAAGCTGGATGCAAAGTTGAGTGACATCCAAGACATTTGTCACCCCCAAAGCCTTGGTGGGGGGATTCAGTGACACACAGAAAGACAGAGAAACAAGAAGGGACACAGACAGACTAAGAGACAGAGACAGACTGCTGCAGAAAAAGAAAGAAGGTGCCAAAATTATTTTAGCTGGGAGTACAATTGAGGTTTGGCTCAGATTATGACTGGGGTTGATAATAGAGGGCTTTCTCCCAAATAAACTTTTGTTGCTGTTTTGTTCTTCCATCGATGCAAAGTACTTTTGAATTTTCCCAGGGAATTCAGAATTCATCTAGAATGAGGGTTGGAGAAAAGCATCATTAAAGGATAGCTTCAGCTACTCTGAAGCTAGGACCTGGGAGCACACCATAGGCAATTCAGCTTAGCAAGAGGGACAGTTCCTTCAGTGATGAACAGGGTGGGGAAATAAAGCAAGCCCACTCCACTAAAAAAAAAATCTTGTTGGTAAAGGCTTCAAATGCTCACGCATTGGACTGGAGATCCAGCCAGCAGCCAAAGGCTGAAGAGCTGATATTTAAAGGGACAGGCCCTCCCTTTCTGTGAAGCTCTCTAATTCTTCACGCAGCGCTGGGAGCCATCACCTAGGTAACCAGTCTCAGCCTGCCCGCTCCTCCTCACACAGACACAGCATCTCCAGCCAGCATCTTTTCGAGAGCTGCCTTGGCGAGAGTGTAAGTGATTTCCCCATTTCTCCTTCACAGGAATGTGGAATAGTGAGTGAATGTTGAAGATGTGCAGAGGGGGCTGGTTGGCTGGGTGAGGCATGAGGTTCTCCTCTCCATTATTCTGCTTAGGAAACTGAGGAATGTATGGAAAGACAGGGCTTGGTGAAGCCTGTCCTTTTGAGATCTTAGGTTCCTGCTTGGTTTCACTGCAAATTCAATGGCCTTTTTATTTCTCCATTGGGATTTTGTGAGGGATATGGAGAAGGTTAGCAAAGGCTGGAGCTTTGGAGCTTCTCTAGGGAGGTCTTCTTTGCCACTTGGCTCAAACTGCACCCTTGCAAGTCGGGTCTAAGCAGCCAGTCATGGCTCCAGTGCATTGTTAAGAAAAGGCAATGCTCTCTCAGATTCTACAGTGCTTCTTCTGAGCCAACAAGGAGGCTGGGGCTTAAGCAAAGAGTTTCAGATAATGCTAAGAGAAGATAATGTGCTTTCTGTCTAACTGTCTTTCTCAGCAGCAACTTTTAGATATATCAACCTAAAGAACAGAAGTATCTAACTTCCCTTGCACGTGTGTGTGTGTGTGTGTGTGTGTGTGTGTGTGTGTGTGTGTGTGCCTGTGCCTGAGCCTCCACCCATGCAGATCTCAGAGACAAAGAATGGGGGAAAATTCCAAGCTGGAAAAATGTTTTTGAATCTTGCTTCTACAAAGTTACATTTATTAGAATTTTAGGTATATGATGATTCTGTCTGGTGGAGATTTGGGGGCTCCTTGAAACTATATGAGGTAGAGGAGGCTTTATTCTCCTTTTGGAACTGTAGTTTGGTACACCCTCTTAACCCCTGACCTCTTAATTTAGGGATTCAGAATCTGTAATGGCACTGAGAAGTGAGATGAGATGTCGATTGTTCTTTTGGTGCATCTTGATGGATGATTAGTTTGATTATTCCTGCAATGTTCAGAAATGGTTTGGGCTTGTAATGCAAATGCATTAGTAAGCAATGAACTTGATTTTATTATGATTATTATCATCGTCATTATTGTTGTTGTTTGAAAGAAAAGAAGACATATAATGATTATCAAAGATTTCAGGTATTTTCACTTATTAATATTCGGCTTTCCCCTCCAAACCTTCTGTTCTACTAACCTCAATATAGTATTATATATATGTGAGAGGAAGTTCTCCTAAATCAAAAAATCTAGCCCCAGGCCCTGAGGATGAGCAGCAGTGGTGAAGGGAGTGGGAGTGGAGGAAGGAAATGAGTTCTTCTATAGGCATCTACCTTGAGTATCACTCATGCTGAAAGTTTGTTTAGGTCTCCCCCCAAAAGTGGCTTCTTTAGGCAAACAGAAGAAAGTATCCCCTTAAATCTTTGGTTGCTCTTTTCAACCAAAGAGGAGGAAATTAAGGTAATGGCAAAACTCCTTCAGAGTTCCTTTAGCAGGCATTTTCCCAGTTAAGCAGAGAGCAGCACTTTTGGTATATGATTTCTGTCCAGTTAAATTTGTCAACTCCCAGTAGATTATTTTAATACAAGACGTCAGTGATTTTGTCAGTGATTTGTCAGTGATTCTCCCTAATGGCAATTTTGTCGATGTGTTAAGAGAAAGAGCTTTATTTTGTCTTGTTTGCTATAGAATCTAACACACACACACACACACACACACACACACACACACACACACAAACACACACACATGCTTCCCTGAGGACAATTTTAATTAAGTAGGATCTAAAATGCTCAGTGATATGCTCAATCTGTTTTCCCCATGACTCCCTTATATCTTCTGTCCTTGGGATCACAGCATAATCATCTTTTATTTTGACTCACTTCCCCATAAATTTGATCACAGCTGACTTAGGCTTTTACCATTACTTTTCATTACTGATGCCTATATTCAAGTCCAAGGTGCTCTATTTTAGAGTCTTCCTTGCAACTTATATTATCTGCCTGGGGCAGTTTTTTTAAATGTGCCAAAAAGAATCACTTAAATAGATCTGTCCAGGGGATTTTTAAAATACAAAAATTCCATTTTTTTTTTAGACTGAGGAAGCTAAGACTCCTCATTTTCCAGCAATGGGGAAAGACTGGGGGAATTTCTGAAGATTAAGACCACTGAGTGGGCAGAAACCTTAAATCCCTTATCTACTCCTAGGTATTCTCCAGACTTTGCAAACCATCCCAATTCAGTCCCTTCCATCTCACTGATAGAAGAACAATGATTTAAAGAGCCCTCTAAAGAGGAAAGAGTTCATGGTGGAGCTCTGATCGGGCACTGAAAGAAAATACTAGCTTTTCAATGACTTAAAGGTTTAAAGCAGCCGACCTCTCAAGACATTTTCTTTAAGAAAAGGGAAAACTGCAATCCCAGGTTGAGAGGCTATGAATAAAGATGCTTTCACAGAGCTGAAGTCATCCAGCCACCATCTAATCCAGAAGATGCTACTCTGTGCTTGTGAAGTTGCCATCATTCCCATTGTGGGCTGCTTGAGGTGAACGTCAAGTGGACAGAAAGTGGATTTTCCATCACAAGGATGACAGCTAGTTAATTTCTGACTGGGTGTCCTGAAGGAGCTCAATACCTGGTAAAAATGAACAGTGTCATGAATTATCATCCCGTGGCTGGCTGGTTCTGGGCTTTTGGTAATCTTTGGTATCTAATTCAGATTCATTGTTTCTCAAATCCTCAGCCCCCTTCCTTCCTTCAAATGCAGCAAGGATTAGGTCTGCCCACTCAGTGCTTTTGCTGGATCTCAGCTGATGATCTTTTATGGCTTGATGAAGGGGGAAGAGTCTTAAGAAAAATATCTCTGATTGATATAGACAGAAAAGGGGGTCTAAATATATTTGTCTTATTATGGAAACTCATTTTATTAGAGGTTTAAAAAATTGAATGAAAACATGTCTATGACTTTGTTCTGAAGCATATGCCTGTCTCTGAAGCCCCAGAGATGGGTTTTGTTCTCCAACAAGTCAGACCTTATGTTTGTTTTCTAGAATGCTGGTACAGCTCTCAGTTCTTTGCCTGTGTTTTTTGTCTTGTAAAACAGAGAGATTATCTCAGTTACACAAAGCAATTATAAGGCTTGAGTAATGAAATAGGTTTTGAAATCTTGGGATGAAATGAACAGAGATTTACAGAGCCCTACAGTTTGTCAGCTTTGGTGTTTGCTCAAGCACTTTCCTTACAATAATTCTGTGAGATTTATGGATAGGTAAACTGAGGCACACAGATGTCATTACTGCAAATATTATTATTCTTAATTTTATAGTTGATTAAACTAAGGTTCAGAGGATTGAAGTGATATAACCAGGGGTATGCAGATAGTGGCTAAAAAAGGTATAAGCAGAGGATTCCTAAACCTTATGATTCTTTTCATTATATTTAAATTGTCCAGGTTTACAAAGCTGTGTGGGTAAGTATGTATGTCATAAAATGCATGTTGGTAAATGTGTGTGTGTGTGTGTGTGTGTGTGTGTGTGTGTGTATGTTAAAGGCAAGGTGTCCTACATTGCTCCAAAATCTCAGATATCACCTACACTTAGCAGGTATCTTCACAGGGTTTTTAGCTATCATTTTATCTTTTGATATGACTGCAAAATATCCTCTCATCTAGTACTTCCAAGTTGGAGAGTGTTTCAGTTTAGGTCACTGAAATCTAAGCAACAAAGTGATTTAAGAAACTTATATTGAATCATAGGTTCATGGATCAGAGCCAGAAGGGACTTTGGAGCTCATCTAGTTCTTCAGATGAAGAAACTGAGGCCCAGAGAGGTTAATTATATGACCAGAACCAAGTAGGTAGTGACAGAACTAGGATTCAAACCTAGCTCCTTTAAGTCCAAATTCATTGTCCATTGCACTGTACCATTTAACTATTTCTTTCCATTAAAGTCAATCATTAGATTATATATACACTTTGAGCAGGATAATGACCCTCAGAGGTCTTTTTTCTCAGCCTTCTCCTTCAAAAACAAGAATGCTCTGGGCCAGAAGGGCAAGGAGTCTGAAAACTATGGAAAAGAGTTTCTGCAACTCAATCCAGGGTCAGACTTTGCTGCTTAGCTTTGGGAAGAGCCTTTATTACTCAGTAGTATAGAGTCTATACTTCTCAATGTGAGGGAAATTTTATTGCTTAATGGGAGAGCTCTTTTACAGCCCTGGGGAAGAGAGCCTTTACTGCTGAATGGAGGAGTCAGGAAGATCTAAGTTCAAATTTGGCCTCAAACATTTGCTAGTTCTGTGACTCTGGGAAAGTCCCTTAATTTCTGCCCATCTCAGTTTTATCAACTGTAAAATGGGAATAATAATAGCATCTACATCCCAGGATAATTGTATCAAATGAAATAACATTTGTAAAGTGCTTAGTACAGTGCCTGGCACATAATAGATGCTTAATAAAAGCTTTTCCTCCCTCCCTCCCTCCTTCCTTCATTCTTTCCTTCCCTCCTTCTCTCATCCCTTCCCTTATTCCCTCCTTCCCTCTTCCTTCCTTCCCTCCTTCCATCCCTCCTTCCTTCATTCTTTCCTTCCCTTCTTCCCTCCTTCCCTCCCCTTCTTCCTTTCTTCCTTCTATCCTCCCCTCCACATCATTCCTTCCTTCCTTCCCTCCTTCCATCCTCCCTTTCCTTCTTCCCTTCTTCCCTCCCTCCCTCCCTCCTTCATTCATTCTTTCTTTCCTTCCTTCCTTCCTTCCTNCAAAGGATTTGTATTGACATCAACACCATGAGGTTGGTAGAAGAATCATGATCTCCATTTTATAGATGAATAAACTAATATTCAATGAGATTAATTAGCTTTTTAGGGTGCATGAGAGCTGCCCCAGACAACTGGATCCACTCCTCCCTCCTCGGGATGCCTAGCACAGAGGAGAGTTGGTGGTCCCAGGAGTAGCTGATTAAGCTTTTCTTGAGGACTTCTGGGATAAGATGTTGTCTTCCATTCTAGTTCAGCCTCAAGAAATCCTATTCTTGGAGCCTGACTCTTATTCTTGACAAAACAAATAAAAACAGTTTTTAAAATCTCCTTCTGATCTTGGCCATCCACTCTAATGCAAGAAGAGGAAGGATGAGAATTGTTCTACTTGGCTCCACTGGGCAGAGCTAGAATCAGTGAGCAAAAAAAAATCAGTGAGTAACTGAGGGCAGATTTAAGCTTGATGTAAGAGGAAAAGTTGTTAGCTTTTGTCGTCCAGGTGCAGTGTATGTTGACTTGAGAAGTACGAGAGCTTTCTAGAGGTCATCTTTTAGCAGAAAAAAGGATAATCAATTCCTGAGGAAGCTATAGAGAGGATTTTGTTCAAGCTTAAGTTGGATCTAATGGTTTCTTCTGACTCTTCCAACACTAAACTTCGATGATTCTATGACTTGCTCTGGGCTCTACAGTCAGTGAATGCTAAGGTCAGGATTATAACTCAGGTCCTTCGACCTCTGACCAATGACCAGTGATTTTTCCACTATACCCTGCTGCCTGGATTTTGTTGAATAAAACAGCTGGAAGGAATCTTGGAGACTGTCTAGTTTCATTCTAGCACTTTATAAAACTGAGGCCAAAATAAGTTATGACTTGCTAAAAGTGAGATCGCTATTTAGTGGCAGAACAGGGACTGGGAACCAACGTCTTCTGCTCAACTGAAGTATGGAATTCATTTTAATTCAAAATGATGCCTGTAGAGGATATATCACGTGAAATAGATTTATTTTGGAGGGACAGAAAGAGATAAGGAAATATCCTGGGCACTGGGAATAGGTCAAAGAAGCCCAACTTGCTAAAAAAGAGTTACTTGGGCATACAGGGCACAGTATTAGGACTCTAGACAGTGAGTTATAGGAAGACCAAAAGGCAACGAAGGTAGACAACTTCCCTGTGTGCCATTGGTCCCTGCATAATGGCCTGGAATCAGAGTGGAATCAGTAGAAAGAGAGCTTGCTGTGGTGTCCAGAAGAACTGGGTTCAAATCCATCTTCTCCGACTTCTTAAATGACCATGGCCAAGACTTTGAACTTCTTCCTTGTCCCCAGGCAATTCTCAAGATCACAAATAACAGAAAAGTGCTGTTCTTTATTGGGTTGCTTTGGACCATAGGTGTTTAATAAATGTTTATTGACTGATCAGCTGGTCAAGGGAGTTTCCATACTGGAAGATCCCTGTAATAAAGAAATTCCAAAGTCAGTTGCTTTTTTAAAAAGTGCCTTAAGGAACTTTGAAGGAGAAATCAGGGGAGATTCCTGGGTAGACCTGTTGCATCTTCTACTAACTAGTTTTGGGGCACTAGGCAAGACATTTTCCTCTAAGGTCTGTTTCCTATTACATAAGATCAGAGGGTTGTAATAAATTGGTTTTAAACTCTCTCTCAATTGTTACTCTTTACCACAATTATCCCTATCATCATGATCACTCCCATTCTTTTCATGAATGCATGTGAGAGGGGGAGCTTGGTATAGTGGATAGATTATTGAATTTGTGAATCAGAGAGAGCTGGGTTTAAACCTCATTTCAGACACGGTGTGAGCAAGGCAAGTCATTTATTCTCTCCCAAACTCAGTCTCTCTAGTCTTGAAATGAAGATAATACTTCTTTTAGGACTTACCTCACAAGTTTAGTGTGATAATCAAATTAAATAGTCACTCAAAATCTCTTTACAAAATTTTAAGGGCTATGTAAATAGGAGTTGCTGTTATTGCTACTTCTATTATTTCTAGAGCCTCAGATGTATTAGTCTGTAAGCCAGTGATCTCATTACTCTTCTTGCTATTCTGAATAAACCAGCCTTCCTCCTAACTCTGAATTAAATCCTTTGCCTGATGACCTTGAACAGAGTTGACTAATCATATGTCTCCACCTGGAGGTGTGAAATCAGTCTGACACCAGTCATGGAACCAGACTCCAGCTTCCACAGTGTCCCCAAAGGCTCCCCTTTCCTTCATGCTCTAAAGAAAGAGGTGGCAGGTCCTCACTGAATGAGTGAAATATGTCAGTCAGTTAATAAGCATTTATTAAACACCTACTATGTGCAAAGCACTAAAGAAAGGCAAAAGGCAGTCCCAATTCTTAAGAAACTCACAGTGTAATGAGGGAGACAATCATAATTATATACGAACCAGCTAAATGATAAATGGGAGGTAATCAAGAGGGGGAAGGCACGATCCAGATGCCTAGGATTCCTGAGGAAGGTGAGTGTTTTATTATTAAACATATTATTTCCTGTTCTTTAGTGGTCAATGTATAAAACAGATTTGTACATTTTTCACCAGTGAGTGGATTTAAAGCATGCAACAATCGGTGATATATAACGTTATGCTATAATGGCATGACATTCCTGATGTTGAGCAAAGATTCTTGGTTTGGGCATCAGAGGATTTAGGCTGGAATCTTCATTTTGCTATTTATAATCCAAACTAAGAATTTTATATTAAACGCTAGCTGTGCTAGATGGGGGGAAACTAAGTGGCTCAGGGGATAGAGCACAGGACCTGAAGTCGGGAAGACCTGAGTTCATATCCAACCTCAGACACTAGCTATGTGATGCTGAGCAAGCCACTGAACTCTGTTTACCTCAGTTTCCTCAACTGTAAAAATGACTTGGAGAAGGAAATGGCAATTGCTTTATTATCTTTGAAAAATAACAACTCCAAAAAGGGTCACAATGAGTCAGATATGATTGAAACCACTCAACCCCAAAAACACAAGTGCTAGCTAAAGGGAATATAAAGGAAAAATATCTTTATTTGAACATTTTTAATTAATTAATTAAGAATATTTTCCCATGGTTACATGATTCATGTTCTTTCTCCCACCTCCCATAGCAAACGAGCAATTCCACTAGGTTTTACAGGTGTCATTGATCCAGACCTATTTCCAGAATAAAAAGGAAAAATAAAAGAAGCGCCTACTTTCAAAGGGCTTACATTCTAGTAGAAGGAATGTATATGTAACTAGATACCAGACAAGCAAGAGGACCAGAAATGTTTCTTATTGGACATGATTCATGCATAGATCCTTGAAGGATACTAGGAATTCTAAGAGGAAGGAATGTCTAAAGACCACAAATGATTTGCCCAAGATAGAAAGACGAATGATGAAAACACAATGGCATCCAATATATGTGGTCTTCATTTTGAGGGTAACTACAACAGAAGTTTTATCTGAGACATGGTATCTGCCCCAGCAGCACCTGCTCAGGTTGGGAAAATGAGATTGATCCTCATTAAAACATTGGAGACAATGAAAAGTAAGCATAAAATCTAATTGTGCTAGAGACTATGCTTCAAGATGGAGGTAGTATGGGTTCAGAGGATGGAGAGGCAAAACTGAACCTTCAAAGAAACCATTCCTTAGCCTAGAGCCAGACCCAGGCATGTAGGCTCTCAAAGAGCACTCACTGGCTTTAGATTCAGAGGGATTGAGTTTAGATCCCACTTCTGACACCATTTGTAGGGATTTGGACATCTTTTCACGTCTCTGGACTTAATTTTCCTTATCTATGAGAGAAAGAAGTTGGACAAGTGGCTTCTGAGGTTCTTTCTAGCTCCAGATCCTGGGTACATCATTAAATTTCTATTTGCCTCAGTTTCCTCATCTATAAAATGATATAATAATAGTACCTAATTCCCAGGGTTATTGTGAGGACATATTGAGATATTTGTAAAGTGCTTTTCAAAACAATATACCATACAAATGCTAGCTGCTACCACCACTATTACTAAAAAGCTATAAAAAATCCTATAAAAATGAGCTCCAAATCAATAATGATTTCAAACATTTTTTTCATATAGCTATAGATAGCTTTGATTTCTTATGTTCTAAAATATTTATAGCAGCTCTCTTTGTGGTGGCAAAGAACTGGAAATTGAGGGGATGTCCATCAATTGGAGAATGGCCAAATAAGCTATGACATATGATTATGATGGAATACTACTGTGCCATAAGAAATGAAGAGCAGGTTAATAAAAAAATAACCTGAAAAGACCTATATGAAAATTTGAAGAGTGAAATTAGCAGAACCAAGAGATTATGCACAGCATCAGAAATACTGTTTGAAGAATGACTTGTATATATCCATGTCTTGTCAGAGAAAAAATTGATAAATAAAAATAAGCAAGACATTGGTTTATATATACATATATCTTTCAGTCAAGTGATGTCTTCTCTAGTGTAGGGAGGGAAAGAACAGAGAAAGATACTTTGGAATTTTAATGTAATGAACAAACAAATAAATTTTAAAAATTGGCACATGGTAGACACTTAAATGCTTACTGACTAAATGGCATATTCCACTCATGCAGTGAAAACTGCATTCTTATCCCTCTCCTATTTTTAAAAAAAATATTTATTTGTTTGTTCAGTCAGTAAGCATTTAAGTATCTACCATGTGCCAAGCACTGTGCTAAGCTCTCAGGACACAAATTAAAACAAAAGACCTCAAGAACTTACAATATAATGAAGGACACACTTGCAAACAACTACTTAGAACAAGCTCTATGCAGAATAAAATGGAAATAATAACAGAGTGAAGCCATTAGAATTAAACAGATTTAGAAAAGTAGGTGCAGAGACTGCTCTATAATTTGTGACTTGACAATATAAAAAATACTTTCAGGTCATGGACAGTGGAGTTTTCTGACCTGAAAAATATACATACTAAGAAAAATCCTCTCAAAAGTTTTCTTCCTTGTGTCTCACTCTGGGCTGCATCCCAGGGTCCTGCTTGACTTGACTATACCCAGTGCCAATTCTGCCTTGAACCTTTGCCAGTACTATCCACTTTAGGACATCAAAGCCATTTTAATAATATATTGCATCACCATCCTCATTATTTTTGTTACACTATAATGTTTGCAAAGCACTTTACATATGTGAACTCACTTGATCCTCACGATCACCCTGTTTGGTAGGTACTCTTTATTATCTCCATTTTACAGAAAAGAAAGTAAATGACTTGCCCGGGAACACAGAGCTAGTAAGTGTCTGAGGTAGGATTCAGACTCAGATCTTCCTAATTTTATATCCTGTAATTTATGCACTGATCCATCTAGCTGTCCTCTATGATGATCACGGCATAGGGATGATGGCCAGGATGGACAATTTCTCCGGGACTTTCATCATAATAGCTGACACTGATAAGGTACTTTAAAGTTTACAAAGAATTGTTTTTTCTCCAAAACAATTTTGTGACATGAATAATATAAATATAATTGTCCCTGTTTTATAGATCAAGAAACTAGAGAGGGAAGTGACTCACCCAGGACCATACAATTAGTCATTGTTGGAGCCCAGATTCATATCCTTTCTCTCTGGATTTCAAGTCCAATGTCCTTCCTATTACACTATACTGTGCCTCCTAGTGGCATTCATAGATGTCATCTATTCAACGTATTCTTCTTAATGGATTTTGAGGTCTGGGTTGGAGAAAATTTCCTTATCAAATGAAAGAAGAAAGAACTTCTTAGTGAGATAGAGACAGAGACAGAGGCAGGTTTTGGCTCAAATGTCCGTGTTTTCCCCAAGTCCATCTCCCAAACACCCATGAAGCTTGAGTTTGGGCTTCCTAAGCGGATTAACCATAGAGTACCACATTGAAGTTGAAGGACTTTGTCTTCTATATAGAAGTCATTGCTGGCTAGGATGAGTCTCGTATTCCATCCTGAAGACAATGACAAAAGCTTTTACTCCAGGGAAGAGTATTCTGGTCCAAAGTCCCAAACCACTGAAATTTGTTGTTCCTGGAGGCTAGTGGTTTCATTCTAATATCTCCATCTCTTAGAAAAAAGTTCTTTACTTTAAACTTTTCCTCCACTCCAAAACTTTAAGGAGATTCCCTTTTTTTACCAAAGAACTCCCCAACCTTTCACAATCCAAAGAGTTGGGTTATTTTTCAATTAAAGAAAATTAAACACAAGACAACCTGCAATATCATGGGGATGCATAGATAAGATATGCCTGTTTTTCTGAGAAAGGCGTAAGTCTGTTCCAGAATCTGGACCAGCATGAAAACCCCATTCTATCAAACAAACGGAAGATAAATCACTTTCTAGCTTTGATGATGGCCTTGACGGCAGCATCAGGACATAGACACCCTGACAATAATGCTGTTGTTTTCGATTTTCCATCAGGCCTGGCATATTATTTCTGTCACTTTGGTGTTGCTGGTGGGTTATTTATGCTTCTTTTGTCTAAAACAACTAGGTCAGAATCTTAGCCATCAGAAATCTTGACTCCAAATACTTTATTTCCTGATGTATTTGTCTTTTTTTTTATCTTAAAACTGGAAGGAAGAGAAAGCAGCATTCTTCTCAGAACAGACTTACCCAAGTGCAAATTCTCAGGCTTTACATATTCAATAGCAAGATGGCTTATCTAGCTCCTTATGTTTTAGCTCTAAGTTTATTTTTGCTTGTGACCCCGACTTTCCAAAAAAAGTGTTTTATTTATGCTTTTTTTCTTTATTTATATCCCTGTCACTTCCCAGTGACTCACCCAATGGAGCCCTCACTTATAACAAACATAACTAAGGAAAATAAATCTACTCATTGGCCATGTCTAAAAAGGTAAACATCATTCTTCTGTCGTCCCCTCACCTCTTTTCTGATAGGAAGGAGACCTACTTTACCATCAAGTCCTCAGAAGTCCCAGAATGCCCTAACTATTCAGAAAGGTTTTGGAAAGTATGGAGTGATGGAGGATGCTGCTGTAAACTAACAGAAGGCTGGAAAGTTAGCAGGTGTTTCACTTACTTATTGGAACTCACTGCCTCTGCCATCTTTCCCAGATGGTTGAGGAAAATGGCGGAGAAGATCTTTTTTTCCCAATGAGGTGCAGTAGCAAAACTGAGACAAAACTGAAACTTTTTTGGAGTACCTCTAAAAGGCTAAGAGGGAGGGAGAGGTGAGGAAAATGGTGGAGAAGATCTTTTTTCCCAATGAGGTACAGTAGCAAAACTGAGATCTTTTGGAGTATCCCTAAAAGGCTAAAAGGGAGGGAGAGGTGAGGAAAATGGCGGAGAAGATCTTTTTCCCAATCAGGAGTAGTGGCAATACTGAGAAAAACTGAATCTTTTGGAATATCTGAAGAAGTTGGACAATTCCGCCTGTTCCTTTTGTTTATGTTGGGCCAAAGGATGATGTGGTAGGAAGAAGATTAGAAGATCTGGTTTCTTTTTCTGGTTCTACTTATATAATCTTTGAGAAGTTCTTTGCCCTCTTTGGGACTTGGTTTCTTAAACCTTTGTGGGATGGGGGAAATCTCCTCTTTGCTTCCTTCTACTTCTAAATGCCAGGAACTGTGAATATGTTTATATTCCTGATAACATCTAGGATAGCAACCTTCATATAATAGATGCTCAAGGAATGAGTGAAGAAAGAACAACAATTTTTCCATTCTGTATAATCATCCTGGATAGTTAATAGTCAAGAAGGGGAGATGTCAGCTTTTATATATTTCATGTCATATTGGGGAAATATCAGCATTTGGGTCATGAGGTGAAGGCAGTGGAAAAATGGATCTCTGGCTGATTTGTGCAATTGAACAAGAAAAGGGCAGCTTTGTGGGTGAGGCAGTGGCTGTACTGCCTTTTGCAGACACAGAACTTTGACTTGAGACAAGAGGAGAAAAAATAGATCCCAAAGGGAGAGTCATAGAGAGAAGAATTTGGGCTGAGAAAGGAGTTTAACTTAGATGACATCATCCACAACTCCAAAAGTCTTGAAATGCATTTTTTACCTAATCCAAATCAGGTTGGCAACTCTCCAATGGCATCATTTGCATGCCTGTATGAAATTAATATGGAAAACCCTCACACCTAAGAGTTTTTTAAAAACCTTTTTTTTAGTAATTGTGCTTTGCTTTACCAATCCTAATGAGAATCTTGAACTAAGTGATCTTTGACATATATTCATTTTTGTGGCTTCCCAGACTTCCCAGACTTTCTTCCTTGGCTGCCACTCTCCCCAAAGCATTGTTTCCTCCATTAGAATGTAAGCTCCAGGGACTGTCTCCCTTTTCTATTTGTAACTCCATCACTTAGCAGAGCACTTAGGAGATACCAAGTGCTAACGAAATGCTTTTTATATTCATTAGTTTATTCATTCATTCAAAAGTCTTGCAATGTTAGCTTTTAGTTGTAATACATTCATTGGTAATCCTAATCAAACTGATGCTACTCAGCATCTTCTGAGGAATTAGGGGAAGGGGCCAGGTACTATCTCAAGGTTGTGGTTTCTAATGGTATCAGAAAACATGATGGAAAAAGCCCTCCACAGTATCCCCTTACAAGCTAGGAGTCCTTTACCATTTGTAAAGGAACAGGCAAACTCTCCAGAGGGGGAATCCTTCCCTGAATGTAGGAGAAATCAGATTTGTGAAGAGAGAGATAGGATGTCCCCAAAATCTTAGTTCAAATATTACAGCTTAAACCTGTATCAGGATTTTTGGGACACCCTAGATCTGATATACACTAAGCTAGAATTTTATTTTATTTTTTTTCTGGGTAAGGATACCAATTTATTGATTAGTCTAGCAGTAACTAATATGTTAATAGCCTAGAATATTCTTGATAATCAAACATCAGGAAGTCTCCTTGCACAGGTCCATAAATACAATTTGGGTAAGCTAGAATTTTAACATCTGTGTTGCTTCCTCATTTCTAATTTTAAATTTTGTGACCTTGAATTAGTGACTTCTCTCTCGGTTTCAATTTCCTGATCTCTGATGCCCCAATTCCTGAAATGCTCATTTATTACAGAATAGAGAGTAAGTTAGAGAAGGTGGGCTAACCTTTCCTTATTGTTGTTGCTACTGCTACTATTGCTGTTTGAACCATGAAAAGACTTTGGTAATATCATAGTTCTAGGGAAGCATTATTAAAACAATGGGACATGGAAAGTCTGATTCTACTTGGGCTGGTCTGTGTGTAATCTCTACCATATCAGAATAAGTATTTTACTGATGAAAATTCTGAGAGTGCCAGCTAGATCGCTTAATGGATAGAGAACCAGGCTTCAAGATGGGAGGTCCTGGGTTCAAACCTGGCTTCAAACTCTTCCTAGCTGTGTGACCCTGGGTAAGTCACTTAACCATAACTGCCTAACCCTTATCACTCTTCTGCCTCGGAACTGATACTTGATATTGATTCTAAGACAGAAGGGAAGGGTTTAAAAATTCTTGAAATGCCTGTGTTGAACCTTTCCCCGAATTTTAACCAATCGCCATTTAATTGTACAAGGGAGTTTCTCATCTTTACTTCTGTGGTCAGCCTACATGGTGCAGACCAGGAAACAATAGAATTCTTTTGATATAGCAAATATCCCAGAGCATTCTATTTTCATTTTTTATGGCTCCTGCTTAATGAAAAGTCTAGATTGTGTGTGTCCAACATAGAAGGTACCATTAATAATATTGCTGCTGCCTTCTCACCAAGAGACGATGGCTCCAGAAAGACTTTTCCTTGAGAATATATAACATACACTGGGACTAAAGGACCCAATTTTTAACAAATTCATGAATTCTGCGATATATTGAAGAATGGAAGAGGTGACTATTTTTTATAACCATAAACAAAACCTTGGGCTTTGATGAAAGTTATCTTTATCCTAAATACTGACCAAACTTGAATCTGGCTAGGCTAGTCTGTTCTCTGTTGGGGCTGCCAAGAATCCTGCAGAGTATTGATGATGATTAGCAGTGAGGCTGGGTACCAGCTCAGCTGTTGCATGAAGGGGAGAAGTAGCAGTTGGGGATTATTTTTAATGATGAAGTAGGTCATCCCCACCTCCCTCAAATTCCAAAGGACCAGATGCAAAGGACATGCCTGTAATGGTCAATGGAGAGGAAGGCAACTAATTCAGGGATGAAGCCAAAGTGCAAAGTCCTTGAAAAAGTAATATATATATATATATGCAAGACAGGAAATGAGGTAGGTTGAAAGAAAGAAATTGCAACAACTGTCCAGAGTCTAGGGGAACTTAATACCTTTATTCGATTGGGAGAGTCCTTTGACTTTTTTGTTGTTGTTATTTTAATTCTTATCTTCTCTCTTAGAATCATTCTAAGTATTGGTTCCAAGGCAGAAGAGCAGTAAGAGCTGTGCAATTGGGGTCAAGGTCACATAACTAGGAACTGTCCCAGGTCAGATTAGAACTCAGGAACTCCTGTCTCTTAAGTCTGGCTCTCCATCAACTGAGCCACCTAGCTTGGATGGAGCTTGCCTTGCTTCCTAGACCTCTCTAAAGTTAATCAGCTCCTCTTTTTACTCTCCTGCATAGGAGAAGCAGAACTTCCTATTGTGAAATGCCAGTAGGTTCATCACTACTTAATTGGGAATTTAATTTAGCCAGCATTTTAGAAGCCCCAACTCAGCATAGGACACTGCACTGGTCACTGGGGATGAAAATATAAAAGCAAAATAGTTCTTACTGTCAGGGAGATTTAATTCTACTAAGAGAAACAATATACTAACAGTAGCACCTCAGCTGAGCATGGAAAGAAATGAATTTTTTGAAGAGATAAAGGTGAGGAGTGAGTGCATTCCAGGCATGAAGGCAGTAAATGGAATCCTTGTCTTGAGAAACAGCAAATAGACATATTTGACTGGAACACAAAGTATGGGAAGGGGAATAATGGGAAATGTCTGGAAAAACTAGGCTTGAGTCAGATTGTCAAAGACTGTAACTGCCAAACTGTGGAGTTATGTAGTTTATCCTGGAAGCAATAAGGAACTAACTTCCTTAGCTCTGTTTCTGGTTTGTTTGTTTTTTAATCTGTAAAATGAGGAACTTTGACTAACTCCAAAAGTCCCTTTTAGCTCTGCCATGAGACTCAGAATCCAAATTTAATTAGAGTCTTTAGGTTTGATTGCTGATGAAGCAATCATAGAGCTGGAGAAACTTAATAGCAAATACTCACAACATCGTTTTCAAGTTGACAGGGACCTTGGAGATCTTAATACCAATTCTCTCACTTGAAAAATCAGGAAGACCAAAAGGTGAAGTGATTTGCCTGAAATGACCAATCAACAAGCATGTATTAAGCACCTCCTGTATTCGAGGTACCATATTAGTATCTGGGGAAAAAGCTGAATTTGAAGTTACAATTGGAACTTGCAATTCTAATTCAATCCAGCCTAATAAACATTTATTGAGCTTTGTGCCAAGTACTGGGCATGTCCCTGTCCTCAAGGGTTTATAATCTATTGGGGGTTTTGGAATACTAGAGATTACTTGATTCAGGGCCAGCTTATTCTGTGGAGTTAAAACCAGGCAGTGTAGTAGATTCAAAGTAGAGTGAGCCACCACTTTCTGTGGAATGAGAGGAATTTGGTACTCTATCCTCCAGTCCTCCAATCAGAGGGGAGAAGAGGCTGAGGGAAGTGGCATCAGTTGAGGTTTCTGTTGGCAGTATGGTGAAGAGAATAGAAGCAGCTAAGATGCTAAGATGCTAAGAACAGTGGTTAGAGCAATGACTTTATTAGAAGAATTTAAGAAATAGGTATGAAATATTATTGTTTTCTGCTTAGATTTAGAATCAAGATTGCCTTTTCAAGAGACACAAAATGTTCCAGGAGAAAGGAAAAATTAGAAAAGGAAAATATTATTCTGACCCCCCCCCAAAAAAAAACACTCAACAGATCAACCATTGGGTGGGACCTCATTAACTCTTCTTTCAATATTGCCATGGACCTATTTAATCTTTGTTTATTTAGATAATTTGTATTGTAAATCATAGCCTGAGCTTTTTGCTGCTAATGGTCCTTTGTTATTGAGTTATCCCTGGGGATGTGTCAGCTTCCTTGGCACATAGCATCCAGCTTTGCTAGAAGCTTAACTTTTATAAGAGTCATGGTGGCACACTAAGACTGGATTACATCGGACTAGAATGGGGGCTGGCTCAAAATTTAGCCTTGACTCTTGCACCCAAGTCTCTCTGGAAGCTTGTGTCTACTGACTTCCCAATGTGCCTCAGGCTGCTTTATCTCAGAAAATAGAGGAAAAAAGAAGCAGTCACCAAATTTGATAGCCTCTGAACCAATTCGTTGATGTGTGTCTGTGAGAGGCCATTAAGAAAAACAGAGTCTCAAATAGATCATTTTATCTGGACCCTATCAAAAGGTCAACGCAGCCCAGCAGAGGCATGTGTTAACCCTTCTACTCTGATAATCAGAGTAAGACTGGTTTGGGCTATCTAAGATAAAAATATCTATTTGAGACTCTGTTTCTCTTAATGGCCTCCCACATGTGTCTTTTTGTAGAAACTTTCTTTTAAATTTCTCTAATCCCCAGGGTTCTTAACCTTAAAAAAAATCCTGGACAACTTAAGCAATCTGGTGAAGCCTTTGGACTCTTCAGTATAATACATTTAAATGCATAAAATGAAATACATGTGATAAACAAAGGAAATCAATTATATTGAAATAGTTTATTTATCTATTTTAATCTATCTATCCATCCACCCATCCATCTATTTTTATGTACCCATCAATCTAAAAAGTTCATAGACTCTAAAACTGTGAACCTTTGTTCTAATCCAATCCAATTTAGCCCAATCCAACAAGTATTTAGTAACTGCCCCCTAGGAGTAAAGCACTATACTTAAAAAAAAAAAAAGTTCCTGTCTTCAGTGAAGTTACATTCTCTTGAAGAACACAATACATAAACAGAAGAATATGCCCAAGATTACTTTGAGGAAAGAATGAACCCAACAATGAAAGGAATTAGGAATGCCTTCCCACCAAGAGGCACAGAGGAACTAACATATAAAAGGCTCCCAATGCCTAATGTCCAGACATTTTTTTTTCTTTAGAGTAGTATTTTCAAAGTCATAATGTCCCTTTTAATACATCCAGTGACTAAAGTAACTATTCAGAATCACTTAAAAGAGATCCTGGTGGGAAGATTCCCTAACAGTGAAGATGTAGCATATGTAGGTTTCATCAGAGTTTTGCACAGAGTTTCCCACGATCCTTTGGTAGGTCTTTAACCAGAGACTCAGTAACCACTTATTGAGCATCTTATAAAGTGGATTCTGGTTCAGGTGTGGCTAGTTTAAGGGTCTAGACCCTTAGAGTACCCTAAGTACACTTAGAGTGACCAGGTACTTTCTATGACTGAAGTTTTGTTTATCTGTGATTCTGGATAAATTAGGAGGTTGTGTCCTTGGTGATAGATTTTGAATTTGGAATTAATGAATCCCGCAGCCATTAATTGATTGATGTTGTCTTGGGGAAGAACTCTATTGGAACATACCCCCCAAAGTTTGTCTTTGGTCCCATGCTATTTAATATTTTGATCACTGACTTAGGAAAATGAATGTGTGGAATGTTGCTGAAAATTTCAGATGACACAAAATTGGGAGAAATGGTCAGCTCTTTGTAACTTTGCAACAGGCTGTTTGCTATGCCTGGAAATCTCTCCCATCTAATATGATCTCCTAGAATCCCTAAGGATTTTTAATAGTCAGTTCAATTGCTGTGTCCTGTAGGAAGTCCTGCCTAATCCCTCCCAATTGTTATACCTTCCTCCAGAATTGTCTTATTTTGCCTCAGTAATTCGATTGACTTATTCATGAGCATATTGTTCTCTCTTTCCCCACCAACAGAATATGGGCTTTTAAATGGCAAAGATTATTTTGTTTTTGGTTTTGTAATAGCATCTCCTGCATTTAGAACAGCTTGGCATGTAGTAGGTGTTTAATATATGCTTATCGACTGAATGGATGACAGAACTAGGAACCGAAAAAAGATCTTGACTAGGTTAGAACAATAGTCCAAATCTAAGAAACTGATGATGTTAAATTTAACGTCCTAGACTTTGCTTTAAAGAAAAATCAATTTCCCAAGTACAATATGGGGGAAGTATGGCTAGAGAATAGTTCATCTGAAAATGATAATGAGGGCTTTAGTCATCTGTCAGGTATGTGCATGACCTGGCAACCAAAAAGTTTAATTCAATCTTTGGCTGGAATTCAGAGAAGTACAATGAACAGAATGAAGAAAGGGATAACCTCTCTGTTCTATGGCCTGGTAATATCTCAGATGGGATATTATATTGAGTTCTGGGTGCCACATTTTAGGAAGCTCTTTTATAAATTTGGGAGGTTCTGGGAAGATATGACCAGAATTACCAGAGGATTAGAGACCATACAAGAATGAGTTATAGAAATCAGGATGTTTATGGAGAAGAGCAGACTTCAGGTGAATCCGACATCTATTTTTGAATTTTGAAGACTGTCTGTGAAAAACCAACTGGCTTTGTTCTGCTTTAACCCCATAAAACAAAACTTGGAGTGTTAGAAAGAAGCTGTAGAGAGGCTGATTGAATCTCAATGTAAGGAAAAATTTCCTAACAATTATCTCTCCAAAATTGAAGTTGCTGTGATAAGAGGCAGAGAATACCTCGATACTGGAGGTCCTCAAGTTGAGCCTAGTTAGGAATACTGTAGATGGTTCTCTTGGTCAGGTTTGGATCGGACCATACAACCCCAGGGGGGTTCATCCAGCTCTGAAGAGTCTGAGTGTGCATCCGAGGAAGAAGATTCTCAAGTCCTTGAGGAACCTATATCATCCCTGCCCTGGAAACAACAATTCACAGTTCCCAAGATGAAATGTTGATCCTCAGCCAAGGACACAGTGCACTTCCTGAGGCTCCTGTCGAGCCAAGCATTATTGATTTGGCCATTTTGGTGATGAATGGGGGAAAAGCAGGCAAAAATCTCATAAGGTCAAACACCATCACAGGCAGCATTAACGCTAACTGCCTGTGCTATGGTGCCTCTAATCTGGCCTGATGGAAGTTTTATAGTTCTGGAGAATGGAAAAAGACGACTAGACTAGCCAGAAGATCCCAGAAAGGATGATAGTTCCCTTCAGAATGATCTGAATCTCTCTAGTCTGTTCATTCACCAGAGTGAGCTGAGACCTGTAGGAAGGCTGGAACAAAGGTCTAGAATATATGGTTACTGTTCCAAAGGAATTTATAAGTCTGGGGTTAATAAGAATTGCTGATACCTCTATAGAGATTTAATGGGCAGGAAAGTGCCCTTACCTACATTATCTTGTTCGATGATTACAACTATCCTGTGAAGTGGGTGTTGCTATTTTACAGATGAGAGAATTGAGGCCAAAAGTAGCTAACTGGCTTGTCCAAGGTCACACAACTAATAGATGTCAAAAGTGGGATTTGAACCCTTGTATTTCTGACTCTAAGTCCATCATTCTATTATTCCACACTAACTCTTTTTTTCCCTCAAACCCTTGCCTTCTATCTTAGAAGCAATATCGTGTATCAGTCCCAAGGCAGAAAAGCAGTGAGGGCTATAGGCAATGGAGGTTAAGTGACTTGCCCAGGGTCACATAACTAAGAAGTGTCTAGATTCAGATTTGAACCCAGGACTTCCTGTCTCTAGATTTGGTTCTTAATTCACTGAGCCACCCAGCTGCCCCCACACTGATTCTTATAAGGAAGATAATATGGACAGTAATCAGTTCAAATAAGATCTTTGGTTGCTCCCTAGAGCCTTCTAAGTAAAGTTTAAGGTTCTTTTTGCCTGGCATTCAAGATCCTCTAAGTTTGGTCCCATTCTCTTTCCAGCCTTATATCATATATTATTCCCTTCCTTATACTCCATGTTCTTGCCAAGCTGTTCTACACTGGAACATTTATTGTCCTCACCTGTATCCATGCTTTTTTCCCATGTGGTTTTTTTTCTTTCTTCATCCACTGAATTTCTAGCTACTCTTCAAAACTCAACTGAAGACTATCTAGGTAGGACAGTGGATAGAGCACCAGGCTTAGAGAGAGGAGGTCCCGGGTTCAAATGTAGCTTCAGAATGTGTCACCCTGGGCAAGTCACTTAATCCCAATTGCCTAGCCCTTACTGCTCTTCTGTCTTAGAAAGAACACTTGCTTTTCATTCTAAGAAAATAAGGATAAAAAAACCCTCAACTGAAATATTCCCTCTTCCAGAAAGTCCTCCTTGGTTCCTCTCATAGTTTTCCTCTCAGAAGCCACATTGCCTTTGTTGGTTTGTTTTTTGTACTTTATAGGTATGGGTTAGACTAAATTGTAGGTACGGGTTAGACCAAATGGCCATTGAAGTTCTGAGATTCTAGGTAAACTGAGCAATAGGGACTTGTCACAAATCATTGAGATAAACATGAAATTTTTGAATGACCGGATCCAAAGCTTAGTCATTATTTACTTATATTGTGATATTTTGTGTGAAAGCTCTTGGTGCCCAGGTCTTGTTCTGCTACAAAGGAATAATATAGTACTAGAGTATATAAACCTTGTTCTTCCCTAAGATGTAGTGCTATGCTCTGTATACAGTAGGTGCTTATTGTCAGTTGATTTGATGAATTACACACAAAAGCTCTAGGATTTCACAGGATGAAATTTCTATCTTCTCTGTGAAGTAATACATTTATGAATTGGTCATGAAGAGAAAAATCTAGTCATGCAGAAAAAATGGCAGGATAGAGACAGAAAGGCGAGTAATATAGGATCATAGGTTTAAAGCTGGAAGGAACTTTAGAGACCATCAAGTCCATCCCACTCACTTTACAGATGTGGAAACTGAGCTCCAGAGAGGCTGATGTGTCCAAGGTCACAGAGGTAGTAAGTGATAGAGGCAGGATTTGAACCCCAGGTCCTTTAATTCTAGAGAAAGTACTTTTTCAACTGCTTGGGAAACAGAGAGGCCGCCATTTTGTTTGGAATAGGGGATGGTAGAGTAAATGTATACAAGCAAGGAAACAATGGAAAATAGGGCTGGAAAAGTAGGTAGGGATTACTGCTGAGATTTCCTCTACCAACCCCCATCAAAGAAGACAGTAAAAAGAAAGAGTGCCATTTTTCCTGGTCGGGGAGTATTTCTAAGGTCAGCTGTCCCATCTAAAGGTCCTCCCTTTCAGGAGGAGTTGTGGGTGCTGTTTCTCCCTTATTAAGCTCCTGGCCTGATTTGGCAGGCAAACGGAAATTTATCAGTCATTGTCTAGGTAAGAACTATGAATCATCCTGTGTCTACTATTGGAAAAGAGACCAATTCATAAATGTATTACTTCACAGAGAAGATAGAAATCTTCGTCTCCTCACCCATCATGTCGAGAGTGGAAAAACAGAAATCTAAACAGAAAAGTGGCCCTTTGGGGAATGGAGGGACTTTAGCCTGTTCTCATCCTTTCTCAAGGATCACTGGGACAGAAGATCAGTGGACTGGCTGCCTTTCTTCCCAATAGATGCCACCGATGGGGGTGGGCAGGGTTTTTTTTTTTTGGCTGGGAGCTTCCAGTTATTGAGATTAAGAGATAGCTTTGTGCTGCCTTGACGCCAATAGTTTCAAGTTCAAGTCCTGGGAGACTTCTGATCTTTCAAGATAAATAGGTTATCTGTATTGACTGACACTCCAGGTAAAAGGCCAAATTTGTGTTTTCTCAAATTCATCCTGTTTATTCTTTTTCTTGATGATTCTCTGCCTAAAATGCTTTCTTCACTCCTTATATCTGTCTAATTCCTGCCGGTCTTTTGAGGTCCAACTAGTATTATTTTTTTCTCAGCTGGAAAATGGAAATAATAATAATACTCCTCTTAAGGTTGTTGTGAGGCAAATGAGATAACTATAAAGTCTTTAGCATAGTACCTGGCACAGAGTAGGCACTATATAAATATTAGCTATTATCATTCGTGTTCTTTTCCCCATCCTCTGTGAAACCTGTCCTCATGAGCTCAGACAGAAGTAGGAAGAGCCTTGAATTTGGAGACAGAGAAAATCTACATTTAAATCCTGGTTCCATGACTTGCCAACTTGGACCAGTCATTAACCACTCTAGACCCTGTGTTTTTTTAAGGAATTCAGATTAGATCTCCAAAGCCTTTTCCAGTTTAGAGTTCTAAGAACCTATTGTCCCATGAAGTACTTTCTCTTATATGGTACAACAGATAGATTATCAGACTCTGTCAGCCAGACTTAGGTTCAAATCTCCCTTTAGACACTAGTTATATGACCTGCTCATTTGCAAAACGAGTTGGTTAGACTTTGAGATCCCTTCCAGCTTTAAGTCTATGACTGTATGGGTGATTTATGTGTTCTTGTAGTAATTACGTTTTTTTAATTGGATCTATGATTTTGTTAGTGTAGGGGGTCCCCAGGGAAAGACTTTCTCTGCCAATCAAGGTGGATACCCCCTCTGCAGTATTTGGCCTTAAAGATGTGTTTGGGACTCTGGGAGATAAATGACTTGTTCAGGATTACAAAGTCAGTGTGTATCAAAGGTGGAATTTGAACCCAAGGGTCCCTCATTCCATGGCAAGCCTTTTATCCCCTTGGCCCTTTGCCTATCTCCCATAATAAAAACTTATATACTTATACAGTCCTTCAAAGTTACAAAGCATGTTCTCATGTTACCTCATCAGTCATTTATGTTACTTATCTATGAAGTAATAAAGCAGGTTGTCTTCCTCCCATTTGACAGATGAGGAAACTGAATTTAGAAAAGTTATGTGACTTGCCCCAGGTCAAAAAAGCTAATAAGTGGTGGATTGAGACTAAATTTTCTTATTCCCATTTTGGAACTTTTTTTGGACTATGAATGAATGAATGAATGAATGAAAAGAAAAATCTAATTTATTAAGCTATTAATATATGCCTTCCTTACCATAAGAGGGCATTCAATGAAGGAAGGAGATAAGCTCAAGATTGCTGGTACTTGGGAAATGATGAAGTAATTGGACTGTTATAGAGTCAATTTAGTCATCTGGTTATTTTGTTCAATTATTTTTCGGTCCTGTCTGACTCTCTGTGACCTTATTTGAGGTTTTCTTGGCAAAGATATTGGAGTGGTTTGCCATTTCCTTCCCCAGCTTATTTTTATAGATGAGGCCGAGACAAACAGGGTTAAGTGACTTGCCCAGGTTCACATCAGTATCTGAGGCCAGATTTGTTCTCAGGAAGATGAGTCTTCCCAACTTCAGGCCTGGTACTCTCTCCACTGTGCCACCTAGATGCCCCCTTCTGTTTATTTAGAACATCTTAATAGCTATCTCCAGAGCTGATAGCTGGGGGGTGACCTAGGGCAAGTTACTTGACCCCTCTGGGTCCAAATTTCCTTCTTAAAAATTGACATACTAATAATTTCAATGTCTATTTTGCAAGGCTAATGAGAGAAAAGTGCTTTCTTAATCTCAACATCCTTTAAAAATAATGAATCTTTATTCTTTCTCAGTTAAGTCTTTCTAAATCTTTTTGGTATTGTCCTGTGTACCTTTGGCCAAATCACCTTGACATTTGTAAACCTCAGTTTTATCATCTGTGAAATGGAATTGTCCAAGATAACCTCTGAGATGACTTCCAGCCTCTTGATCTATGACCCAATAATCCCAAAGTAATTTCCCAATCTGTGGTCATCACCATCTCATCCTGTCCCTTTGATGCCCATTGCCCAATGGAGAACCTTTTCCCCCATATCCCCAGGAGAACTAATGATGCCCAATGGAGAACCTTTTCTCCCCCCTCCCCAGGAGAACTAATGATGCCCAATGGAGAACCTTTTCTACCCCCTCCCCAGGAGAACTAATGATGCCCAATGGAGAACATTTCTCCCCCTCTCCCCAAGTTAGCTTTGGCCAATCGGGGCAATCGAAGGGCCCACAGAAACCAGCCTTGGGAGCAGCCCCAGAGTCCGTCTTAAGAAGCATCTTGGCATGGTTAGCTCCAGTTAATTGAGAGCTATTTTCACTGAGGGCTTCCTCTCTGCCTCCCTCCCTCAGCTGTTCCCCACTAGTTGATTTTCTAACTAGCTAGTGTATTTAGAACAGAACTGGCTCCTTCTGCCTTTTGATGGGAAGGAGCCCCTGGAGGTCAGGGGAGAGAGCCAATGTGCCTGCTATTACTCTGGCCAAGATCCTTATTAAGCTTCAGGCTGTTCCTACCTGGGGAAGTGCATGGAAGAAAAACCTGCCAGCCCTCGTTCCCCTTTATTGCTTTACTTCTTGTAATTCGATTTCACCCTTAAACCAATTCCCTTCCCTTATCGGAGACCTCCTCCTGGGGCCAGGAATAAGCAAACACTCCATCCATGGCGGCTGCCTGCTCACCCCTCTGTGTGACCCTCTCAGACAGAGCTAAGTTTAATTTCCAGTGATTCAGCTGAATTAAATTTATAAGAGGCCCCACAGGGAGGCATACCGATCAAGATGGGGGCAGCCAAATGGCGATGGCTGTTCTTAGGTTGGATGGCATTGTGTGGAAGGCTACTGAAGGCTGACCCTCGCCTAGGGGGCTTTGAAAATGTGGATTCTTTCAGCTAAATAGATACTTATGAAGAACCTTCAAGGTCTTCTACTAGAGTTCCTTTCATTATTAATAAAGTTCTAATCCTCTAATTATTAAAGTTCCTGATAATTCTTCTGAGAGTGGAGGTCACATAGACTTCTTGAAGGTAAATTCTGGTAAACTCTAGAAAGTCAGAAAGACTTTGAGAATGGCCTATAGGTCCATGCTAACCTAAATAAATCAATCTTACATTTATTAAGTACCTACTAAGCAAGAAGTACAAGATACTGCGCTGAATTCTGGGGATACAAAGCCAAAAAGAAAACAATTCTCATCCCCAGTGATCCACCATCCTACGCTTAAGATGGGGACTCCTAACGTAGGGTCTGTGAATGTATATTTACACCCACACCCATATACAGTTTTATATCTCTATATACACATACAAATGAGGAGGATTAAGTGACATTCCCACGTGAGGTGCCTCGGTGCCTGGGGTACATTCTAGTTATACATTGTTTGGGACATATTAAGCCTTGATCATAAAGGAGGAGGAATTGCGTATCTCAGAGAATCTAGTGATGTTTGAGATGTAAACAGAAGGTCTATGTCCCTGCTCAAAGTCCTCATCATAAAACGAGGGGAAATGCATCGAAAACAGAAGGAAATGAATCTCTTAGAGAATCCTTTGTTTATGCGGTTGTCTCTTTGGCTGCACCAGAGTCAACTTTTATCCGCCATATGCATTCCTGGGGTCTGGGATGGAAGAATTCCTCTTGTGCTCTTTCTGATATGGGATTTCTCTAGACTTGGGGTCCCCAGAGACCCCCACCCTCCCACTCCATCTGTATATGTACACATGTATAATATGTATGTATCACCAAATTTGGGGATAATTTATTTCCTATGTAATTCTATTTATTTTATTTTATGCACTTAAAAGCATGGTTCCAAGAATGGTTCATAGGTTCTACCTTACTGCCCAAGAGGTCCATGGCACCAAAAAGAATAAGAACCCCAGACTTGGGGGAAATTGCATATACACAGATAAATGAATATAAATTGTACCCTATACTCATTTTTATTAAATGAAGGGTTGAATTAGCAGGTGTCTAAAGTTTCTATTGGTTCTGGATACCAATCCCAGGGCCCTCATCCCAGCCACTCTACCCAATATACTAAAATAAAATACAAATGAATAGAAGAAGGGGAGTAAATTTTTTGGCCACGGCAGCTCTCAAAGATTACCTACCATGTCTGAAAGAACCTATAATCTGTGGTGGTGTAGGATGTGCCTATACCAAGGAGATCCTTGAAGCACTGAAGGCACTGACTAGGCTAGATGTTTGATAGTAAAGCAAAGATGAAATTCAGGATGCTCATCACTCAATGAACATTTATTCCTCAGGGACACACTGTATGTGAGAGGCAGTATGCTAGGTTCTATAGGAGATAACAAGGATAAATCAGTCAGTTGTTATTGAGAAGCATTTATTAAGTGCTGGTCATTACGCTAAACTTTAAGAATTTAAAAAAGGGGGGAAATATACAAAATACTTGAAAGTCTGCCTTTCCAAGGACACAAAGGAATTCTACACATTATACTACAAAGCACTGTTGATAGAAATAACTATTAATTGTTCATGAGTAGGACGAGTCCATAAAATAAAAATGACAATACTATCTCAATGAATTTACTTATTGCATGCTACATTAATCAAAGTGTCATATGATTACTTTATAGAACTAGAAAAAAAATCTAAAAATTCAGATGAAGGAAAAAAGGTAAAGAATCACAAGAGAAATAATTAAGAGAAATGGGAAAGAGGTGGGGACTGGTAGAGCTAAATCTCAAACTATACTAGAAAGTACTAATTCTCAAAACATTAGATTTTAATGTTTAATGTTTAACATTTCAATTAGATTGTAAGTTGCTTGAGGGCAGGGACTATCTTTTTTTTTTCTTATTTGCATTTGCAGTACCTAGCACAGTATCTGGCACATAGTAGACATTTAATAAATATTTATTGTCCGCTGTTTAAAACAACTTGATAGTGGTTAATAAAATAGAGAGATTGATCAGTAGAACAGATTAGTCACAGGATACATGAAGCAAATATGTCTTATACCCTTCTAGAATTCAATAAACAAAAAGACCCAAGCTACTAGGAAAAGAATTTGCTATCTGACAAAAATTGCTGGGAAAAATGAACAGCAGTATGGAAGAAATTAATTTAGATCAATGCCTTTCATCTTACCCCAAGATAAGCTCCAAAAAGTATATGTGACCTAAATAAGTAAATTAGGCAAACAGAAAATTTTTCCAATCAGATCTGTAGATGTAAAACAAGTTTATGACCACAGGATAGAGATCACAGAAGATTAAACGGATAATTTTGATTACATAAAATTAAAAAAGGTTTTACATAAGCAAATTCAATAAAGCTAAGATGAAAAGAGAAACTAACTGGGGAAAAATCTTTACAGTGTTTTTCTGATAGTCATTTATCAGATATATAAGGAACTGATTCAGATTTATAAGTCATCCCCCAATTGATAAATGGCCTAAGGATATGAACAGACAGTTCTCAGGGGAAGAAACCTAGGCTATCTATAGTCATGTGAAAAATGCTCCAAATCACTACTAATTAGAGAAATGCAAATTTAAGCAATTCTGAGATTCTACTTCTCACCCATTAGAGTGGCAAAGATGACCAAAAAAGAAACGATAAATGTTGGAGGGGCTGTGGGGAAACAGGTTTATGGATGATGATGGATCTATAAATGGATTCAACCATTCTGAAAAGCGATTTGGAAATTAAAAAACAAAAGTATTGATTAAGTGTTTATTAAGTGCCTGGCCTTGTGCTAATTATACACAAAATATACACAAAAATGTACTAAAGGGTGCAAGCCCTTTGATCCAGATGTACCACTGCTGGCCTTTACCCAAAAGGGATCAAAGAGGGAAAGGTCCTAAATATACCAAAAAATGTGTAGCAGCTCTTTATTCCTGGTGATGAAAAACTAGAAACTAAAGAAACAATATTCATCGAATGAGGATGGCGGATAAGTGGTGCCAAAGAAATGTGATGCAGTGCTCCTGCTGAAGGAAAGACTCATGGAGAAGAGACCTTCCAGTTAGGCTTTAGAGTGTGGGAAAGAGATTCCCAGGCAGAGACTGGACAGGTTGGGTATTACAGGGACAGGGAACAACCTGAGCAAAGGTGTAGAGATGGGAAATTACAGGAAGTGTTGAATCTGGGTCTTTTCTTGTGGTTCTCTAATGCCTCTTTCATTTTCAAAGGCTCCCTTTGTGGTAGAGGTCTGGCAAATTGAGCTTCCACAAGTGTGGGTGGCTCAGAGGATGGAGCACAAGTCCTAAAGCCAGAAAGTTCAAACCCCTCCTCAGTCACTTACTAGTGTTAATCTAGAAAAACTCAGAACCACCAAAACAATAACAAAGAACACTTGTCTTTAATCAGGACAAGGGAGACAATGTTCTTACGGCCATCATTCGCAACTATACTGAGTTAAACTCTAACACTGGGAACAAAATATCTGAGAAAAATGCACCATGAATGGGGTTTTCATCCAACTGAGGAACTTGGGGTCTTATAGAGGGAATTTAGGAAAAGGAGGACTGAATGGTGTACCTGGAGGCTAGGGAAGGAGGATTCTAGGTAGGGGCTGGAATCCCAAAACTTCTAAGACAAAAAAGTACTAGATTTAGTTATATCTGTTCATTTCTATCTTGGGTGAGATCAATGGGTACTTGAAGGTTCAGCCTAGGACAAACCTACCAAGATTAGAGTGTTCCAGGGGTGCTTGAGGATTCATAAAACAAGATTGTCACTAGTTGCAGTCCCTTAACCCTGTTTGCCTCAGTTTCCTCTTCTGTAAAATGAAGGAGTTGGACTCGATGATGCTAGTCTGAATCTATGACCCATATGACCTCTAATCTTGGTATGTGTAGGAGAGGAGAGTGAGGAATCAGATTTGGAAGTGGGAGACGGTGAAAGTCAGAGTGACTCAGGTCAAATCACACAAAGTGAGTCAATGACTAAAAATATTTTGTTTGTTCCAGGCAGATGTGTGGTAGCTAGTGGCAGAGAGGAACTGAGGCTGGTCAAGTGGCAAAGCCTATGGTGCAGGGGTGAGGCAGGGACAGATTCGGGATTGAAATCTTCAGTTCCCATCTTGTGTTACAGAATCATTGAATTACAGAGTTGAGAAAGACCTTCCTGACCATTTTTCCAACTCATATCCTGTCCCAGAATCCTCACTACAAAATACCTGAGAAATGTCTTTCCTTAAGACAATGAGGAAGAAATGAGCTTTTCCTGAGGCAGCTTAGTCCACTTTGGAATCGCCCTAATTATGTAGAAGTTCTGCCTCCCATAAATTCTATCTTTGTCTCTTTGTGACTTCCACCCACGGCTCCTGTTCTGCCCTCAGGGGCCAAGGAGAACCATGCCAGCCCTCTTGGAATACTACCACCCTCTCAGCCTTCTGGAGCTAGGGAAGAGAGTCTCCCCCCTCCACCCCTCCAGAGGCTTTGTTTCTGATCCTGATGTGGGATCTATTGGGTTTCTAGGCTGGAGAAATTGGATTGTTCCACAGAGAGGGTCCCCAGCTGCGCCTAAGCCTCTTTGTATTGTAATTATCCAATTAGATCAATGTTCTGCCACATTGACAGAACCATCTTTCATAGCTAAGAAAACCACACTGGAGCACAGAACGAGTCTGGCATGCCAGACCCCTAGAAAGGGACCAATCTTTAGCAGATTATAGGACTCTCCTTGCCAACATCAAGTGCATTACATTAGCCATGGAGAGCAGGAATGGAAACAGGCGGAATGAGTTCATGTTCTCTGAATAGCCTGCGGGGCCCAGACCTGCAAGGTCAAGGTAATATGTTTAGTAGGACTCACTGGCATTCCCCAGTGCTATATTTGATGAGGCTCTGGTCTTCATTTCCACAAAATACAAAGAGCTAAAATTGTATTGAACTAATTGACTAATGAAATCAATATCTCTCCCCCTCCTACCCTGCATGGCTGCCGCTTAATAGAGGGTTTCGCTTAAAAAACATCTGGAATCTGCTTTGGAATGGAGGAGATTGGAAGCTGGGTGTGCTGATGGAGACCCAGAATTTCTCCAGGGAGAAAAGCTTGATGCATTGATTTTATAGGAATGTTCTGATTTCTGTTAAACACATCTTTCCCAGTAGACCGGCATACTGTAAATGGGGGAAGGGTGTATGCATTTGGTTATAAATAATCCTGGTTTCCACTAAGAATTATCTATATCAAATGTCTTGTAGGGGATTATAAATGAGGTAATGCTGGAAGCAATTAAAACACAGCCCTTGTTTCTGCAATCTACACTTAATTATTTAAAATCCAGCTCTTCTCACTTAATTCCACAGTGTTATATTTTCAAATGATCCCTCTTTTATAATACCTCTTAGTAATTCTTTTGTAGATTGGGCCACTTATCCTCATTTTCTAGAAGGCTGGAAGTAAGCAGCTAATGGACCAGCTGCTCTGGTCCAGGGGCTAAGGAAAAAAAAGAGTTCTCCTTGGGGAGGAGTTAGGACCACTGGATCATGATCAGGGTATCTAGTGACAGGAGTAGAAGCCAGGAGATACTGAAGTTTGGCAGGAACAGAAAGCAAGGTACAAAGCTTCTGGACAAAGCAATCAAACTGAAGACAGATCAAGCAATCTGACATCAGTGATTATGACTCCCCATCTCCTGTGTGTTTGGTCAACAATTATACCATAGTGTCAAGTCAACAAACTTTATAAAGTGCCTACTATGTGCCAGGCACTGTGCAAAATGCTAACATGCCACTGACCTGTTCCTTCTGTGAGCAGCTACAAAACTCCCTCCCATTCCATTCTCAAGCCTTCTTGTCCACCTTGGACATACCTAATCCATCCCTAGGGGGGCACAAAGAGTCAGCTACAACTGTAAAACCACATCCATTCCTTGATAGAAACAATAGTTTATTAGCTCCCTAAAGGGAAATAAATACACTCTAGGAGTACAAGGAGTTGATGCTCATGAGGGTAAGAGGATTTCATTCTATCCCAAGGAATCTGGATTTTCAGCAGCATCAATCCTCTGATAAGTCTGCCTTTGCTGATTTGAGTCCTTTTCAGAGGCTCCTTCCTTCCTCTCCACCAATATTTCATTCATTCCCTCCATAACATCTTCCTAGTGTTATAAATAAAAGGGTATAAGGGAGATACATAGATGTACAATGAAGTTAATGTATCTCGCTGTACTCTCCTCAGCTGCAGTTGATGGAGGAACACCTATTCTAATCACCCTTGACTGCTGCTGTAAGTTATCCCTTTCTCTCTAACATCTGCCCAGTAAGGACACTCTAGAGGTTAGATAGATGAGTAACCTTTCCAGGTCCATCCTGGGATTGGATAGATTAGTATTGGGCTAATGATCTGCCTTAGATAACATTCAGGATGTGACTGCGTTTGACTCCCTTCCCAAGGGCAGTGATAAATAGACCACTCAGGAAGATATTTGTTCTTGAACACTCTTATCTATGAACAGGGAAAGGATAACGAGGTCAAGGATTGGGGATTGGAAACCCTATTGATCTATTATCTATAAACTAGTTGACAATCAGGACTGGAGACTATTAATCTGTTGGAAGCTGGAGATTTACTCACTCCCTCTATCTCTGGCCAGACCTGGCCACAGCCAAGCCAGAGAATAGGGAAGCTATTGAAGCAGAAGTATTGATGATCTTATTCTCTCAGCTTTCTCACTACTAGTGCTGATGATGCACTAGCTCTCACAGTCTATCAGGAAACAACTTCAGGTTTATTCCTACCCTCTTCTTCATAGACCTCCCTGCCACCCTTCAACCACCCACTCAGTCCAGAGACCTCCCAGTCCAGAGACTCCTGTCCAGAGACCTCCAGAGAGAGACTTTCCTTAAAGTGGCTGTCAGGGGTATTTATACCTTGGGGCCAACTGACGTTTGCCCCTGGCTCTCGGCACCTGGGAAGATTCCGAGTCTCTCCAACTGCCATCCCTGTCAGTCAAGGTGGCATCCATCACTTCCCAAATTATGAATATAACACTAGTCCTGAAGGAGTTCTGGTTCGGGGGCTTTCTGTAGTTTTCCATTCATCTTCTCTAGCACAGAGAGGTTCCATGAGCCTCTTGCAATAAAGCTTCCAATGCATCCGCTGAAAACTAATGTCTTTTCTTGAACATTTGCGTCCTGTTCAGGAAACTCTCCTTAATACAAGAAGGGACATTTCAGGCTCCCTTCCCACTGAAGTCAAATATTCTAAACTACCCCATATATATATATATATATATATATGTATATATATATATATGCCTATCTGAGAACAGATGTTGTTGCATGCTGAAAGCAATATATGAGTTAGACAAGTCTCCCTTTCTATTTGTCCATACCACTAAGGTAATAGGATCATAAATTTAGAACTGGACAAATCTGACCTAACTCTATGACTCTGTCTCCCTACAATGACCTAGTGAAGACCATATGATCATAGATTTAAACCAGATAGCATTCTAGCCATCCATTGTTCAGTCGATACCCATAATAAACAAGGAAACTGAGGCTTACTTAAGGTCAAGCAGGAAGCAACAGAGTCAAGGTGAGATCTCAGGTCCTTTGACTTTAAATCTAGGACTCTTTCCATTATAGACCCAGTGTTTTCCTCACAAACCACCCCTGCCCCCTCCCCCCCCCCCCCCGACCTCTCCACTTTTCCTAGGAGAAGAAGGCGTACCTATCCTAGCCTACCTACCTTCTCCTCTCCTCCACTAACCTTCCTTCCAGCCAAGAGTGTACTTGGTGCCCCTCTCCAGCTCTCTCCAGTTCTCACTCAGTCTCAAAGCCTAGAGAAGTTTTGCTCTTCCTCATGTATGAAATAACTCCCCTAACCTCATTCTCCAAACAGAATCCAGCCTACGCTCCTTCAGAGCCCACCTATAAAAATCACTCTTCTAGGAGGCTACTGGAACTGTGCATAATGTCCCACCTCCACCTACCCATCTCAATGCATGTAGATTCTTTGGAGCTTTTTCTTATTTTGTTTGTCTCTTGCTATCAGCTCCCTAAGCTGGAGGCCTGGCTTCCTGTTATTTTTTTACTGTGTGCCAAATGCAGGATTAAACACCCACTGGAGATCGGAGCATAATAATCCCCAATGGCAGGGCTACTGCCTTCTCTTCCTAGACTTTATCTTCCCCATATTTTCTCCTTCTACAGTCCTTCCTTCTCTTTCCAATCCATCAATGGATAATACACACTTACTATGCACAAACCACCATGAGGAATATTGTTGTTTAATTGTTTCAGTCATGTCTGATTCTTTGGGACTCCATTTGGAGTTTTCTTGGCAAATAAAGAAACCGGGGCAAAGAAGTTAAGTAATTTACCCAGGGCCAAGTAGCCAGTGTCTGAGGTCAAATTTGAACTCAGATCTTCCTGACTCTAGATTGGCAATTTCTCTCCAACATGCAGGTCACAACCCCTCTATGGTTTCCCATCCTCTATGACTCTTGAATGTGTTCTCTCATAAGTTTGCTATGGGGCAAGTCTACCCAGGATATTAGAAACCTCCCTTCATTTCTCCTAACATCTTGAGTATACCATACCATTGGAGCCCTTGGGATGCCCATTGATTATTCCTTATTCTCACTACCTGACCAGCCCATCTTCTTTTTCCATCACACCTTTTTTTAAAATGGTGTCCTTTACCTAGGTTTTAACACTTTGTTTTGTGCCTATTTTACCCGCTTATGCTCACCACATACTTTTTCATTGATCTTTGAGCAAGACTCCTTTTTAATCCTTCAGAATCTATAATAAAAAACTATTATATATCCTTACCATATTAAAAAGCAATTAGTTTCTGCCCTAAAGATACCTATATTCTACTATTTGGTATGAAGAGAAAAACTTTTTGACACTAGAGTTATATAAAAGTGGCAGGAACTGCCTCTGGAGGGAGTGAGCTCCCCATTATTGGAAGGCTAGATGATCATTGATCAAGGCTACTGGAGGGGAAATTCCTGACTGGGTATATCATAGAATTATTCTAAAAGCATATCTTGGGATCATCTTATGGTTTCTTAGACCTTGTCTGTCCCTGCTTAGAAATGGCTATTATTAGGTCGTTTGTTTGTTTGTTTTGTCCTTAGTTCAAAGAGAGCCCAAATGACATCATTACATCTGGGTCAACATACAGGGTGTCCAACTGTGGCTGACCAATATGAGCTTGGAAGACTTTGCCATAGTTTGGTCACAAATAGCCTATGTGAACATTTGCATTGTAGATGTCTCTAAATTTTTTCAATTTATATTTCTTTTGAGCTACTGAAATTCTGCATTGCCCCTAGAGAACAGCACTTTCTTTAATGCAAGCCATGATGGCAGTCCTGTGCCAAAGTCTCCCATGTCTCTCATATCTCCCACATCTCATAATTGATACTAAAGTTCTCCAGAAAGACCTTGAAAGTGTTGTCTGGCTTCTTCTGTCCTCTCTCTGAGCACTTGCCTTGTGTAAGTTCTCTGTGAAATAGTCTTTTGGACAGACAGCTATTTGGCATTTGAACAATATGGCCAGTCCATTGGACTCATACTCTCTGCAGTAGAGTTTGAATTCTTGGCATAATAAGAGCAGCCATGGAGGTAGTGGCAGTTGGAGCTGTCTATCTGCAGATAGTTTAAAAGGTGCTGGAAGGTGAGGTATCAAGTACCTTGGACAGTGGAGTAAACATGGTGGTACATAGCCAAGCAAAGGTAAGTGTGGTTAGAGGAAATTTTGGTTGAACTTATATTCTTGTTATCCCAATATTACCTCCTTGTGACCTCAGAACCCTCTGAACTTGCTCTTCACTCTGGGGCTGACCCCATTTTTTTTGGAGACATTATCTCTCTCCTCTTAATTTAATACTCTGAATCTTATTTACTGGTTGTAGTCCCTACCTTCTTTGGAACATGCTCATTCCCCATTAGAGAGATTTCTCTTTGGACCATGGCATTTGCTCAGGATCAGCCCATGACAGGTCTTGTTCCTGCCCAGGTGAATCTTGCTTTTCTGGGTTAATGGAAAAATTGAGGGAGTAGGACATGGAGGAAACACAATATATCTGGAAGTTAGGAACACCTAGAGTTGGGTGGTAGGAAGACCTGCCACCAAGGGGGAGCTGTTCCTCATCTTAATTCCTTCTTCAGCTAGGGACCATCCTAGACTCCATGCAACATGGCTGAGACAGACTCAACATCCCTGAGAAGTGGCTTCTTACCTTCCTTTCTTTTCTCCCCTTCACCTGGGGTTACTTGATTATTTACATGGCTTGAATGAGATGAGAGTCAAACTCTATTTCTTCACCTCACTTAGAGAACCAACAGGCCTTATCATCTGGCTGCTCTGCTCTGCAAACTCCTCTCTTTCATCTCTCCCAGCACTGTGATCTTATCTATTTATATAACCTAACAAACCCTGGGCCTTGCTATCCGCCCACCTACCATATCTAGAGAAATTCTAGGTCTTTCCATCTGCCCTGAAGCTAAACTTATAAAAATGTATTTTCTTCCCCAGGTAAAGTATGAGCACCTTAAGAACGGGATCCATCTCCCTTTTTTTTTTAATTTGGATTGCTAGTGCTTAGAACAGTACTTGGCACATAGTAAATACTTACTAATTGCTACTTTATTCATTTTTGCTTTGGGACATTTTCTTATTTAAGTGGAAAGGAACCATGATACTGGCAAAGCTGGGATTTGAACTCAGATCACTTAATGACAAATCCAGAGCTCTTTCCACTAAGGATCCATGGGGCTTTCTCCAAAATGAAGATATGGGAAGATTTATAGAAAATTTCTAGTTTCCTTCCCAGTTCTAAATTTTTGGCTGATTCCCAGGAAAGTCCTCATCATCTTTCAGTTTGCCTCCTCATGTCAGTAAATGGGATCAGGAATGCCTCCCCTAAGAAAAGCACCTGAGTGACTGCTCATCAGCAGTGGGGATGGTGATTTATGCAGTCCTGCAGATGCTGCAAAGTGTTCTGGCTGGAAAGGACTAGGAGGGAGAGGGCCCTTCCCCAGAGAGCTTCACTGCATAAAGCTTTTCACTGTCAGCTCTTAAAATAAGACAATGCCAACAGGCGGGGAAGATTAAAATAAAGGGAGGGCGCTCCTGAGAGGTGTGATTAAGTTGGCATGTAAATGATTCCATTTCGAGGTGGAAAATCTCTCTCTCCCTCCCTCCCTCTCTCCCTCCTTCCCTCCTTCCCCCCCTCTCTCCCTCCCCTCTCTCTCCTCCTTTCTCCTTTTCCCTCTCTTCCTCTTTCTCTTCCTCTCTCTTTCTCTTCTTCTCTCCCTCTCTCTCCCCTCTCTCCCTCCCTCTCTCTCCCTTGCTCCCTTTCCTTCTCTCCTCTTCCTCTTTCCCTCTCTTTCTCTTCTTTCCTTCTTTCCCTCTCTCCCCCCTCTCTCCTTCCCTCTCTTCCTGTCTCTTTCCCTTTCTCCTTCTCCCTCCCTCCCTCCTCCTCCTCCTCTTTCTTCTCTCTCTCTCTCTCATCTTTTGTACAGTAAAGGAAGAATATTGTTTTAAAAAAATCTCACAGCTAGCTTCAGCAGTGGTTCTGGCTGCTGCCAAGCCTGGATCCCTCCTCAGGCACAGGAAAGCTGTGAGAACACACACACACACACACACACACACACACACACACACACACACACACACACACG
>NC_058131.1:683222939-683243351 GCF_016433145.1 Gracilinanus agilis
CACACACACACACACACACACACACACACACACACACACACACACACGCTCTCATTCTCCTATCTCATTTGATGAGACTCATTGCCGATTACATCCTGACAAGGTAAGCCATTTTGTCTCTGCCTTTAGCATGAAGGAGGCTACTTAGTCTTGGGGGAAATCCTTGAAGTAATGTAAGCCAGAAGACTTGAATTTGACATTAAAGGATCAGCCAGTTGAGATGCCATAAAATTTGGCAGTGGGTGGTTAGGTGGTACAGCGGATAGAGTGTTGGTCCTGTAAGTTAGGAAGCCAAGTCTTTCTTAGTTCAAATCTAGCCTTAGACATTTACTAGCTATGTGACCCTGGGCAAGTCACTTAGCCTTGTTTGCCTCAGTTTTCTCATCTGTAAAATGAGCTGGAGGAGGAAATGGAAAACTACTCTAATATTTTGGCAAGAAAACTCCAGATTGGGTCACAAAGAGACAGAATTGACTGAAATGGCTCAACAGCGACAAAATTTGGCATCTCAGGTTGGCCACTGATTAATTGAGGGATGTTTGGATGAGCTATTTTTCGCTCTGTGCCTCAGTTTCCCTCCTTGGAAAAATTAAATAATTGCCTATATATCCAATTCTGCTGAAAAATCTCATAGTTACTTTGTGCTAATGGCTGATTTAGTGGCAAGCTGTATAATTTCAATGAGGATGTAAGTTTACCGATGACCCATGGTGTGGTCAGTAATGTAGTAGGTATTGAGGGTAGCACAGAGGATGCCCAAGACATCATTATGATGCTCAGTGAGGTTCTTTTTTTTTAACTTGGGGAGATGTCCCACCCATCAGTCAATAAGCATTATTAATTATTAATCAATACTTATTAATTTCAATTTAATCAATACGGTAGTATCTACCGTATGCCAGGCTCTATGCTAGGTGCTGGGGATATAGTAACAGAAGTGAGACAGTACTTTCTCTCAAAGAGTTACACAATGTAATCATTGTAGGGCTGGCCTCAGATAGGAGGACCACAACCCTCCTGTTGGCATCCAGATTTCTTGATTTGGGGACCAACTAGGTGGCACAATGGATAGAGTGCTGGACTTGGATTCAAGGAGACCTGAGTTCAAATCTGATCTTAGACACTTACTATGTAACCCTGAGTGAGTCACTTAACCTCTGTGTGCCTCAATTTTCTCTACCGTAATATGAGAATAATAATAGCAACCACTTCCTATGATGCAAAGACTGAATGAGATATTTGTAATGCACTTAGCACAGTGTCTGGTACATAGCAGGTGATAGATAAATGTTTATTCCCTTCCCTTGGGATGGAATGCCAATTTTGTTCTTTAGGAACAAAAGTTAAGATTATGAAGTAGTGAATAGAATACTGCATTTTGAATTAGGAAGATCTGACTTCAAATCCTATCTAAGACACTTTATAGTTGTGGAACACTGGGAAGTTTTCTCTTGGCCTCAGTTTCCTCTTTTGTAAATAGAACAATAATTGAACCTCCATGACAGGGTTATTGTGAAGATCAAATGAAATAACAAGTAAAGTGCTTTGCAAATCACTAGAATTCTAAGTAAATGTTCACTGTTATTGTAAAACACTTGTGTATATTGACTATTTTTAATTCATAGAACCCTTGCCCCATCCAGTTGCCAGTGTTGAAGGTTAGATACCCCACAAGGAAAAGGGATGCTGAAACATATTATTTACTACAATGAGTGGTTTGAATTAAGGTAATTCAAATTTGACAAATTTGACATTAACCACCTACTCTGTACAAAGCCCTGTGGTTGGTGCTATTGACACAAATTCAAAAATGTGCCAGTCCCTGCCCTCAAGTAGCTTACATCCTACCTGAGATGGGTGATGGGGTATGTATGAAGGGATATGGAGCAAGCCAGGCTCATAGACTGTTGTAATACAAAAAAAATGGAGAGAGGTGGACTAAAGAGAAATCCAAATAATGTGCTTGGAGAGTATACAGTCAAGATCAGGGAAGTATTAACAGAGGAGATGGCACTGAACTGAGAGCTGAAAAGAGGGAAGATTTTGAAAGACAGAGGTAAAAAGGGAGTATGCTCAGGGATGAAGGACAGACTAAGCAAATGTATGGAAGTGGGAAATGATCATGGAACAGCCAGAAATCCTTTTGGAGTGGATTGTAAAGGATGTGAAAGGTAATAAGGTGGAACCCTTCTGGGAAAGTAATTTGGGGATTGGTTGTGAGGGGTTTTAAATACCAGAGGAATTTGCACTTGATCCTAAAAGACACTGGAGTTTATGGAGCAGGAGAGTGACTTGGTGAAACGGTTGTCTTAGGGATGTCTTTGGCAGCTTTGTGGGGGAAGGTTGGCAGAACAGAGATAAGTCTAGCAGGGAGAACAATGGAGAAGCTTTTGCAATAGGACTGATAGGAGACAATAAAAGCCTGAATGAGGTTGTAAGGGAAAAGACAGAGACAGAGACAGACATGCAGAAAAACAAAAGATATTTTGGAGATGATGCATATTTTAGGGATATTTTGGATTAAACACTTGATTGACTGAGGAGTACGATGGTACCTTGAACAGAAACAGGGAAGTTTGTAGAAAGGATGGGTTTAAGAAGGACATTTGGGGTTTGATGGGGTGATCTGATAGCTACTTGGAAATGTCCATCAGACAGCTGACAATATGGGACTGGAGTTCAGAAGAGAGATTAGGACTAGACATAATGTCATCTGTGAAAGAGCACATGAGCTCATCAGGGGAAAAAATAGAGGGAGATAAGGGGCCAATGATGGAGCCTTGGAGGCACCTCTTGTTTACAAACTGTAAGATGATGAAGATAATCCTGCAATGGATATGGGGAAGATTGAGTCAGATGGGTAGGAAGAAAGCCCTCAGAGGCATAATACCCTGCCAGAGGTAATACCCCTCTGTGAACCCTTCCCTAATCTTCCCAAATGGAGCGTCTATTCTCCAAACACATAGTTGGGATTTGTCTTTGGCCAGCATCATCACCCTGTATTTTGTGTTATAGCAGCCTGTGTGTGCCTGGCTTTTTTCCTCTTGCCCTCATACATTCTACCAGAAGCTAAGGGTAGAGGGACTTTCTGAGTGGAGGAGACAGTGAACAGTGGGGAAAGCTGCAGAAAAGTCAAGCAAGATGAGAACTGAGAAAAGTGCATTGAAGTTAGTATTTTAGCAAGCTTGTAGATTATTGAAGAAAAGAAAAACTCAAGGTACAGTATATATATATATATTTTTATATATATATATATATATATAGATAGATAGATATCCCACGTTCTTTTCAATATATATATATATATTGAAAAGAACGTTGGATTTGGAGTCCAAAGACCTAGGTTCAAATATTGCTTCTGATACTTTACTACTCTTTTTTTTAAAGCTTTTTAAATTGAATTTTATTTTTTTTGACAATTTTTGACAATTGTTCTCTGACATTTGGGGATTCAGATCCTCTCTCTCCTTCTCTCCCTCCTCTCCCAAGGTGGTAAATAGTCTATGACACAGGTTATAGCAGTGCTTTCGTGCAATACATATTTCCATATTTCCCATGTTGTGACTGAAGACACATATCACATATAAAAGAAAAACTCATGAAGGAAATAAAGTGAAAGATTGTGTGCTTTGATCTGCAGNTATATTTTTATATATATATATATAGATAGATAGATAGATAGATAGATATCCCACGTTCTTTTCAATATATATATATATTGAAAAGAACGTTGGATTTGGAGTCCAAAGACCTAGGTTCAAATATTGCTTCTGATACTTTACTACTCTTTTTTTTAAAGCTTTTTAAATTGAATTTTATTTTTTTTGACAATTTTTGACAATTGTTCTCTGACATTTGGGGATTCAGATCCTCTCTCTCCTTCTCTCCCTCCTCTCCCAAGGTGGTAAATAGTCTATGACACAGGTTATAGCAGTGCTTTCGTGCAATACATATTTCCATATTTCCCATGTTGTGACTGAAGACACATATCACATATAAAAGAAAAACTCATGAAGGAAATAAAGTGAAAGATTGTGTGCTTTGATCTGCAGTCAGATTCCAATAGTATCTTCTTTGACAGTGGCTTTTTTTTTTTATCATGAGTCCCTTGGGGTTATCTTGGGACTTTTATTTTGCTGATAACAATTTTGCCCTTTTCAGTTGATCATCGTACAATATTTCTGTTGCTGGGTACACTGTTCTGGTTCTACTTACTTCAGCTGAGGTTTGCTACTCTTGTGACTTTGGGATGTCATTTAACATCCTTAAATTTCCTTTTCCTCAAATATAAAATGAGGGGGTTGAACTAGGTAGTCTTTAATATTCCTTTCCTTTCTAAACCTATGGCCCCATGAGCCGATCTGGACCTCAGTTTCCTTATCTATAAAATGGTCAAGGTAGAGGGAACTCCGGGCTAGATGACTTTCAAGATCTCTTCTCACTCTAAAATGCCCACCTGGACTGGAGTAAAAGGGGATGTTTGATTAAAGTGAGTTTCTGACCTAGAATCCATTTGGCTATTCAGGGTAAGGCTCTGGTATCTAAGCTCTATCAGATGGTACTTATCAGATGGAAGGAACAACTTCCAAAGGCTTCCATAGGTTGTTTTCAAGTACACAAATTGGAAGTCTTGACATCACTGGGCTCCAGTCAGAGGCTGCCCCACCCCCAGCTACTTAACATTTTTGCTTTGCTTGTAATGAACTTTCAGGGCCTCTTTATTACAAAATTCCAGTAGATCTTTTCCTAAATACACAATTATCCATTTATAACTGAAACTCAACCCCTCTCCATCCCCTCCCCAGGATAAATGGATTGAGGGAATCTTTCTCTATCTTTAATTACATGCTGTGAATTATTCGTTGAATAAGGTTTCAATAAAACATTTAACAGTGGAGAAATTGGTCAGATTATTAATTCAGATCCTTAAAATTTCTATTCACTGCAGTAATTGAGATCTTAGTTTTCCCCCAGCCCTCACCTCTTTTCAGTATTCTAGTTCTTAATGACAAGCCAAGGCCTCTGGAGATACTCTAGACTTCCCCATTTCTTTTTCACTCCTGCCCTATGGCTGACCATTAGATGCATGCAACTAAGATAAGATGATTTTGAGTTTTAAAATGCCAGCAATGACAAGACTTTAAAGATGATCAAGTTCAATGTTCTCATTTTGCAGAGAAGAAAACTGAAACCAAAGTGACTGTAATTTACCCACGGTTACCAAACTAGCTAAGTCAAAGACAGGACTGAGCCCCAAGTCTCTTCACTCCCAAATTAGTTTTTCCCCTTATTCTATCACACATAACCTTCACAGAATCAGCATTTTTGTCATTGGAAGGGACATGAAAACTGTATTCTTAGGAATTCTTTTTTTTTTAAACCCTTGTACTTTGGTGTATTGTCTCATAGGTGGAAGATTGGTAAGGGTGGGCAATGGGGGTCAAGTGACTTGCCCAGGGTCACACAGCTGGGAAGTGGCTGAAGCCGGGTTTGAACCTAGGACCTCCTGTCTCTAGGCCTGACTCTCACTCCACTGAGCTACCCAGCTGCCCCAGGAATTCTTAACCAGATGTCCATGAACCTGTTTTTTTAACCCTTCCCTTCCATCTTAGAATCAATATTGTGTATTGGTTCCAAGGCAGAAGAGTGGTAAGGGCTAGGCAATGGGGGTTAAGTGACTTGTCCAGGGTCACACATCTAGGAATTATCTGAGGCCAGATTTGAACCCAAGATCTCTAGGCCTGGCTCTCAATCCTCTGAGCTACCCAGCTGCTCCCATAAACTATATATATATATATATAATTATTTCAATATGATTTTCTTCTTTTGTAATTTTTGTGTATTTGCATTTATGCATTTAAAAATATTCTGAAAGGAATTCCTAGGCTTCATCAGAGTGCCTGAAGGGTCCATAACACACAAAAGATGAAGATCATCTAAGTCAGTGCAACCTCCTCATCTTCACTGAGGAATTAGGTACCACTGGGGTTCAGAAGGGGTGAGGAGACCTTTCAGTTGAAGTAATCAGGGAAAACATTACAGCGAATAGATAAGCACTCAAAGGGAAAACTAGGAAGGATCAATCAACAAATATTACTATCTACTACATGTTAGGCACTGCAGTAAAATTGAGGTCACTAAGACCAAAAAAAAAAACACAACAGGAATAGTCCCTGCCCTCAGGGAGCCTCCATTCACTCAAGGCAGATAACACAAATATAACTTGTTGTTCAGTCCTTTCAGTTGTATCTGACTCTCTGTGGCCCTGTGTGGGGTTTTCTTGGCAGAGATCCTTAACTGGTTTTCCATTTCCTTCTCCAGTTCATTTGACAGATGAGGAAACTGAAGCACACAGGGTTAAGTGACTTGCCCAAGGTCACACAGCTACTAAGTGTCTGAGGCCAGATTTGAACCCAGTTCTTCCTGACTTCAGGCTGGGCACTCTTTCTACTGAGTCACCTAGCTGCCCTACAAATACGTAGAAGTGTATATGATAAATAGAATGAGTTTACAGAGGCTATAAATACATGAGCATATGAATATAGTGAGGGATTAAACTGTAACTAGAGGTTCAAAGACAATGAGAAGATCAGCCTGATTGGAGCAGAATATCTTTGTAGAGTTGCATTGAGTGAAATGGATGGCAAGGCTGTTGGGATCCAGAAAAGTGGTAAACTTAGAAAGTCTTCAGATATCCTCTTGATGGATCCTGCTTCTGTAACTTCCTGCTTATTTGGCTTTAAATAAATCATTTCATCTTTTTGTTCTCTGTTTTCTCATCTTCACTCTGAGGTGGTTGGATTGGAATACCTCTGAGGACTCTTCCCATGTTAAATCTATTATCATATTATATTTGCATTCATATATATTAGATAGAGAGATAATACATATATTTGAACAAGTGTGCTCTGGTTCTTTATGCTAGAGAAAGGAGTGCCATGTCTCCCTCAGTATTCTAGTATCCTAGATGGGGTGAGGGTCATGGGAAATAAAGTTCTCTTTTCTCTAATGCCATCAGATTGTGGCAACATTGGCCCCTCCATTTCCATGTCCAGATGTGGAACAATTGCTGAAAGAATCCTTATCTCAACTACTGCTGGGCTAGCATCCTGAAAGTCACTTCCAAAGGTCATTCCTTGCTCCTTGGGGCACTGATGCTGGATTGGCTACAAAACCTAGAGGTGGAGATCCCATTCTCCTGACCTTTGCGAACTCATAGGGTTGGAATCTCCAATCCTACCACCTAAAACAGAAAGGAACAAATGATAAGGCAAGCAAAAAGTGAAGATCTCTTTTCCCAAGTCAACCATTGACTTTGGAAGGGAGAACCCAAGACTTTTCCTCTCACAGCATTGTCTCTCACTGGATGTCATCAGGGAAAGAGTCATACTAAGATAGCAGCCATAAGAAAATGTCTGAGGCTCTATTTGGTTATACTTTTGGAAGGACTCTACAACCAAACAAAGACTTTCCCATTCACCATATAGTCTGCCGACTGGAAACAATCACAGAATGTCTATGAGAGCTTTCCAAGGTTCTTCTACTATATGCCGTCACAACTCTACTAGAAGTATCTGTAGACCACTCCAATGGGGGGAATATTGTTAAGAGAGGTTATGTGTACATGCTATGTGTGTACATACAATTAGATTGTAAGCTCTTTGAGGGCAGGGTCTGTCTTTTAGGGTTTTTTTGTATCCTTAGTACTTAGCAGAGTGCCTGGTACATAATAGAAACTTAAAACATTTTTATTTTCACACACATATTTATAAGAGTCAGTGTTGATAGAGAATAGCTTTGGAGTTAGGGAGATCTGGATAGAAAAACCTACCTAGCTTCTAAGTGGCAGATTTATTATTAGAACCCAGTTTCCTGACTCCCAGTCAAATATCCTGTACCAGACTTTTTACATACAAGTTTCTCTTACTTTAGCACTTTGAGGGTCTGATTTTAATTCATATGGAGACTCCTCTTCCATAAGACATCTATAACCTTCTAAGACTTGAGAGATGATCCTCACGAATTGTTGTGACTGAAAAAAGTCACTCTCCTTCTATCCACCCAGAAATGGTCTTCTCCAAACTTAACTAGGCTGGTTTTTCAGTCAAAAGGCATATATATCAGCACTAGATTTGAACAAAAACCCTTTCTTTCCCCTCAGCAGAGCTTTTCAGAGAGTGTTCCAAGGATGTGGCCTCTGAGAGCCCAGACTCACCTTCGTTTCATGATGAGGCAATGGAGGACTGTGTCCAAAAAACTTAGTTTTAGCCCTGGGAATTCACAAAGCAACACCTAGTACTTCACTGTTCATGTACAGGGAGCCTATCATAAGACTCACCATGTCAAAGAAGTTTTCTTTTCACCTGGCATTGAAAACCACCAAAGTCTCAGCCAAATTGGGATATCTCATCACCTTATCTTGGCACAGTTCCTGGCACATAGTAAGCACTTTATAAATGTGTGTTAACTGACTGATTGATTCACCTTCTCTCATGCTTCTTTTCTAGAAGACTGTTGACATTAGCAAGTGGTAGAATAATGACATCAGAAATATTATTCTCTTGTCTTTGGAATTGTGCTCAATTTACCTCCTACAAGCCAAGTGAAATTAGTTATTGATCGGAATACTGTCAAGTGCCTTTGACTCATAGCAACAAAGATTTACAGATCTAGGGGCTCAACTGAGGGGGCTGGCATCTCCAGGCTTAATTTCAGTTTTTACTAGCTCTTATAATCAATACTCTTAAGTGAACTCCAGGAAAAATGTCTCCTTTATTCATAGAATTTCAGAGGTGGTAGAGACCTCAGAGATTTGATTCCTTCATTTCTTTTATTTTTTTGTTTTATTGATGACTTGTTTTCATCATGTTCATTTCCCAGATATACCCCATCTTTCCAACCACCCAATGAGCCTTCCCTTGTACCAGTTATTAAAAATTGTTTCAACAAAACCAATCTGCACATTCACTACAACTAAAAGCATATGGAACCTCCAATTCCTAGTCTCCCACCTTTCCAATGAAAGGAAGAAAATACATTTGCTCATTTCTTCTTTGGTACTTTCATCTAGCAAATTGAAGCAGAGGGAAGGAAAATGATGAGTTTAAAGGCACATGGATCTATAATGATCATATATTTTTGTTGTTACTGTTCAATCATGTCTGACTCTTTATGACCCTTTATGGGATTTTCTTGGCAAAGATACTGGTGTGTGTGTCATTTTCTTCTCCAGATCATTTAACATATGAGGAAACTGAGGCAAATAGGGTTATGTGACTTGCCCAGGGTCACACAGCTAGTAAGTGTCTGAAGTCAATTTTGAACTCAAGTCTTCCTGATGCTAAGACATATTCTATCCATTGAGCCATCTAATTGCCTTCAATGATCATGTTATAGATATAAAAAATACTTGATTTACTACGTGGCATAGTTGGTATTTGTGTCTCATTTTGACAATTGTGTGACCTTATTTTGGGGGGGGTATGGTTCTTCTGTAACAGTTGAACAATTCAAATATGCACATATATATGTATTTTAAAGATGTGTACAAATTTATTGATAATATTCAGAAAGTCATACATGTCATGCTTATCACATTTACAGTACAGGAAGATGGGAAGAATAGCTAACATATTGAATGACAGCATTCAGATCTAGAAAAATCTTAGAGGAGATGGCCATATTTAATAAAATATATTTTAGTAGGAACAAATGAAAAGTCCTAGATTTGGGTTCAAAAAATCAATTGCACAGTTGCCATAGTGGAGGAATATGGCTAGATAAAAGTTTCTAAAATGGAATTCATTGAATTATCTTTGTTTCGTTCCAGATCCAGTTAGTACAGAGCATGGCTTATCTCTTATTTGTTACAGAAAGAATGTTCCCTTTCATGCCCCTCCCCAAAAAATCATAAATGGAAAGAGCCATTGCTTCTGTCTGATTACAGAAGAACATGAATGATGGCAACAAATTCATAAGGAAGATGAAGGGGTTGGACTAGATAATCCCTAGGGCATTGTCCAGCAGTCATGTTCTATAAAAAGGAGACCTTGAGGACAAAAGAAAGTAGGTGAGATCCTTGTGGGGAAGTTGACTGTAGTAATCAAAAGCAAAGGCTCTGCAATTTCATCCGCGTGGGGAACACTCCACTAACACAGATGACTTTAGTAGGAAAGTTCCAAAGGGCTATTTAAGGCATGTAGAGATTAAGTGATATGAACATAGTCACACAGTATGTAACAGAAATGAAGTTTGAATTTTGACTTTTCTGGTTTTTCTAAGCCCAAGATTCAATCCAGCCCAGTATGAGGAAGAGGCTGTGTGATCCTCGGTAAACCACTTAACGTCTCTATATGTCAGCATCCACATTTATTAAATGAGGGGTTGGTCTCCATAGTCTTCCCACTCTAAATCTTTGATCCTATGAACTAGTATGACCTTAGGAGTAGAAGGATCAAGATAGTTGACACAAATATAAAGCTTTCAAGTTTATGAAGAGTCTTATGTCTTCAATAATTCTGTGAGGGAGTTATTACACATATTATCCCCATTTTATTGACTTCTTATGGAATGATTTTCCCTGGTTAAACTCACTTGATTGGTTTCTGAGGTGGTTTAGAGCTTGGCTTCCTTTCCACAGGTAATGTCTTCCCTTTCTTAAATTAGATAAATAGAAAGAATGTGGCTGTCAAAAACCACTAAAACACAATCCCAAGCCTCCCCCTTACCCATTTTACTAACATTGTTTCTGAATGTATAATTGAAATGAAATCTGGGAGCAGATCGGTACCAAAATTACTGTTTTAGTTCATGCAAGTGTATTTTCATATTCCTTTCTCTGTTGTCATGGAGACGTAAGGGATGTGTAAGAGGCAAAGTCAATGGCAGATTTCAGGGACAAGCATCTTATTTAGAAGTTTAAACCTTGGAAATGCCTTCAACTGAAAATAGGGAATCCAAGTATGGTTCTTTAAGGGGAGAGATGTCTGTCAAGAATAAAGGTGTCGATAATGGCATGGTAGAGTTAGAAATCACTAGAGACTGGTTCACAGCCAAACTCTTTCCAATCATACTTAATGGGAATTGGTTTAGCTTTTCTGGATTCGGAACCTGCATGGGGAATGGCCCTTATGGGCCAGGGAATATTTGGTTGCCACATCCTTATAAGCAAAGACGATAATGAGTCAGGTAGAGACTTTGAAACCCAAAGGAAGTGGGAGTGGGAAGGGAAAAATGTGAATCCTTTCATCATTAGCTTCCTCTGTAAAGTGAGGGGATTGGGTTAGGTGATCTCCAAGATTCCTTTAAATTAGAAACGTCTATGTTTGGGAGCAATTGTGCCAAGATTCTCTGTGATAAATGGAGTGATTAAACTCAAGCCCTGGGCATAGCTAGGCAGGATGTAGAAAATAGAGAAAGCACTGGGTAATTCCAGTCTAAGGATCTGAGTTCAAAATCTTTTTTTTTTTTTTTTTTTTTTTTTTTTTAAACCCTTGTACTTCGGTGTATTGTCTCATAGATGGAAGATTGGCAAGGGTGGGCAATGGGGGTCAAGTGACCTGCCCAGGGTCACACAGCTGGGAAGTGGCTGAGGCCGGGTTTGAACCCAGGACCTCCTGTCTCTAGGCCTGACTCTCACTCCACTGAGCTACCCAGCTGCCCCCTGAGTTCAAAATCTTGATCCTACTTCTGCGTTCTATAGGATCATGGGCAAGTCACAACCTCCCTGAGCCTCATTTTCTTTATCTGTCAATTGAAAGGACTGGATTAATTGTTCTCCAAAGGTTAAGGTTCCTTTTTAGCCCTTCTGTGCAGTTATAATTAAAATAACAATAATGTAAAAAATAATAGCTGCCATTTTAAAAGTACTTTAAAGTTGCTTTAGGAGTCATCTGGTCCAACCTCTTCATTCTACAGGCAGGGATATTGATGCTCTGGGCTGTTAACTGACTTGACCATGGTAACACTCATATAAAGTATTAGAGGCTGGATGCAAAATAGGTGTTCCTGATTGTAAGCGTAAATCATGTACCACACCAATCCGTCTCTCAGGTTCATTGGATTTGGGAACTGGAAAAGACTTTAGAGAAGGACACAAGATCTGAAGTCAGTACATCTGAGACCCAAGGCATGGTTCCACTATTTCAATTCTAAACATTTATTAAATTACTTTTATATGCAGTGGTTGGTAGGTTAGTTATCATCAACAGAAAGCTGACCTTGGAGCTAGGAAGTTGTGTTGTTCTTCATTTGTGTCCAATTCTTTATGACTCCAATTGAGGTTTTCTTGGCAAAATACTGGAATGGTTTACCTCTTCCTTCTCCAGCTCATTTTGCAGATGAGAAAACTGAGGCAAAAAAAGGTGAAATGATTTTCCTGGGGTCACAGAGCTAATAAACACCAGAAGCTGGATTTGAACTCTGGTCTTCCTGACTCCAATCCTGGGGCTTTATGAACTGCATCCCAAGTTAGGGTACAGATGTCACAAATGTCACAAATGCATAGGTAAAACTATCTGTGAACCAGACTCTGGGGGATTTGTGGAGGCAGGACTGGGCACGATTAGAAAGGGGAGCAGTTTCGACTAAAACATAGGGAATATTTAAAGAGCCAGATGAAGTATAAATCATTTTTTAAGTGCCAAATTCTGTGCTCATATCAGAGAATAAAAAGACGAGAAAACAAGACAGTCCTTGACCTCAAGGGCCTTACATTCGAATCAAGAATATGACACAGAAAGGCAAGCTGGGAAGGGAGCAGATATCTTCCAGAGGAGGTACAGTTTGCAAATGGTGACCCAGAAGTCACCTAGAGGCCTGGATTCTGGGCAAGACGCTTGGTGCAGTAAAAAGAGAACTAGACCCAGAGTCAATACCTGAGTTTTAGTTCTATTTATGACAAATAGCTGAGTGACCAAGGGCATTCCATGACCTCTCTGAGCTTTGGTTCCTTCTTTCCAAAATGTACATAGCTAGAATTATACTTCCTTTTTCACAGAATAATTGTGTTGAAGATTTATGTAGTGCTTGGCATAGTGCCTGGCACATTGTGGGTCCTATTTAAAAGCTTAGCCCCCTTCCTCTAGCCCCCCCAACCTCTTTGTACACCTTCAATGAATCTTAGTCAGCATTAAGTTCAACCTCTTCTTCTTATAGAGGGGGGAAATCTCAAGTTCAGAAAGGCGAAATAACTTCTCCAAGAGACAGTTAGGTGGCCCAGTGGATAGAATGGCAGCTCTGAAGTCAGGAAGACTCACATTTCTGGGTTCAAATCGGGATTCAGACATTTACTTTATGTGCTACCAAACCAAGTGATTTAATTCTGTTTGCCTCAGTTTCCTCATCAGTAAAAATGAACTAGAGAAATGGCAAACTGCTCTAGTAACTTCGCCAAGAAAACCCAAATGGGGTCACAAAGAGGGGGACAGGACCAAAATGACTGAACAATAACTTTAAACTTGTCCTAAGCCACATGTAATAGTGGTAGGTTCAGGTTGAGAATTCAGCCGTCCTTACTCCTTGATCAGTGGTCTCTACTTTATGACATTTTGTGATGTATCAGCTCCACTGACCAACAGGTCTTCAATACTTTATTTGACAGAGAATACAATTTTAGTTTTTCCAGAGTTCTATAAAATAAGCTAATACCTTTCCCCAGTCTTCCCAGCACTCAGATATTCCCTTTCACTCAATAAATCAACAAGTATTTTTTAGTGTTCCTTATGTGCCAGGCATTGTGCAAGGCTCTGGAGGTACAAGTTCAAAGCATAAAATAGTCCCTACTTCCATGATCTTACATTCTAATGGAGGAAGTACATTAAAAACGATACCTCTCTCTACCTGAAGGAACTTCTACCTGGGATGCTTCAGGATCAATACTTAGATGTCACATCTCTTTTCCTGGTGTTTAAGCCAGAAACCCATTCTAAGAGAGATGGTCCTGGGTCTTGGATTTGGAAAACCCAGAATCTTTAGGGACGTCTCAGCCCTTCTGTTTTTAAGGTGCTTCAGGAAGCATCAAGGTATTCTCCAGAAGTTTAGGCTACCTGTTTGGGGAAGCCATCCCTGGTAACTGTGATATTACATGGTTTCCCCCATGGCTTGACTTTATCAGCCAGATTTCTGAATGAGTTTCCCTGAGTTTTCATCCATGTTCGCACAAGAAATGTATGATGGAGTATTTGTACCATCATTTCCCAGATAATTCAGGTAACCAAGGTCTGCCCTTGAGGGACAAGGCAGAGAAGGAGTTACCAGGAGTCATTTGCTTTTGAGTCATGATTTCGAGATCTAAAAAGTTCCTTTTGCCCTCCCCATCTTACCTAAATCTCTGACCTAATTAATTGGCTAAGGAAAGAAACATCATAAATTAACTTTGACTTTGTTCAAAGTAATGAGAAGAAGGGGGCATATCTTATCAGTCATTTATACCTGAATGAGAATAAGTTTATCAGAACTTGTCCAGATTGCAGATCTCTTTGTGATAGCTGTTGAAAAAGCTTTTAATGTCTGAAGGGTGGTGGAAGGACATGGTGGTTTGTGAGTCATGATGGAGATAGTCAAGATGACTCTGGGAGCAACAAACTTCCTCCTAGAGGAAGGTCTTAGGCACTTTGAATAGACCCCTATAAAGTGTTTAAAAGGATGAAGAAAAGATAAGAAGACATTTTTGAAGGGAATACCAAATGTGTGCATGTGATCACATGTCCACTGAAAAATGGAAATATTAGACTCTTTTCTAGAGCTAGTGGTGAAAAGTGAGCCAGGCTGACTCAGTCTATGGCCTGCTATTCTCTCCATCATATTTGCCTGGGAAAACAGACCATTTCCTTTAAATAAAAGTCAATCCAACATAATGAGTATTTGTTAAGGTCTTACTGTGTGCCAACAGCTGAGAGTAAAAAGACAAGAAGAAAAATTATCTCTGCTCTGAAGAAGCATTCTATCTAATTCTTCTGTCCAACAAATACGTTCACCTATGACTGACCATTCTCCTAAGACTAGAAGAGAAGAATGAGGTTGCCTTGTTATCCTCACTAATTGTCATCTCCTTCTAAAAAAAGTGTCCAGAACTTCAAACTCTCTATAGAGAAGAGCTCCATTGCCATTCTTTCCCCACCTTCATTGATACAAACTTGGTTTCCATCTATCGAGATAAACAAGAATTTCCTTCCTTGGGCTTCCTTCCTGAAGGACCTATTCTCCAACTATTCAGCCAAACACATTTTTTTTTCTCATTTTTTTGCTCCTGTTTCAACTCTAGTCCATGTATTCTTGTCCTAAGGCCCAGTCCAGAAGGGATATTTTTGTTTCCTAGAGAGAAAAGCAGAGAGGTGATACTTTGCTTAAGAAATGTCTTCTCCATCCCTAGAAGGTCAAAGCCTTTCTGTTGCCAGAGAGGAGAAAGAATTTCTGGGATGAAGTAAATGACATATTAGCAGAGAGGGCTTGCAGCTACCCGCAAGGTCTTACCAGGCTGAGAGTGAACCCCAGAAGGCACATACAGAAAAAAATGTTTTCTAAGACATTTTCCTCAGTCCTGGTTGAGGCAGCAGTCTTTCTTGTTCCCCTTGTGCTTTGACAACTTGGCTGAGAGAAAAGCTTTAAGTGACTAATAAGGAAAAGAAAATGGAAAAGCTTTAAGTGACTAATAAGGAAAAGAAAATGGAAAAGAAAAAAAGGAAAAGAAAAGAAAAGAAAATGAGGCAGATGTTTGGGGAAACCATTTCTCCTATTTAAGGACAATTAAAGCTCCTAACCAAGTTCCCTGTTTTCTGTCTCTCCTTTCAGTCCATCCTAGAGTAGCCTTCCAACTTTGTAGACCTGACCAGTTCATGTTGTTTTGGTTCAGTTGTGTCTGACTCTTTGTGACCATCATGAACTGTAACTATCCATGGGATTTTCTTGGCAAGAATACTGGAGTGGTTTGCCATTTCTCTCTCCAGTGGGTCCTGTTGTCAGGCAATTAGAGATTAAGTGACTTGCCCAGGGTCACACTGCTAGCATTTGAATGCAGGTCTTCCTGACTCCAGGTCCAGTGTTCTTAACTACTGAGCCCCGGTTGTCTCAGACCAATTCATTCTCTTGCTCAAAAATGTCTAGTGGTCCCCATTATGGATAAGCTCAATTACAGAAAGCTTGGTCTTCAAGCTCCTCCACATATGACTCTAACTCATCACCCTGTGGTGCAGTGGAATGCACTGCATTTGGAGTCAAGGGATCTGGGTTCAAATCCATTAATACTGTGACAAGTCACAACATCTAGTTTTTCATTTTCTCATCTGCAAAATGAGGGGTAGAGGAGATGGGAGAATGACAGGATATAATCTCTAGTTTCCCTTCTAGCTCTAAATCCCAAGATCTCATCCTTTCCAAGCTCATCTCTCACTAACCTTTTAACATACTAAATACTCCAGGAATGCTTCTGCTCTTGTTACCTGACTTCATCTGAAATATGCTACTCTCTTTGCCTGTGGAAATCCTCATCCTTCGTGGGGACCACCTCCTCCATGAAGTCTTCCTAATTCTCTGAAAAATCCCTACCTATGCCCAGTCAGAAGTCATCTCTCTCTCTTCAGGTTATCTCAGTGCTGATTATCTAAACCTTTCCCATGCATTTATTACATTCTAAGTTGTGCTAGAGAGACTTACATGCCTTATCTTCCCCACTAGACTTTCTGCTCCCTAATGGCAGGGACCGTGTCTCACCCATCATTGTAACCACCACAGGATTAGCATAGGAGGTTACTCAAAGAAAACTCTCATATTTAAAAAAATGTTGACTTTGTTGGACCAGAAAATTTCCATGAAACATGTGGGATAAAATCTTTATCCTTCTAGTTTGGGATTTTGTTTTTGCTGGGAGAGTGAGAGGCAGGATGTTGGGAAGATATAAAAAATGCAAGTGATATCCCAAAACACTGGGCAAGTGTCTGACTGTCTTGGGCAAGGGGATGGGAAGGTAGAAGGTAGAGGCTCAAAAGAGAAGATTAGTGCTGGGTTCTGTCTCTGAGGCACTGATCTCTGTTTCATGTCACACCTGATGGAGGCATCAACCTAAGTGAATAAAAGGTTAATCTGGTAATGTAATGAAATAATTTCTTTGGACATTTGACTTAATTATGCTCTCAACCAAAGGTTGCAGGATTAAAGTGATGGAGGCTCAGGACCATTTTGTTTTGGCAGTTTAATTGTGTCCAGGGCTGGAGTAATTAATACCTATTTTAAGGTATGGCCTAGTAGAAGCCATGAACGATGAGGAAGCAGGCCACTTAGGCCAGAAGATGCTGAGCATTAAAAAGTCAGAGGTAGCAAAGATTCTATTTGCTTCTTCACTCCTCTTGACATGAAGTCACAGATTGAGAGCTAGTAGGAACTTCATAGATTATTAAGTCCCCATACATTAGACTCCTGACTCAGTTTCCCCTTTTGTGACTTTGCCTTTATCATAGCCTGGATATTTCAGAGCCTCATTTTCTCACCTGAGCCTAGTAAGGCTAGTCCCAGGCGTCAAGCTATCCTCAGTGTCCTGACAAGCTTTACCCAATTCCCTGGACCACAGAACTAGACTATGCAGGGTCCCTCCAGCGGTCCCCGCTCTCCTGGGAATGCAAAAGCTGGACACAGCCTCTTCAGATTAATGCCTGAGGCACTGACCAGGAAGGGAACATCCAGCTTCTGAGGGGAGAAACAACTGGACAAAGCATGAGGGTCTGCGGAGTGGAGGTCACTAAGGTGCCAGTAGCGCAGGCTGCATCCTTTCTCCATCCTTTGACTTCAGAGCAGATTGTGAAAGAGCTGATTAAATTACCTGCATCATCAGCCTGGCTTCATTCTGGCTGATCAAGGCTTTACTTGACTGTTTCTCTGTTTCTGGGTAAAACTTGTGGCTAATGAGTTTCCTGGGGGATGAAAGTCTGATCTGAGGGTCGTTGCTGATTGGTGGGGTTGGCTAAATCCCAACAGAGCTCTTCCATCCGAGGACACCCTTACATCAATCCAGCCAGATTGGCTTTCCTGATGTTCCCTAAATATGACATCATTATTTTCTGGGCAAGCTCCCAGGTGCTGATGGTCCTCTGCGTAATTTTCCATCTTCAGTTCTCCAGAGATCAGGATTTTCTCCATCAAATCAGCATCGCTTCTCTTTTGAGGTCCTCTCTCTACTGTGTTTGCTCAAGCACTTAGAAGCAGTGCCATGCTGGTAAATGTTTAACAATCAGCTCCAGAATACCTGTGCGTGTAAGGATTCCAAGTAGTACAAATTTCAGAATGTAGAGAAATAGCAAGAACAAAGTAAGTTCAGAATTTTAGAATAATTTCTAATTCTCTTTCCTAATTTCCTCCAACTTCTGTCAACTGGCCAAGTAATACCTGGATTCTAAGACTTAAATTCCTCGGTTCTGAATCTCAACTCTGTTGGGAGTCATTGGGCCAAACAATGCCCTTTGCATCTGGGCCCTTGGTCTGCCCTTCAGAACCAAGTAGAAGCTACTTCTGAAGACGCCTCATGTTATGGTCCCTGTGAATTTCTTGAATTGAATTTCTCTTTTTTAGGCAACAGAGTTCCCAAGTCAGCTTGGCTACAAGGCCCCAATGCTAAAACTTCCTCAACAGTTGTCTCCATAAGCATCTTTTCTGCTTAGACGTTCTGCACTCATTTTCTTTTAAAATTCCATGATTCTCAAGTCTCTCCAGGATCTCTAGAGCCCCTGTTGGGCTCAAGCTGCCATTTGTTTCTAGGTTTCGTTGTCAAATCAGTCAAATATTAACATTTCTAGAATCCAGTGATACTATTGGATTATTCTGGCCCAGCCATTTTGGGGCCTTTCAATCAACCTAGGACTTTTTTTTTTTGTGGAGGTAGAAGTGGTTTATCCAGGGTTATGTTGATAAAACTTTAAAAATCTGCGTTCTGAAAGAAACACGCTTTTAAACTTAATCTGAATTATTAGCATTTTTCTCATCATTTTTTAAAGTCTAGAAATCGAGAAAACAAGACATCAAGCTCTGATTTATAGCTGTTGACTTTTTCTGAGATGTTGACACCGAATGTTTAAAAACCAGCTGTTTGAGCAGGATTGAGTTAGCTCCAACACACCCCTGATTTGTCATAGTTTTTCCTCTTTCTGACTACCTTAATAACTTCTACTGCTTTCTCTTTACCCTTCTCCTTCTCTCTTTTCCTCATCTCTGCTCCTATTTTCTGCTTTTTTTTCTCCTCCATATTTATACATGAGTGGAGTTCTGATCAATCCTTTTCACTTCTTTCTGGGCTCCATCACATTGAATAATGATAGCTAGCACTTAAAGGTTTGCAGAACACTATGAAGTAGATGCTATTATTCTAATTTTACAAATGGGGAAATAAAGTCAGAGATTGCCCAAAATCACCTTTTGAGGAAGGATTTGAATTCAGGTCTTTCTAATTCCAAGCCCAATGCTTTATCCATTGTGCTATCTCACCTTTATATTTCCTTATATGTTATCCCCTTTCATGTACCCTGTGGTACAATCATACTGGCCTTCTTATTTTTCCTCTCCATAGCATTGCTTTTCTCATCTATGTACCCATTCCAAGAATGTTTTCCCTCTTTATTTCCCCCCCTAAGCACCTAGATTTAGCTCAAGTACCAGTTTCTCCAGGAGTCCTTTTAGGATCCTTTCCCCATCTGCTGGCATAGACTTAGAACATAAGCATATATTTACATATTTTCTTCTCCAGTAGAATTGTAAACTCCTTGAGGGCAGGGACTGTTTTGCTTTAATTTTTAAAAATTTAATACATTTAATAAAATAGAAACATTTAATAATTTTTTAAAATTTAATATATTTAATAAAACAGAAACATTTAATAATTTTTAAATTTAATACTTTTAATAAAATAGAAACATTTAATAAATATTTAATGTTTAATAAAATTTAAATACAATAAATTTTAATAAAAATTTGTTTAATTTAATATTTAATAAAATAGAAACATTTAGTAAATATTTGTTGATTGATTGGTTATGGAATATTAGAGTCATCAGAGCCCTTAGAGGTCATCGAGACTAAATCATTCATTCTACAAATAAGGAAACTAAGGCTTAGGAAGTCAAAGTCACTGGTTCAAGATCATACTAAGGCATTAAGGGCAGAGAAAGGTCTAGAATTCCTACAACTGCCAGTTTTATGCCCTTTCCCCAACACCATCCCTTTCTAGGCTCAAAAGTACCCTTATTCCTTGACTGTCCCATCCTCTGTCCTCCACCATCACCATTATCACCACCCCCTTCCAGCATCCCCTTTCCCCAAGAAGAGACACAAGGTTTGTGGAATTAAGCTTATCAAAGTGGATCTACCGCATGGGTTTATTTCTGCAAAAATAGAGAAAGACAACCCAGGGATTTCTGCAAAAGGCAATAGCATATG
>NC_058131.1:683247785-683271903 GCF_016433145.1 Gracilinanus agilis
ATATATATATATATATATATATATGTCTACATATATATGTCTACATATATACATATATATAATATATGTATGTTTGTATGTGAAAAGAGATAAAGAGATAGTTGTATATTATAGTTATAGATATATAATACACATTTATTTGCACATATGTGTATGTGTGTGTGTGAATGTATGTATCTGGAGGGGCACTTAGGTGGTAGGTACAGTAGACAGAGCACTGGGTCTGGAATCAGGAAAACTCATCTTCTTGAGTTCAAATTTGGCCTCAGACACTGACTAGCTGAGTGACTCTGGGCAATTCACTTAACTCTGCCTCAGTTTCCTTATCTGTCAAATGAGCTGGAGAAGGAAATGGCAAACTACTCCAATATCTCTGCCAAGAAAAGGAATTATGGAAAGTCATACACAATTAAACAACTGAACAACACAAATATGTGTGTATATACATACATGCATATGTTTGGTATTTCAGTGGATAGAGTACTAGCCTTTGAGTCAAGAGTCCTTGCCTGAGACACTAACTAGCACTGAGACTTCTAGACAAGCCACATATGCTTTCTCAGCCTCAGTTTCTTGATCTGAAAAATGGAAATAGTGCCTACTTCCTATGTTTTTGATGAGATAACATTTGTAAAATGTTTTGCAAGTCATAATTCTCTATACTAGTGATTCCCAAAGTGGGCGCCATTGCCCCCTGGTGGGTGCTGCAGCGATCCAGAGGAGCAGTGAAGGCCACAGGTGCATTTATCTTTCCTATTAATTGCTATTAAAATTAAAAAAAAATAATTTCAAGGGGACTAAGTGGAAAGGGGGCAATAGGCCAAAATAGTTTGGGAACCACTGCTCTATACAAATGCTAGATATTACATATATGTGTGTGTTATTGAATATACACATATGTGTATATTCAAGCATAAATATTTGGACTGAAGTAATTTAAGGATGTTTTTTCTTATGGCTGAGTCAAAATCTTAGACTGTAATTTCTACTCATTAATCCTAGGTCTGTTCACCGATTTTTGCAGAACAAATCAAATTCTTTAGGCAGTATAGCCAAAAGAATATTATTGACTTTGGAGTCAGAAGAGGGTTTAAATCCAAGCTTGGCCATTTGGTACTTCTTTGGCTTTAAGCAAGTTACTTTAATATTTCTAGACCTCAGTTTCCTCATCTGTAAAATGAAGAGGTTGGGAGAGATGATTATATATTCTAGATCCATGTAAGCTCTAAATCTATGACGCTTGGATCTCTCTTTATCTTGAGACCCTATTTCCATTCCCTATTTCCTCTACCTTGTGGGGGAAATCTTGACTCTCTGATAATCTCATTTGCCATTCCATCCCTGAAGAATGTAATATGTTAATTCTATGTCTATCTTCTCTGAACTTATTTACATGATGTTTTACCTATTAAACTATAAGATCCTTGAGGGCAGGGACTGCTTTTGCTTCTTTGTAAACCCAATGCATTACATAAAGCACATAGGCAGTCCTTAATAAATGCTCATTGATTGGATGGGACCTTCAAATTAAATCTACCCCTCCTCCTGACAGACCTGCAAAAATCCTACTCGCTAGCCTTAAGGTTCATAGATTCTAACACCAGTATGGAACTTCAGGGTCAACCAAACTCCTCATTTTGCAGTAGAAGAGAAACTGAGGACCAGGGAAGTTGTCACTTGGCAAGGTCATGCAGGTATTAGAAGTCTGAGGAGGCATTTTTACCCAAGTTTCTTCTTCTAGGGCCAGTGTGCTTTCCACTGGTTTGGAACTCAACTGCAGGGTCCAGGCTGCCATGATAGGTCAAACTTCCAGTGGGTGATTTAGTTCCAGAACAGCCTTAGACTTTCTCTGTGTGACAGCTTTCTTACTAGATTTTGAGCATGTAAGCTCCCAGGAGTCCCAAGGTCTGCTTTTAACTTTTTGTATGAGGTGGGGAGCCTGCCTAATTCTGTGTAGCATTGCTGCTGAGAATCCTAACAGAAGTTATCCTTCAGCAGGGTCTTCATTTTGGCTAGCTGCCAGCTAATCCCAGGTAAGGTATTAACTGATAAGAGTTTAATACCTCCCCTAGGTTTTTGCATTTTAATAGCCTACTAACAGACCCAGTTGGTCCCCACTTCAATCCATTCTTCGCCTCTGGTGCCAGATTAATTTTACTAATGCAATTTGTCTGATCACATTCTCCCACAGTTTAAATCTCTTTAATTGTTCCCTGTTGCCTACTAAATAGGGACCAAACTTCTAACTCTTCTAGTTGCAAGGTCCACCATCCTCTATCCTCCCATCCCCATAACCCATCAGACACCATCCTACTACCTATTTTATCTATCTATCTATCTATCTATCTATCTATCTATCTATCTATCTCTCATCTATCTGTCTATCTCTATTCTGTATCTTGTCTATCAAGTCTTTAATTCATTTATTTATTCAACAAATCTCCTACATTCTAAATTATAGACTAGTTGCCAGTGGATAGAGAGATTAATTTTTTATTGATGCTTTCTGTTCTTATATCATAATGACTTCCTAAAAATGCCTTCCAATTTAACTCTTCCTTGTAACAAAGTACACATATTTTAAAAATTGGATCCACTAGTTAGTTAGACAATGTTATACTCATTCTGTCCCCGTAGTCCACCACCTCTCTCTCAAGAGGAAGAAGCTTTGAGACCAGTTCTATAGAGTCAAGATTGATCAGCATGTTCAGCTGAACCCTGAATATCTCCTAGTGGTGCCTTCCTTTGCAATTATTGTGGCCACTGTGTGTATCATCTCCTTGGTTCTTCTTGCTTTACTCTGAATCAGTTCAAATAAGTCTTACTAACTTAATCTGAATTCCTTATATTCAACTAATAAATAGGTACTATGCTAAGTGCTTGGAACACAAAACCAAAAATTACATAGTTCTCATCCTCCTAGGGCATGCATTCTAACACGGAAAGATAATATTCACATATATAAACAGGTAATATCAATAATAATAGTATTTATGCAGTTTCTTAACATTTGCAAAGAACTTTACAAATATAATCTGATTTGATAATTGTCACAAACTGGGGAAGTTGTTGCTATTATTATCACCATTTTACAGAGGAGGAAACTGAGACAGGAAGAAGTGAGTGACTTGTCCACAGCTGGTAATGCTCTCAAGGCTGAATTTGAACTTTGTTAGACTTCCTGACTCTAGGTCCAGCCTTCCATCCATCATGTAACCTTTGCTTAGATATTACACTTCCAAAGCAGGTAAGGTAAGGTATGTATATGTATATATATGTATATATACATATATATTAACATAATATATATATTAACCTCAGATGAGAAAGAACTCAAAGCTGAGGAGACAAGAAAAAATCTCCTGAAGAAGGTGGAATTTCAGCTGAGTCTTGAAGGAAACCAGAGACTCCAAAGGGTGGAGATGAAGAGGGGAAGCAATCCAGACATGAAGACAGATGGGGCAAAGGAACAGCAATGGAAAATGAGATATTGTATGTTAAGAGTAGAAGAAAGGCCAGTATGGCTGGACTATCAAGGTTGTGGGAGGGAATAATATGTAAGGATACTGAAGAGGTAGGAAGATTGCAGGTAGAAAAGAAGTTGAAATGCCAGACAGGAGTTTGCTTGATACTAGAGGTAATAAGAAGGAATCACTGAGATTTAATGAGTTGGGGAGTGATGAGGTCAGATATACCCTTTGAAAAAATCATTATGATTCAGATGAATGCATTGGTCAAATGACTCTATAGACTGGTCTCAAAGCCTCCTCCTCTTGAGAGAGAGATGGTGGTGGATTATGGGAAAAGAATGAGGCATAGCATTGTCCAACTACCTGACAGGTCCAATTGTTTTGCTTACCTGTATACTTTGTTACAAAATGAAGATGGATTAGAGTAGGGAGAGATGTGTGAAGCAGGGAAACCATTTAGGAGGCGATGACCACAGTTCTGGTGAGTGGAGAGGAGATGTGTGGTTGAGATATGGAGATAAAATCCTCAATATTTGAATTGAGTGAGGGAGGTTGAGGTTGATGATACTAAGGTTGTGAGTGGCTGATGATAGAAAATTTGGTCATAGGATTGTAACATCTTAAATTTAGAGATGGAGGAGATCTTAGAGTCCAACTAATCCAATCTCCTCATTTTATAGATGAGAAAAAGAGAGATAATTTTCTCAGTGTCACACAACTAATATATGACAAAATCTGAATTTGAACCCAGATCCTCTGACTCCAGTATGGGATTTTTTCCATATATGTGCCATGATATATAAAGGAGAAGTCTGAAATATATGTGTAGAGGGAAAGATAATGATTTTTGTTGAGTTTGACACACCTTAGGATAGATATCCAATCTGAGAAATTCCACAGGCAGTTAGTTGGCTTTGGGAGACTAGAACTCAGATGAGAGACTACAGCTGGATATATAAACCTGGGAAGCAGCTGCATTGAGATGCTTATTAAACTTCTAGGATCTGATGAGCTCACCATCCAAGACATTCTCCTACCATGGTTTACATTCAGCTGTTGTCCAAATGATGTTGACTCACATTCTTCTCAGTTTGTTGCTACCATAAAAAATGTTGCTGTGATTCTATGGCATATATTATTACTATTCAGTCATTTCACTTGTGTCCTACTCTTTATGATCCCATTTGGGCTTTTCTTGGCAAAGATCCTGGAATAGATTGCCATTTCCTTCTCTAGATCATTTTACAGATTAGGAAACTGAGGCAAACAGGGTGAAGTGATTTGTCCAGGGTCACACTGTTAGGAAGTGTCTGAGGCCAGATTTCAACTCATGATGTTGAGTCTTCCTGACTCCAGGGTTGATGCTCTATCCACTGAACCCACTCTAGCTGCCCTCTTGTAGCTTATGTGAGACTCTTATTTCTGCCTTTGGCTTTCCTGTGTATTTGTGCATCATAAAGATGACTGAGTGACAAGTAACAATTTAGTGACTTATTTCCCATAATTTCAGATTGTTTCCAGTTCAGTTGGAACCCATTCATAGCTCTGTATGTCAGTGTGCATATTTTCCCACAGGACTATTAACAGTGACTGTTTCCATCTTTTTTTGTCTTTGTCAATTTGGAACCTCATCATGCCCTTTCTTTCATGTCATTTTTATTGATTTGTTTTTTACATCATCCTCATTTCCAAATATATCTGTCCATGCTCCCTACTGTGCTATCCAATTTCCTTAATAGAAATTGAAATAAAGGCAAAAAAAGTTTAGCGAAGCTAACCAGCCCCATCAAATGTGTCTTATGGTACACCCATAGAGCTTTACCTCTGAAAAGGGAGGAAGAAACAGCTCTACATTGTTAAGCTTATCTCATATAACTTCCCCTCACATCTTCTCTGCTGAAGTGGAACTGACCACTACCTCCAAGCTGGAGGTGATTTCTCCTTATTTCATCTCCCTTCTTCTCTAAATCATATTGTATCTACTTTTTGTGCACATCTTCTTTTCCATCAATCTTTACACACTTAAATATTCATCTACTGGTAGAGATGGAAAGTTTCTTCATGATCAAATACTAGGAGTTCTTAATCTGGGGTCCATGGAGAGACTTCAGGAGGTCTGTGAATTTTGAAGGGAAAAATACATCTTTATTTATATTATAATTGATTCCCTTCATAATTCCATGGAGTTGTTTTGTACATTTAAAAACAACATTCTAAGAAGGAGTCCTTAGGCTTCATCAGACTGTGAAAGGGCTACGTCTCACACACCTGTTTTAACAACCATCCACTGCACAAAGTCAACCCTTAATGATAAATTTCTTGAGGGCAAGAACAATGTTTTTTATTCCTTAATGTCTTATTGAGGGCAGCTAAGTGGCAAAACCAATAAAGTGCAGGGCCTCAAGTCAGCAAGACTCCTCTTTCTGAGTGAAATCTGACCTCAGACAATTATTAATTATGTGAACCTGGACAACTCACTTAACCCTTTTTGCCTCAGTTTCTCCATCTATGAAATGAGCCAGAGAAGAAAATGGCAAACATTTCCGGTTATCTTTGCCAAGAAAACCCCACATGAGGTCACAACTTCAGTGTCTTTGCCAAGAAAATCCCAAATGGGGTCATGAAGAGCTGAAAGAATAAATCTTAGTGTCTTCCCTCAGGCTTAGCAAAGTACACTGCACATAGTAGATAATTAATAAATTCTTGTTGAATGAAGGAATGATCTTTGTCAGTTGGCTGGAGTCTCATCATCTCTCTATATTTTCTTTTTGAGCCCAAGTTCCACAATGCCCCCAGAATTATACAGGTGGCAAAATAAATGAGACCAACATTCTTTATCACTTGCCTGGCATCCATTATTACCCATGCTGGGCAAACTGATGAATGGTTGATAGAATTCAGATTTCCAGGGAGTCCATGCCAGGCTAGAGACTTTCTGAGCTGCTGTTCTAGACTGTTTGTCACACCCACCCACCCCTGTAATGCATGTGTGGATGTAGTTCTCAGATGAGAGGTGGGGAGAGAATGAGACAGAGAGATAGAGAGATAGAGAATGACAGAGGCAGAGAGAGGAGACAAATAGACAGTCAGAGAGACACAGAGAGAGAAACAGAGAGAGAGAGAGAGAGAGAGAGAGAGAGAGAGAGAGAGAGAGAGAATGAAGCAACATGACCATCTTTTCCCTTCTCCCAATTATTCTCCCAATCTCCTCTTTATCCCAATACGCACATCATGCTTTTATTCCCCCCCCCCCCCATTTTGGAATAGATAGGAAGGTGACACTGATGGAAAGTCACTAGTCAAAACGTCATCTTGGCATAAACAAATAGCCGCCAATGGGGAGCTGTCCAAAAGCCCTGTGCCTAGTTTCCACTGCTTTGCATGCATCTTTCAGGGTCACCTGCCCACAGTTTTTCCTTTGGAAGACAACAGAATGCCTGGCCTGTGTATGATCAAGCAATTCGAGAATCAGAGAAGCTCGTTTGGATCCCTGATTTAGCAGGGACTACAGAGGTCAACTAATCCAACCTACATCAGAGTGAGAATCCCCTCACCATCATATGATGTAATGGAAAGAACAAAACATTTGGACCAGCTGTTTTGACTGTTTTCACATGGAAGAGACCTTTGAGATCCTCTGATCTAATCCCCTTTTTACAGATGAGGAAATGGAGGTTTAGAGAGATTTGCCCAAAGTCACACAACTAGGAAGGCATCAGAACTAGAATTTGAATCCCATCCTCAAACTCTATCATGTTCTTTCCCCTACCTCATGTTGATTCTGTTACTTATTCCCTGGTCAAGGTAATTGCCTGAGTCACTGAACTCTCTGGGCCTCAGTTTCCTTCTCTGTTGAAATAAAGGGGTTGGATTAGATGATGTCTAGAGACCCTTCTAGGTTTAACATTCTGTAGTTCTCAATATGGCAACTTGGCTTTAAGCCTCTCTAGGAAGTCCTTCAGAGATGACGGTCTCATTATTTCATGGGGGCCGTTCCTTCTCCTTTGAGATCACTCCAACTGTTACTCAGTTCACTCAGTAAATGTTATTCTTTATCTCCAAAGTGCTATAATAATAATTGTAAAATGTTGATCACAGTTCCTGGCACATAGGAAGCAATATATAAATGTTAACTATTATTTTCATATGTTAACCTATGACATCAATATAGAATAATAATGAATAATTATTAATTAATTAATATGTACTTAGAAATCTTAAACTCTTGGACTTCATCTCCCAGAATCCTTTCCCCTTTGTCCATGTAGTGTCCTTACGTATTGTAAATAAGTTTGCTGTTAACACCACCCTCTCACTCTCTTCTCCCGCAACTGCAGCTAGGTTAGCTCCTTTACTCTAGCTTTTTTATTTTCCTTTACTTTAAGTTATTATTAATACACTTTTTAAATACAATACTTGGAGAGAATGTATATTCGTTTTTAAGCTTACATAATTAAAGGGTCAGTCAGGTGGCACACTGGACAGAGTTCCTGGCCTAGAGTCAGGAAGACTCATCTTCCAAGTTCAAATCTGGCTTCAGACACTTACTAGCTGTGTGACTCTGGGAAAGCCACTTAACCCCGTTTGCCCCAGTTTCCTCATATATAAAATGAACTGGAGAAGGAAATGGTAAACTATTCCAGGATCTTCACTAAGAAAATCCCAAATTCATTAAGTCATTAAGTCAAAAGTCTATAGGACTTTAAGATGATTGCATTGATGTTAGGAAGTTTTTGCTTATGCTTACCCTAATTCCACCTTCCTTTACATGGCCAATTCAAGAATTTTTTAAATTGACTATACCCATTTGTTAGAAGAGTTTTCTTTTTCTTCTTCTTTTCATATTTTTCTTCAATGGAGGAACAGGTGGAGAATAAAGAAAATGGAATTTTGTTCATTGAAAAAATTCAAATTAGATTTAAAAATAAAATAAAGGTATTGGACTGGACTATCATAGGATCATATTCATAGTTGGAAGGGACCTCAAAAGCCAACAATTCTAACATGCTCATTTTATAAATAAGGAAGCATAGTCTATTCCATAGTTCACATCTGTATGGTGGTTTAAGGTTTATAAAGGAGATTTCTTGAGGTCCCTTTGTGTGTTAAAATCCCATGTCTGATCAGGGTTATCATTGAGTAGGTATCTGATGCTAAGCTGGGGAGAAATAGGACCTAAGAAGGAGAGTATTGAATCAGTAGGGGTTGACCTAAGCATCCTTTGGCCTTGCCATGACAATTCATTTCCTTCAAGGACAAGGACTCTTAGCATTTCTTGCACAACTAACTCTAATGTTCAGTAGGCCAGTTCACTGGCTCCTGACACTTGATTGTTATTGCTGACTGACCTAATGTCTGGCCATTTTTATTTAGTTGGTGTACAGGATATAGTCTGTAGAATTGTTTTTCCCTGGCTTCATTTTGTATATTTGGGCAGTTGTGACTCTTTAACCTTAGGTTGGAGGGCAGAGACATTCTTAGAGCTGTCTCCAACTTTGAAGACCTCAGGATGCTGCACAGTCATCAGAGAACTGAATTGGGATAAACACTGGAAGTCTCAGTCCCAGCCAAAGACTCCCTGCAAGGGAACAGGGCCATAAGGCAGTTGAAGATTCCAACATCTCTAAGGCCATACCAATACTGGCCAGTAGACCCCATTTTCCTCCAATGGACAGACAGCATAGCTAGAGATACAGCTGAGGTCATTAAAGCAGAGGTTTGGAGATACCTCAGGGCAGCTAGTTGGCACAATGGGCAAAGTTTAGGTCTGGGATTAGGAAGACTCAACTTAGGGAGTTGAAATGTCACCTCAGCCACATTTGAGTTGAGTGGACTTTTAGACCACTCTAGCTCTTAGGAACAAACTAAATCCTTCTTCTAATCTGACTGTGATTTTGCCTTCTTAAAGCTTTTTCTTCCTAGTCCCCAAATGGACTCTGTTCCATCCATTGACCCTGTTTCACGTTTGCCTCAGTTTCCTCATCTGTAAAATGAGTTGGAAAAGGAAATGGCAAACTATTCCAGTATCTTTGCCAAGAAAAACTCAAATGGGGCCACAAAAAGTAGGAAACAACTGAACAACAATAACTTATACCAGAGATCATCTCATTGAACAATCTCATTTTTCAAACATGAAGAAATCTGAGGACTAGAAAAATAAAGTGACCTGCCACAGGTCACACAGACAGCAATTATGACAGGCATTATGATGTAATGGAATGAGCACTGTATTTAGTCAGAGGACCTATGTTCAAATCCCACCTTTGCAACTTACTCCCTATGTAATCTTCGGTAAGTAAGTCACTTCACTTTTCTGTATAGTCCTCTATTTCTTCATTTATAAAACGAAGGGGTTAAACTAGCTGGCTGCTATGGAGTCTTCAAACTAAAGATTTCTAATTCTATATATACAAAGGCACATACCCACACACACAGATGCAAAATTCTAGAACCTTTCATCAGAAGGGGACCCCATCTGATGAAAGCTCTATGAAATACTTCCATGTTTTTGAGGGTGAACCTTTGAGCTCATTATCTGTTTTCCTTCCTTCTCTTCTGGGTTTAGCTAAAGAATGCAACATCCCCTACTCTCACAGCAGGACCATCTCGTTGAAAAGCAGATTATAGCAGTGATCTCGGGGGTTCCTGTTTTTCCTTGAGTGCCAATTACTTATTTCTCATTCCTCATGGAACAGCCCTGAAATTCGAAAAGCATCCATTCTCTCTCTCTCTCTCTCTCTCCCTCTCTCTCTCTCTCTCTCTCTCTCTCTCTCTCTCTCTCTCTCTCTCACCAACAAATGTCAAGGTGGTAAAAATTAGGAGTAGTAAAACACTCATATTTCTAAAAACAATTACCACAAAGACCTATTAATATTACATCCCAAGATGCCATTAATGGCATCTAAAGCCAGGACAGCAGAAGACCTGTAAACTCTGGATACAACGAGAGACTAGGGAGAATGGATATTGCTTCATTGTTACACATATTCCCAGAAACCTCCTGTGATTCCTTGCCCACAGGTTCAAGTTTAAACTCTTTGTCCTGGTATTTAAAGTAATTTGCAAAAAAATAATATAATTTGCAATCAATCCACAAGAAATTTTTAATTTTTATTAAGAAATGCCAGATTAACTGGGCATTTTCGTGTATTATAGTAGAACAGGATAAGATGATTATATCTAATACTGAAAAATCTCTATCGTTCATAGCTTGTTTTTCTTTCTGAGTATATAATAAGTTCATCTATAGCAGTGGTTCCCAAACTTTTTTGGCCTACCTCCCCTTTCCAGAAAAAATATTACTTAGACCCCTGGAAATTATTTTTTTTTTAATTTTAATAGCAATTAATAGGAAAGATAAATGCACCAACACTGCTCCCCTGGATCACTGCAGCACCCACCAGGAGGCGGTAGCACCCACTTTGGGAATCACTGATCTATAGCTTCCAAGGGGCAATTAGGTGGTGTAGTAAATAGAATGCTGAGCCTAAAGTCAGGAAGACTCATCATGAGTTCAAATCTGGCCTCAGACACTTAACTAACTGTGGGACTCTGGGGAAGTCACTTACTTAACCTTGTTTGCCTTAGTTTCCTCAACTGTAAAATAAGCTGGAGAAAGAAATAGCAAACTATTCCAGTATCTTTGCCAAGAAAATCCCAAAGTGGGTCATGAAGATTCAGACACAACTTAAAAATGACTGAAGAACAGTTTCCAAAGCTGTCCTACTTCAACAAGGATAACACTGCTAGGCACTGGGGAAATAAAAGGACAAAAATGAAATAATCTCTACCCTCAATCATAGATTCTCAGACCTAGAAGGGATTCTAAGAGGCCATCTAGTCTGGTCAGTGCCAAATTTGGAATATTTTCTTTGACACATATGAAGAGTCATCTAGCTTGAAGACTTCTAGGAATGTGGAACTTGTTTCCCCATCTACCAGCACAATTCAATTCTTGCCAACTACTTCCTGATGAGTATTCCTGTTTCCCTATAACTTCTACCCATGGATTCTGGTTCTGCCCACTTGAGCCAAGCAGAACAAAAGATAATCCCTCTTTCAGTTAGGGAAAGACAATGACCATGTGCCTCCTAAGACTTCTTTTTAAGGATATAATTTTTTGCTTAAGTAAGTCAGCATTTTAGTTTTTCAGAAGAAATCCTTCTTGGGAAAAATATAAGTTGGTTCTCTTGATAACAAGGAGATTCCTCTTTTAGGATGGCATTGGTCAAGATTGATCCTGAAAATACTTCGTCTTGTATTATTTGTCTTATAATTTCAAAGCAAGGATCTCAGAGGTCATAGAATTCTACAATATCTCAGACAAGAAGTTATCCTTTCTCCTTTCAAGTCTTCCAGTGTTGGAGAAATCATAGACTCTGAGAGTTGGAAGAGATCTCAAAGGGCAACTGGTCCAATTTGTACCTGAATAGGAATCTCTTTTGTGATATCATTGATAAGTAATCCACCCAACTCCTGTCTGAAGATCTATAGAGATAGAAAACTCACCTTCTCTGGAAATATCCCATTGCCCTTTTAGACCTCCCTAGTTGTTTGGAAAAAGTTGAATCCTTCTAATCCAGCTGTAACTTAATCTTAAGTAATTTTCTTTCTAGATCCCAAATGGACTCTGTTCCATCCAGTCTAATCTTACTACACTAATAAGAATGTGAGTTCATTAAGGACATGCCTGTGGGAATTAGTTATAGATCAATAGAGCCTTGGAGACCCCAATTTCAAGTCCTACTTCTGTGATAAAACTGCTGTGAAACCTTGAATAAGTCCCCTGTTAAGCCTGAGCTGCCCTGTCTGTCAAATAAGAATAATAAGCCTTGTGTTACCTATTTCACAAGGTTGTGGTAAGAAGGAAATGTGATAAAGTATGCAAGGCACTATGCCAGAGTTACTTAATATTTTGATATCTAGAATAGTGCCTTGAACATGGAATAATGTAGTATAAGTTTTTTTGAATTTAATGGAATTTACTATTCTTTTGCTCCCAGCCATCATTTCCCCTTTTCCCATAACACTTAGCAGAACATTCTCCTCATTTTGTGTGCTTTAGGATAGGAATGGTGATCTCACTGGTACAGAGAACTCCCAGTAAGGAAATTGCCTTTCCCAATGGAAACTGGTACCACTTTTGCAAATCTTGGAGAATTAACTGGAACAATGGGAAGTTAAATGACTTTCCAAGGATTGTACAAAGGGTGGCAGAGGTGTAAGACTCAAACTCATGGCTTTCTGAATGGCTTCTCCCTATTATACTACAAACTCACATAGTAAGAGGGGTCTAGACTGGCTAACCTAGAAGAGATAGCCTCCTGGCCAAAGGTTTTTTAGGACTAAAGTGTGGGATAGTCCAGCAAAATCAGTCCTATTTTCCCTCTGGTTAAAAGAAATAAGAATAGTCAAAGACTGGCCAGAATGATTTTGAGAGGAAAAATAGGGGTTGATTTTTACAAATTATAGATTGAGAGGTGGAAGGAACTTTAAATAATTTTTTTCTTTTGGAAGGAACTTTAGATCTCTTTTATCCAAGGGTTCTTAAACTGGAGTTCAGGTATCTCAAGAGGCAATATGGCTAATGCCTCTCAATTTTCTTCTATTTCCAGGAGTCAGCCCTATCAAAAAGAGATACTATATAGGGCTGTTTAATGCCAAAAGGAAAGGAAGGCAGACCTGTGAGAGGGAGAGTAATTGCCTTCCTAGTTAAAGGAGAATGTGTTCCCACAGGAGTGACATGGTGCTCCTGACTAGATTATTAGCAACACCTGCCTAATAATAACTCTTCAAAAGTTAGGAGGCAGAAGGGCATGGGATTCACTTCTTTCTTCCTATAGCCTTTAAGCTACTTATCTCTATCAAAGAGACAGAAAAGGATGGTTTGTTTGGGGAACAAGGAAGATAATAGATGTGGAGGGAAATGTTGCTAGTAAGAGGAAATGATATGATGGGCTCTTGAGGAAGATGGAGGCTTTCTTACTTTTTTCTGAGCCTTCAGAGAATCTAATCATGGATATGGGAAAAACTTAGGGCTGCTGCTTTTGGAGACAATTACAGGTTTTCTGTTAAAGGTTGACAGGGTGAATAAAAATAGACCTGGCTTTATATTAATAGGCATTGGTGGGCTTAATGGGGAAGAAAGAATCTGATTATGAACCAGATGTCATGATTTCTCCTTCTGACTCTGCTGTGTACTTTTTAATATACCTCAGATTGGTCACTATGTATCTTTGGGACTCAGTTGCCTCATCTGTAAAATGGGTAATCTCAAAGACCTTTTCAAACTCATTTCTAAGATTCTAGGGCTATAATTTATGATTCTATGATTGATTGTTTGACCTGGAGATCCTCTTTTCTCTGGAGCTCAGTTCCTCCATTTGTGAAGTGAGGTGTTTAGACTAGATGATCTCTAAGGTTCATTTCAGATTCTTTGTGAAGATTTCAAGAAGTTTGGCAAGCAAGGGCTCATGGGGACCACTCTCTTAACATCTCTCTCACTACCTTAATGAAATCTACAGCTCTGCTGATTAAACTCCTTCCTTTCAACTTAAAGCTTTCTCTTTTTTTCCAAGTACAAATTTCATTGGGAAAATGTTTTAGGATATGCTTCAGTTTCATCTTATTCTAAGGTAATTTCTCTATCTCTAAAATTCTATGTCTTCTCTAGAGCAAGTTTTGAGAAAATAGAGTTGCTGCTAGGTGTTTAAAACATATGCCACCAAGGGTAGAGAGTTAGGCCTAGAGATGGAAGGTTCAAATTTGACTTCAGACACTCTCTAGCTGTATGATTCTGGGCAAGTTTTAGCCCCCAGTTACCTAGCTCTTACCAATCTAATGCCTTGAAACTGATACTTAGTATTAATTCTAAGATGGAAGGTAAGAGTTTAAAAATGAACAAAACATGCCACCAAGTACCAGGAAAAGGAAATCTAGTTGTCTTTATCATTTTGTAGCAGACCTACTTTAGATGGAAACAATATGGCAGCAGTAGTAGAGCTCTATAGAGGAGAGTTTAATAGCCTCTGTTGCTTGTATAAGTCATTGGCCTCTCTTGGGCCATGGTTTCCTGGATGAAGAAGAAGGGATTGGACTAGAGGGGCCTCACATCCCTGCCTCTATGACCCTCTGATCTCTAGACAGTTGCAATCATTCTTAAGTTTTCAATAATAAACCCACAATCATCTATTCAGTATTGACTATATGTTAGACCGGGGTTACAAAGACAAACAAGGAAGAGTCTTTGACCTCAAGGATCTAACAGTCTATCTTGAAAGACAACATAGACATGAAAATATATATAAAAAGATCATGAACTAAATACGAATTAATGCTCATGGGGGAGGACATTAATAACTGGTAGGATCTGAAAAGGTCTCATGGAAGAGATGAGCTAAGCTTTGAAGAAACCAGTATTCTGAAAGACTTGAAAAAGGCCAAGAGTAACTATTTTGAAGCAAGAAGCTTTGAGGAAGGAGGGATTCTTGTTGAATGAACAGTGGGAGAATGGACCAATAACATCTTCAATATTTGCAAACACTTCTCTATTTTCTAACTTCTTCAGTCTTCACTACAGCCTCCTGAGGCCGCTAGGAAGGTACCATGCTGGATTGCATGACCTAGAACAAAAACAGGATTGTGTGTGACTTGGAACAAATCATTTACCTTCTCTAGACCTCACTTTCTTCACCTGTAAAACTAAGGGTTAAGTTAAGTGATTTCCCAAAGCCCTCACAGTTGTGACATCCTAGGAGCCATCATTCCCCAAACCCCTTACACTTTATATTCTGCCCCTTCTCCTTCTTATATCCTCTGAACCTTGTGTTCAACAATTCCATCCTTGATGACTGAGGGCTATGAAGGGGAACAGAATGAATGGAAAGTAAGACATAGATTGATGATGTTCTCATCAGGTTAACTGCCAAACCTAATGCCCATGATTTGGTTGCTCAGGTCTCTTTCCTAGTTCTACCCTTTATGGGGAAAAGAGTCTTTACTCATAAAAGCCCAGGAATTGGGCTCAAGGTTCCCCATTTTCACAACAGACACCAGGGTATTGAATCTATTTCTTTAGGTTTCTAGCCACTGGAATGCTAACCTCTGTAGCACAGAATATTTAGTCAAAACATGTTTATATTGCATCTTAATCTTTTAAAAGCACTTATGCCTCAAAAACCTTGTGAACCATAGAGCTCAAGTATTTCTCCACTTTACAGATGAGAAAAACCAAGACTTAGAATTATCAACTTACTTGCTCAGGACAACTACATGGCTGGTAAATGATATCAATTGTAAGTCCTGTGCTCTTTCCACAATATTCTGCTTTTTTATATAACTCCTACTATTTTGCTATTCTACTTACTATAAAAACTGTCTTTCATATAGTCCTTTAAGGTTTGCAAAGTGCTTTATAGACTTTCTTCCATTTGATCTTCATAACACTACTGTGAAATGTTATGCATGTTATTCTCAGCTTACAGATAAGGAAACTGAGGCTGAAAAGAGTTAAATGACTCACAATACACACAGAGATCACAGGATCATAGATTTAATACTGGAAGGGATCTTTGAAATACTCAGAGTCAAAAAGAAAAGAAAAGTAATACTCAACGAGTCCATTAAATCCAGCTACTCTTTTTACAAATGAAGAAATTGAGACTAAGAGCTTAACTGATTTGCCAAAGATGCATTGCTAAATAGATGCTTGGGATAGCATTTGAACTGAGATCTTTGTGCCTATAATTCTGTTCACTGTACCCCAGTGTCTTTCCCAAACAATGAACAGACATTTAATTAATTATTTTCTATGAGCCAGACACTAGGGACAGAAATACCAAAGGAATGCTTTCAATAATTTTGCCTTCTAATAAGGGAGATATGAACATATGTAATTACATAGGTAATGAATAGAAGGTAATTTGGGCTAGGAATACAATAAATGATTTGAGATTTGAGATGAGATTTGAACCCAGGGCTTTGGACTCCAAGTGCTAGATATTATTTTTTAAAACCATTACCTTCTGTGTATTGGTTTAAAGGCAGAAGAGTAGTAAGGGCTAGGCAATTGGAATTAAGTGACTTGCCCAGGGTCACACAGCAAAGGGAGTATCTGAGACCACATTTGAACCCAGGGCTTTCTGTCTCTAGGCTTGGACCTCAATCTACTGAGCCACCTCGCTATGTCCTGGATATTGTCTTCTAGGCTATTCTTCCTCTTTGAATTGTCCTCTGTCTGGGATGATCCATCATTTAGAAGAGTCCTATCTTTATCCTTAAAGTACTAGAATTTCTATAGCTGATGCCAGGGGCAAGAACCCTTCATGATATCTCCTCCTGGGCTCAGGTAGTGAGGCTGTGCTGATGGTTGAAGTCCCTTCTTCCTGACCCCATTGCAATCTCTCCCTCTCTCTTCCGTGTCCTGAGCCTCCATTGTACCCTGAGCTATTGCTTTTCTCAGTTCTCTGACTCCTCTGCCACATTAGCTTGCTTTCAGGGTCAACTGCTTTCCATCTTTGTGAGTAAAGTTCTGCTAGCTTGCATTCCTCCTGCCTCAGCTCCTCTGTCTCATTTGATTTCCAACCTCTCCCAGTAGCTGTTGGCAAAATGTGCCTAGCTCTCTCTTGCCATGTGACCAAGTGTTCAGTGAGTTAAAGCAAAAATCTGTCAGGCAAGAAACTCGATTCCTTCCTGGAATCATTTTTATTTAACATCACATCTGGAGCTTGGAAGCAATCTTAGGGGCCATCTCATCAGAAGAAGTTCAGAGAAGTTACATTATTTGCCCAAGATCACAGAGCTGTTTAGTGGGAGAGCAGGAGGGCTAAGAACACAGGTCCCCTCCTAGCCAAGGCTCTTTGAATTCCATCGATGCTATAGACATGGTGCCACTGATGGCCAAACTCAGGCTTGGATCCTCATAGGGTTATTGATCAATATTTTCTAACCTGAAAGGGCTCTTGAAATATAAGCAAAGCATCCTGCTAAGCACTGGGGGTACAGACAGGAAAAGCATACAAAGTCCTTGCTCTCAGGAGCTCCCATTATAATGGGAGATACGACATTTATGGGAAATTTCATCTGGAGGTCAGATGGAAAGGTCTCATGGTCCCTAGGGTGCTGTAGTAAAGCAGATGGGAATGCTCCATCTTAAATGTCATTCGCACTGAGAAAATCTTAACAGTTTCTTATCAAATGATATTTTATACATATATATTCTATTATATATAGACTTTGCAAACCATAAAGCACTCTATCAATGTAAGCTACTGATGATGGTGTTACTGGTCTTCAACCACAGGGACAGAGAACAAAATTCATCTGGGTTCTCCAGTTTGCTTTCCAGACTGCCTGTGGCCTGCCTGAATGTGCTGGGAATTCATTTATTTACCCTGTGGCAGTAAATTGCCTATGCAATGTTCTTTGGGGAACTGGTTGAATCCCTTTCATTAATGCTAATAACAGGATTGTCCACCTCACCAAATGCATTTATGCTTTTGATGAGCTTACCCAAGATCTCTAGGGAATAAGCATTCTGTTTCCTTGATTTAGTCAGGCTGTTGAGAGACTTTGGCTTGTTTTTTTTTCATGGCTCTCATTACACTGCGCTATGGAAAGGATTGAACATCATCGTTAGTTATGATTCTGGTCACAGATGTTATGGTATGGCAGAGAAGAGGTGTCAAATGGTGGCATGCAGCCCATAACATTCCTGAGTGCTGCCCAAACCAGATGAAAATGGAGTTCCTATCTGGTCTTAATGTGGTGATGTATTAATAAAAGAAATATATAAACATGAGGTTTTCTAAGTCAATATGTGGCCCAAGGGGATCCTTGTGTATGGTTTAGTGTCTCTTCTTCCTTCCTGAGTTTGATGCTATTGTGGTTGTGTACCTTTGAGCCAAGAAACTTGGGTTCAGATGCTGGCTTTGACAATAGCTAAAAAGTCCAGGTTTATATAGTCTTTCTTTTTGTAAATGGATCATCATAGGGTTCCTTTACATTGCTGGCTCCCTTTGTACTATCTATTTATCTATCTATGATAGATATCCATATCTACCTTTTCATCTTCCTTTGTATCTATCCATCTATTTATATCTATCTATCTATCCATCCATAGATCCATATCTAATTTCATCTTCCTACCTCTCTATCTATTTATATCTATCATCCATCTATCTATATATCTATCTGTGTCTGTCTATCTATCTATCTATCTATCCTATCATCTATCTATCTATCTATCTATCTATCTATCTATCTATCTATCTATCTATCTGTGTCTGTCTGTCTATCTATCTATCTATCTATCTGTCTGTCTGTCTGTCTGTCTGTCTATCTATCTATCTCTTCCCTTCTATTTTCCATATCTTACCAAAATTCAAGGTATAATCACTTTAGGAATATATCACCACATTAAAAGGTATAACTGCAATCTGTTCTACTTTCTGGCCCTTTTGTGGTCAGGTCCTTAAACAAAGGGGGCCATGGGGATCCTAGATTTGTTTGTGTGGTAGAAGATCCTTTCATTGCCTTGAATGAATAGGGAGCATCTGGCAGTGATGGGTGATGAGAAGGAACTGGAAATGGTGGTAATAAAGCCAAATAAAAGTTAAAGTGTCAAATGAATTTTGAAAAAGAGCTAAAATATCAGATAGTAATGTCTTCCTCTGAGAGGAAGTCTTCACTTAACTCTCATTCTCTAATATGTGTGGTTTTGACATAAATGAAGCCTGGGTTTTAAAACACAAAGCTTTATTTCTAGAAGAGAACCCCCCCTCACCCCATTATGTTTTCTACTCAGAGCATCATACACTTAAGCAACCTGTAGAATCCAGTTTAAGACAGAAATGCTTTCTTATTCAGGAAGCCAGTAGCAGATGGGTGTCATGACAATGGCCTGGATCAAAAGTGGCATTTGGGAAGAGCAGAATGATTTTCAGAGAAACTGACCAGCTGTCTCTTTACTTTAGGAAAACTTTGAGTCATCATGGTGAAATTGGGGAGTAACCTGTCAGAGAAGCCAGAGAAGGAACAGGGCAGCGGAGGTGGTGGAGGGGAAGATGGCTTTGATACCATCCCTTTGATAACCCCACTGGATGTCAACCAGTTACAGCAACCATTCCCTGACAAGGTAATGTGAGCAGAGCCCACAAAGACCACACCATATGTGAGTATGTACCCTTGGGAGATCTGAATGACAGGGAGAATATGAGTTGAGCCTTGAAAGGCACTAGAGATGACAAGAAGCCAACACTTTCCCGTTTCCCTTACAATAATGACATGTTGCTTTCCCAATAGCTACAATTTAAAATGGTACAAATGAAGGTGTCTGAAGAAGTATATTCACTCTGTCTTTGTGTTCCCTTTACAACTGGAGGAATAGCCTTAAAAAAATCTTATTGATGCCTTCTTGGTTTTGTACTTTCAGTTTCCATCCTCCATTCCAGTGAATCTTATATGTATCAAAGAAAGAAATGAACATTTAATCAAAACCAACAAATACATTGACCAGATCTGATATACCATATTACATGCCTATGATTCTCACTCCCACCCGCCTACCCTACCCCTCAAAGATGGAAGGGACTCTCATTTCTCCATCTCTTGGGGCCCTTATAAAAGTTGTTGCTCTATTATGTAAAAAAAGTATAAAGTGAACAAAAGGTCAGGAAAGCTAAGGTTAGAGGGCAAAGTGAGTTAGCAACAACACTGGTACTAAAATCTAGATCTCTTCACTCCCAGGCCATTATACTAAAGTAGGCTCTTTTCTCTATTTCCATATGGTCAGCCATTTCCACTGTCAAGTTTTTTTTGGGGGGGGTGTATATGTGGTAAGGCACTCAAGGGACCTCCATTGTTAAAATTTCTCCTCCCACAGGTAATAGTCAAGACTCGAACGGAATACCAGCTTCAATCAAAGAAGAAAAGAAAGTTACATGTTCCTGGAATCAAGAGGCTGAATGTCAATCTCTATGATGAAGTATCAGAAAAAGTCAAGGTAAAATCAACCCTACCCATAAGGGTCCCTTTGCTAATTTTCCCCTTCAGGAAAGAGAAATGAGAAAGTCTTCAAAAAGCCTCTGTGGAGGATAGGAAGCTGGTTGGAATACTGTCAATCTTGGCTACGGTTTGAATTGTCTTAATGAGGAAGAAGAGACTCAAGAGTCAAAGGAAGAACTTCCCGTATATATTAGTAAGCCTGGACACATAAGCAAAATCCAGCCAAGGGCCCTACTGGGGCATTATTTAGGGGTGCCAAGTATTGTAGTGTGGTATCGAGGATCCTACTTTGGGACTCAATTGGAAATAACGATCAGATTGGGATATGATTGGGGATGCAGACTCTAAACGATCACCATACTGCAAATACCAATAATATGGAAATAGGTCTTGATCAATGACTCATGTAAAACCCAGTGGAATTACTCATTGGCTATGGGAGGGGGTGGGAGGAGGGGAGAGGAAGAACATGATTTATGTAACCATGGAAAAATTTTCTTAATGAATCAATTAAAAATCTGAAAAATACAAAATATATAAAAGGAAATACCCATCAGAGGTTGGATGCCTGAGGGACTTCTGGATAAAGGAGTTTTAGTAAAGAGTTCTTGGTGAAGATGGGGTCTTGGGTTGTCTATTATCCATGAAGGGGCCATGTGGACAAAATAGACATTTCTTCATCTTATTGGAAAGATGAATACTTCAGTGAGGGGGAGGAACCTTAGCAAGTCTTAATGACAAAGAGGATAAAGGGAATGTAGAAACTTGCTTTTTAAAAAATCAGTTCCACTGGAGTGACAATTACTTTGGTGGCATGAACACTTGAGACTTTTGGAAATGGGTTACAAAGAACAGAATGAAAAAATGATATGGGGGGAAGCTGGGTAGCTCAGTGGATTAAGAACCAGACCTAGATATGGGAGGTCCTGAGTTCAAATCTGGCCTCAGACACTTCCTAGCTATGTCACCCTGGGCAAGTCACTTGACCCCCATTGCCTAACCCTTACTGCTCTTCTGCCTTGGAGCCAATACACAGTATTGACTACAAGATGGAAGGTAAGGGTTTAAAAAGAAAAAGAAAAGAAAAAATGATATGGTCGTGCCCGTTATCTTTCACTCAACCATACAGCACCTGAGGGAAAAGGGAAGCACTGTTAGATGGAAGGCCCTTAAGGAAACAGCTTAAGATGGAGTGTGGAGAGAGTGATTGAACAATTCATTGGGAGTTAAACTAAGTTGAAATTCACCTCAGACACGTATTAGCTGTATGAATTAAGGCAAATTATAAAATTTCCCTCAACCTCAGTTTTCTCATCTCAAAAATGAGGCTAGCAGTAGCGTCTGCCTCTCAGGGTGGTGATGATGATCAAAAGTGGGAATGTGTGTAATTTTTATAAATATTTGTGTGCGTGTTTGTTGTTGTTCAGTCATGTGAGACTCTCTGTGACCCCATTTGGGGTTTTCTTAGCAAAAATACCGGAATGGTTTGCCCATTTCTCCAGCCCATTTCACAGATGAGGAAACTAAGACAAATGAGGTTAAGTGACTTGTCCAAGGTTACACAGTTAGTGTCTAAGGACGTGCTTGAACTCAGAAAGATGAGTTTTGTGACTCCTGTCTCCTGTACTCTGTCCACTCTACCACCTTTGTGCCCCCTTCATATGTGTACATGTGTGTATTGATGTATGTCTGCATGTATGTCTGTTAATCACTTAGCAAATTTCAAAATGCTATAAAATATTATCTATGATTAAGACTAAAGTTCATGATCGAAAGATCTAGTTAGTAGGAATGACCTGTGAGCAATACGAATCCCTACTGAATCCACCCCCAGTGACTCCTAGTTACTCCGCATCGCTGATACTTTCCTACCTTGCCATTCTGAAACCGAGGCAAAGAGGGTTAAATGACTTACCCAGGATCATACAGCTAGTCCAGATTTGAACTCAAGAAGATGAATCTTCCTGATTCCAGACCAGCATTCTCTTCACTGTGCTACCCATCTGCCCTAGGGAAAGATATCTAGTATATCACTGGCATTCATTTCAAAATGGCAGTTTGTATCTTTTTCCCTCTTCTTCCCAACTGAAGGTGATAATAGATGTGAATCCTTACCACTTTCATGCACTCCCTAATTAAGGCTGGAATTTTCTGTAAATAGATATCTCCTATGGTGACCAAACCCAGGATGTAGTCAAGGAGCTTTAGTTTGATAAGGAGAAGACCTGATCCAGATAGATGCTGTCCCATTGTCAAAGTCACCATAAGATCACTGATAACTAAAGGGTGGAGATAAACAGAGGAGATGGAGATGGAAGGGACCTATATATATATATATATTATATATATATAATATATATATTATATGTATATAATATATATATATTAAACCCTTAACTTCTGTGTATTGTCTCATAGGTGGAAGAGTGGTAAGGGTAGGCAATGGGGGTCAAGTGACTTGCCCAGGGTCACATAGCTGGGAAGTATCTGAGGCCAGATTTGAACCTAGGACCTCCCATCTCTAGGCCTGGCTCTCCATCCACTGAGCCACCCAGCTGCCACCCTTTCTTTATAGAAAAAACTGAGGTCAACTTGCCTAGGATCACACAAGTGGCAAGCTACAGAAACTTGATTCAAACTCAAGTTACTGAACTCTAAAGCCAGTTTTCTTTGGATTATACCATGCTGCTCCAGCATGAGTTGGTTTGACCAATTAGGGTTAAAAATGGAAGAAATGTGCCCCCCAAATGAGGGAATTCAAGTCCAAAATCAAGCTTTCTTATTAAGCTCAGGTCTTTTTTTTTTTCAGAGCTAACATGGATACTCCATATCCACCTGGTGGACTCTCCCTGTCTCTAGCTGATTCCATCACCCCAATACATAGCAAGCTTTGGCATTATCCCTCTTTCCAGAGCATGTCCCCGAGCTTTGGGGACCTGGCTTTGTGGTGTGGTCATGATACAAGGCTTCTACCAATTCTGAGTTTCATGGGTTGTGCCCTTTCTTTAGGCGTATCAGTCTTTAATGGGTTGCCCCTGAAACCTCTGAGGTGAACCCCATCTAATTACTCCAACAAACATTTCTTAAGCACCTGACTTAACCAGTGCTTTGCGATTAGTCGATGCTATGTAAATTATTATCACGATTGCTTCCCTCTATCCCTCCCTAAAGTGTTGAGGATGTAAAGACAAAACTTGCGTGTCTTCAAGGGAGTTATATTTTCCTGGAGTGCCGGTGGCAGGATTTAACACGCAAATAGATAAAAAGAAGGTAATTTGAGGAAGAAGGGGGCACTAGAGACTTAGAGCAGGGACGGGTGGCAGGGAGGAGATCAGAGAATTTAGAGGAGTTAGTACCTGAATTGAATCTTGAAGAGAGATAAAGAATTCTGACAGGCAAAGATAAGGGATGGCATTCAAGGTGTGGGTTACAGCATTCATGAATGCATAAGCAATGAGAGATGGCATGTCAAATCTGGGGAACAGCTGGTAGTCCAGCTTTATTGGAGCTTAGAATGGGGAGAAGGGAATAAATGTGAAATAAAACTGGAAAGGTAGATCACAGGCAGATTGTGGAAGTCTTGAAATGACAGGCTGAAGAATTTTTTTCGTGTGTGTGTGTGTGTGTGTGTGTGTGTGTGTGTGTGT
>NC_058131.1:683280586-683324849 GCF_016433145.1 Gracilinanus agilis
TCTGTCTCTCTCTGTCTCTTTCTCTCTCCCTCCCCCTTCTCTCTCTTCCTCCCTCCCCTCTCTCTGTCTCTCTCCCTCTCCCTCTTTCTCTGTCCCTCTCCCACTCCCTCTCTCCCTCCCTCCCTCTCTCCTCTCTGTCTCCCTCCCTCTTTCCCTCCCTCCATCTTTATATCTCTCTGTCTCTCTGTCTCTGTCTCTCTCCCTCTCCCTCTCTCTCCCCAGTAGAGTAGTTATTCTACCTCTCTGCTACTTTCAGGGCAAAAGACTCTCAGCCCTTGGGATTAATCTCTCCTTGATATAGGAGCTAAATATTTACTGGTCTACTTTCTTCAGCTATACTGATTTTTTCTGGCATAGGAAAACATGAAAATTCAAGAAGTATTTCATATTTTACCAGTGCCTACAGGATGCCTTTACCTTTACCATTGGAAGGACTTTTCCCTTCCTCAAATTATATGGTATTTACTATATATATATATTCATATTTACTTACTTATATTCATGTTTTTCCTTCAGCAGAGTGACACCTCCTTGAAGGCAAAGAGACTGTTTTTACATGTTTATTAAATATAAGTTGATTAGGATCTGCCTTTGTCTTTCTCTAACCTGACATTTTCTCTAGTTAAATAGGTTACATTCATATAGTGCCTTAAAGTTTAGAAAATACTTTAAAAATTAGCTCATTTGAGCCTCACAACGTACAATTATTGTCCCCTTTTTGTAGATGAAGAAATGGAGGTAGAAAGAGGTGAAGTGACTTGCCTAAGGTCACACAGTTAGTAAATGTTCAAGGAAAGAGTTGAGCTATATTCATCTTGACATTTCCACCTGAAATACTGCCCTTAATTTGAAAGTTTATCCATCAAGAAAGCATGTTTGTTTCTATATCTGTCTTCCTCAGTTGCTGCTTCCTTAGGAAAGGACAGACTCTCTGACATCATCTAGGCAACTTGCAGTTCTTTTCGTGGCATGTCTAGGGAAGGGTCTTGAAATCACTTCTCTGAATCTAATTCAAGTGGTTACATTGCCTGGACTTCCCAATGAAGTTGGGATTAGTTCTGCCTCTATCATCAAGCTAAAGGATGAGTTTCCCTCTAATGAAAAATAAAACAAAAACAACAAAAATCTTTGGACTCGAGACAGTCCAATATGGCCATACTCTGAAACTTCTGACTGCCTCCTTGTAATTTATTCCTCCTCTTTCCTTGTTCTCTACTCTTGCCATTCTTTACATAAGACCCTGATTCCCTTATTCTCTCATCCCAAACCTTGGGAATCTTAGATGCTACCAAGATAATTGACCTGTTCTTAACTATATAGAGGATCATGGATCTACAGCTAAAAGGGAACTCACAAGCCATCTAACCCAATCTCCCCAATTTATAGATGAATAAACTGAGATCCAAAGAAATTAGGTGATTTGCCCAACATTGCTTTGGTAGAAAGCATCAGAGGTGGAACTTGAACCCAGATCCTATGATTCCATAGCCAATGGTTGTTCCATTGTGCCAGGATCACAGAGCAGACAAGCCCTCTAATACATCATTGGACAGGAGTGGAGAAACAATGAAATGCTTTCATCATTAAACTCAATATCCTGTTGGAACTTAATTCTGTGGAACACCTAAAGGCAAGTGTGCGTGAAATGGCTTGGATGGTACTTCAGATCCAGGCTTATCATGTAGCAGTTAAGGCTGCCAAGAGGAGTTTCTCAATCAAGTCTGAAGATTGGTTTTAGAATTACATCTGGGCTCAAAAGGAGGAGAGATACAATTTTTAAAAAATCATTATCATTTTATCAGGACACTATTAACTCTTAGAACTGAGCTGAGGGTCATTGACCTAATAATGGCAAAGCTATGCAAATGAACCTTTCCATCCCTCTTCTAATGACCAAATGAAATAAGCTCAGACCATTGGAAAAGACAGAGAGGAATAAGGTTGAAACCTTGCAGCCACTGTGCGTGCTTTATCCTCCAGGATGAAAATTGATCTGTATCAAATCTGAAATCAGAAAATAGACTCAAGATTTTGTAACTTGCTATCTGCGTGAAACTAGAGAATCATTGTCCCTTCCTGGTCCTCAGTTTCTCCATCTGTAAGATAGAAAAGCTTTAACCTGATATGCCTTTTCTCATCTGTAAAATAAATGGGCTGGCCAAGATGGAAGTTTGTTATAGTTCCTTCCAGCTTGAAGGTTCAATGGTGTCCTCTAATCTTTAGGCCTAATGATCTTTCCAACATCCCCTACTTGCCCCAGGCTAGTGTCCATGGCTATATTTAATCCATTTCTTAGCAAAAGCTTAACATGTTGTCTGATTTTTAAGGACCATAGATCTAGGGTTGGAGAGTTCCTTAGGTACCCTGGAGTCCAACCTCCTCATTTTACAGATGAGGAAACTGAGGCACTTAGAGGTTAAATGACTTTTTTAAGGTCATACTTCAATATGAACTCCCAGTTTTTGAAAGGTGGAGAATTGTGAGAAAGGTCATGAGTATTTTCTTTGAGCACCTATTTTAGTTTGCACTCAGATTATGGACAAGATGAAGTCTGTCTTTCTTCCCTTTTCTCATGTAGGAGATTAAATTTAGAAATAAGAGAGATCTTAAAGGCCATTGAGTTCAATTTCCTCCTTTAGAGCTAAGGAACTGAGGCCAAAAGAGGTGAAGAAACTTATCCAAGGCATACAGGTAGTGAAAAAGGTGGGATTTGAACCCAAATTCTCTGAGCCAATACTTCATGTAAGAGTTCTCACAATTCTCAACCTGGCAAAAATTGGAAGCATGTTTTGTGTGACTTCACATATATAATGAATATACTATCACTTGCCTTCTTAATGGGTGGGTAAGGAGTGGGAGAGAGAATTTGTAACTCAAAAAAAATTTAATGAATGTTCAAAATAAATAATGGGGAAAATTAAAAATCAGAATTTCCTCTTCAAATGGATTCTCAATTACTAAAGAATCCACTAACTATTGAGAAAACAAAGTTGCTTTAACATTCACCTTCCATTCTCAGATAAATCTCTTTATTCATGTGGAAAACTACATACACTTAAATTTTAGCAGTGGGAGAGTCAGAGAAGGTCAGCTAGAAAAGACTTTAGAAGGGGGAAGAGAACAAGCATTTATTAGATGGCTATTATATGTCAGACACTATGCTCAGCATCTCATCTCATTTGATCCTCACAACCACTCTGGAATTATCTCCATTTTACAATCCAGGGAACTGAGGAAGACAGAGGTGTCAAGTAACTTGTCCAGTGTCTGGGTTTGGATTTGAACTTGTCTTCTTGACTCTTTCCAGCATGGTACCAAATTGAAATAGAATCGGTTCCCTTCAACTGCTTATTGACTTAGAAAACATCAAAATAATGATTCATGTATCATTATATTTTAATTTCTTTTGTTGAGTTTCTCAACAAAATTTTAATCTGATTCTGACCAGTCAGAAGCATTGAGGGCCACTTTCAAGGGCAGTCAGGGAGTTTAACAGCTCTGCTTTAGAGAACTCTAATCTTTTCCCAAGCCTCTCACTGTATAGAGGTGAGAGTGGCTGCTCAGACAGTTTTCTCAGACTGTAGCTAGCTAATGGATCTAGAAGCCAGGTCTCCAGAACCCCAGTTCAGTGATTTTCACCCATTGCACCCTAATTTGACAAACTAGCCTCTCAAAGTTTCTTTGAGCCTTAGTACTCCCTAATTGCTGAGCTTTAGGAAAGCAGTTTGCCTTACAAATCTTGCTCACACAGTTTGTCTTTGCAGGATACACCACCAGAATTGATGACACGTAAGGTAAAGACCAAGGTTGACAGCCATATTTGAAGAAGGACCAAGACTTGAGACAGTTAATAAGGGTCACAGCAACTCTGAATTGGAGAGGAGCTTGGCTGGTCACTTAATCCAATCTGTTTCTGCCCAGTAATGCCCATGGCACCACACTCACTCATTGTCTTTTTTTTTTTCTCTCTCTCTCTTTTTTCTTTCTAGTTGACGGGGCTCATTCTCATCACGATGGCGTTCCTAGCCTGTCTCCTCATGCTGGTCATGTACAAGGCTCTCTGGTATGACCAGTTAAGCTGCCCAGAGGGCTTTGTGTTTAAGGTATGGTGCTAACGCTTCATTGCCTACACTTTGGAAGAAGCTTCCCCCAAGGAGGAAGCCCAACTTGCTATCTCCTAAAGAACATTTTACCCCAAAAAAGTTGTTCATACATGCTGAAAGAGAATGGGGATTCTTTGCTATATTGATGACCATCTATTGAGTGGTGTCAATGGCAAGAGATTCTACAAATGGAAAGGTGAACAATTTTAACCAACTCTACAATTTCCATAGACTCATATACATAAATTAAGGATGTGGGTAAATATCATTTCAATGAGAATATAAGTAATTAGAAGACCATAAAGTATTTTGAGACCAGAAGATCCAGTGAGTATTCCCAACAAAGGCTGTAGGAGAGTATCCTGGAAGAGGTGGTTTGGCCATTAAGCATTGCCATTTTCCTCCTTCTCTTCCTGCTCTTCTTAGCTTAAGCTGATGCTCTCCTATATCCTGATGTCCACTTTTTGTAAGGCACTAGAGGGGAAATCTTGAAAGTCACTGTTCCCTTCAGTTCTTTCTTCCCACTTCCAAGCTAAACCCTTCAAGTCTTCTGTGAGGACTCCTCTGTGATAAGAAAAATGGATTTGGGAGAACTGAAATGGAATTCTTGCCCCTATCCTAGGTGTGTGACCTTGGGCCAGCCACTAAGCTCTCTGAGCCTCTGGTTCCTCATCATCAAAATGGGAATAATAATATGTTTACTTCATGCCTTGCAGAGATTTTGTCATAAATGTGTTTTGTAAACATTAAAGCTCTATACATGTATGAACTACTTTAATTGAAAGGTAACCAAAAGAGGTGTGATCTTGGGAAATTTAAATACTTTTCTCTACTTCATCCCTCTTTTCTACTGTATTTAGCCCAGTGCTTGGCATATGGGATTGGAGCAGCTAGGTGGATAGAGCACTGGCCTTGAGTCAAGAAGACCTGAGTTCAAATCTGACCTCAGACACAGTAGCTGTGTGATTCTGGGCAAGTCACTTAATGCTGTTTGCCTCATTTTCTTCCTCTGTAAAACGAAATGGAGAAGGAAATGGCAAACTACTCCAGGATCTCTGCCAAGAAAACTCTAAATGGGGTCATGAAGAGTTGGACACAACTGAAAAAGCCTAAACAATAACTAGCACATAGAAGGCGCTTAATAAATATTTGTCTGATTGTTGGAACACTGGACTGTTTCATAATGAAGTGCAGGAAGGCATGTCACAGAGAATGGTTTGTTTCACTTCACTGCTGTGTATTTTAAACTTTTAGAAAACTCAAGAGGCTTTGGAACAGGTGGTAGGAAATGAATATGTTTTATCAAGGGGTTTAATTTTCAGACTTCATTCTCTCTTTCTGTCTCCATTAATTCAGTATCTTGAATCAGATCCTTGAGTTTAAGTGAATTTCAAAAGGGCCAATCTCCAGTATTGGGGCCAATTCTCATCCCTTCCAGCTTAGTGAATTGGGTGCAGACTCCTCATGTTCAGAGAATCTCCTCTGGGGACAGTAACATCACATCCTTCTCTTAATTTCCAAGTCATTCCCTGTGTTTTGAATGTTCTCACTAGCTGTGCCACAGACAGAAAAACTGAGCCCACCCCCCAAAAAAGAACTGCCTTTCTGGGTCTGTTTCTCCCTCTTATCTGCAGTTTCCAAAGGGATGCTGGGATATAGTGGAAGGAAATTCGGAAGAGCATCACAGATATCAAAAGATCATAAGCTTAGAGCCACGAGGCTCTCAACATGTTCACGTAGCTTTTATTTATGAGAATAATGAAACTTTACAGAGGATAAATGGCATATCCCAAATAATACTGGTTGGTTGCAGAGCCTGGATTTGATCCCAGATCCTTTGACTACAAAACCAGTTCTCTTTCCACCATACAATGGTACTATCATTACTACTTAAGTGATTATGGACAAGTCATTACAAAGTTTCCTAATCTGTAAAGTGAATATGATATCTGTAACTACACAAATTGTGATTAAGCAGTACTGATAACACTGACGATGACTGAGGAGTCTCATTCACCCTCTACTGGAATTGATGGTCCAACCAGGACTATATTGGCAAACCTTCCTGCCATTTGGAGATGGGAACAATAAAAATCTCTGGCAGGAACAGGGGAAGTACCAAGGAAGGGAGCTGCTATTACAACCAATGACTGTTACAAGTTTTCTGGGTTTGTTTTAGGGTTTACTTATACCTCTTTCTCCCCAGTTAATTACTTCCTTTCCCCTTAGTCCTCACTCCAATCCTACCCACTCCCTCCCCTATCGCAATACAGCAGCTAAACCTTGCCATCTGGCAAATATTCAGAGGAAGAAGAGAAATTCTTCAGTCTGATTACACAACTTGGGGGGACAAGGATGAAAAAAAATGCAGATAACACTGACACTTTATCTGGGGAGTTTGCTGATGCTTTAAAGGGAGATTGATGTCCCAAGTAAAGTGTTGGAAGTCTTCTCCCTTGGCTTATTTAAAAATAGACTGGACAGAGCCATAAAAGATGTGGAGGACACACTGGGCTTCCTGCATGGGATCCTGAAGACACAGGAAGTGAGGGGCTGTAACTAGATATGAAAGAATAAATTCCTCATCTTTATGATTCAGGCATCTCCCTTTTCTATTGATGCACTGAGATCATAGAGACTTTCTTACTATTTTGAAAGCTGAAGTGATATATGTATCTACATACATACAGTTATCAATAAATAAATAGATTATGACATAGAGATTGTTCCAAGATAGAAAGAGCCTGGCCTGTGTCAAAACCTTCCCTTGACCCCTTTCTCTTCCCACACACCCCCTTCTCTATACCCACTTCTGATAGCTTTCTCTATCCTCCATTAGCTTTTGTTAATCAGGTTTCTACAATAAATGGAGGTAAAGCAAGAATGAAGTTGCAAATTGAATGACTCCAGCAGCCCTAATGGGCCAAAGCAGAGATTGTGGAGATTTCTGGGGGAGGGGGGAGGGGGGAGTGCCTTGCATGTTAAATAAGGCATATTTAACCAAAAAAAGTAAAGTTTCAAGGAGTGCTAGCAAAAGATTGGAGCTAGAGTCTTAGAGATCAGGAACCAACTTCATGTTACAGATGAGAAAAATGGGATCCCTAAGGAGAAGTGACTTGTTCAGGATTATACAGAGACTCATGCTAGCCCTGGAGACCAATCTTTAAACACTCCCATCCCCAGTCCAGTTACTCATTCCACTATCTCCCACTGCCTACCTCTATATAATAATGGCAGACAGGGATGTGATGATGATTATTTGTGTTTGTAAATTTCATGTTATTTTTTTTCTGTGTGTATGTTTGTAAGTTTCATATTGTGTTTTTGTGTGTGTGTTTGTAAATTTCATGGCTTTTTTGCATGTGTGTGTTTGTAAATTTCATGTTGTGTTTTTTTGCGTGTGTGTGTAATATTGAAAATGGCAGCATGGAATTCCAGCAAAATACAGGGTGAAGCCTCACCCAGAATTCCAGGGGACCCCATCAGCTTCCCAATAACCCGGTTATTACAAACATAACAGTGTGTAAATTTCATGTTGTGTTTTTTTACATGTGTGTGTGTTTGTAAATTTCATGTTGTTTTGGTGTGTGTGTGTTTGAAAATTTCATGTTGTTTTGTGTGTGTGTTTATAAATTTCATGTTGTTTTGTGTGTGTGTGTTTATAAATTTCATGTTGTTTTGTGTGTGTGTTTGTAAATTTCATGTTGTGTTTTTTTACATGTGTGTATTTGTAAATTTCATACATAAACAGACAATTTGGGGGTAGGAATATTGTATTCCTGTAGAGGTCATGAAAAAAGTCTACTTTATGCCTTCTTTTATAAAGTGGAGTAGTTATGGAATAGTGAGAGGGAAAAAAATTAAAATCTGGGTGAAGTCTTGTTCTGATACTGTTGACCTGGTGAATCTTTGGACCTCAGTTTCCTCACTTGTAAAATAAAAGAATGAGACAAGGTGATCTCTAAGATTCCTTCCAGATTTAACATTCTGTGATCCTATTCAGCTGAACATGGCATAGGAGTACAAGGGAAGGTAGCAATGAGAGAACCAAGCCTTGAAAATTACTGGAAATTTAGAACATTTTCCAGTTTCCAAGATCTTTCAAAAAGATCACCAACATTAGTTAAATAACCCACTTACCAGACCTATCTCTGCATTAATTATCTCCTTTTCCTAGACCTGATTTATCCTGAACTTCAGGTCTCTTGCCATAGTTCTTACAACACTGTGCCACACTTTCACATTCATTCTCCATGAACAATTCTTTTATCCACTTGGATATTTTTCTTTAAAATCAACACTTTGAGATCACTCCTTTACCTTCTTACTTGTTGAAAATAGAAACAAGGGTCTGATTCCTCAAAGTGTTCACAAAATTTACTTGATTTTCTTCCTTGAATTCCTTCTCTAATATACATAGACTTGTGATATAGCTATTTCTTTCCACCAGTATGAATTCATTTCATCATCTGGTTTCATTCAAATTTTCAAATACTTTAAACCTTATTTACATCTTGATTGATTAATTGAATGATTAAGAGTCTACTATGTACTAACAGGCTCTGTACTTTACAGATATTATTTCACTTGATTCTCAAAAAAATCCTGTAAGAAGGTGTTATTATTATCTTCATTTTGCAGATGAGGAAACTGAGACAGACAGCAGTTAAGTGAGTGGCCTAGGTGTTTGAGACCATATCTGAACTCATGACTCTTTTAGTCCAGTCTCAGAGCTCTATCCACTGAGCCATTTTAGCCACTAACTTGCATTGGAAGAGTGAATACCAATGAAATTGGAAATCTAGTCTCCTCCCCTAAGCTAATGATGCTTCAAAAAATTCATGATTTCTCTATTATGAAAAATACTCTTCCATGCTTTCAGAAACAGTTTCCCTAAGTTGTCACAACTAATATTTATTTACAGTAAGGTCAATCTTGTGGGGATAAGCTTCTCTTTATTTAGGTAGGCTTGTTCTCAGAAGCCAGTCCATGGGTAGACCCATGTTTAAAGTCCTACCATCTTGGATACAACTGATAGAACTTAAAACCTTCCATCAGAGTTCTCAAGACTTCAGGATAACCTGTCCGCACATCAGTGAGTCAACTCAGTAGAGTTTTAGTTGAAGAGGTTCATAAAACCTAGAAATATAACTGAATTAAACATTTCATAGTTAGTACTGTCACAGACGAAAAGAAGCTAATAAATAAATCAGTCAAGGCTCCTTCTTCCCTTGGGCAGCTAGGTACAGCAGTGGAGAGGTACCTCAGACATTAACTAGCTGTGTGTCCCTGGGAAAGTCATTTAACCTCTGTATGCATCAGTTTCCCTCAACTATAAAATGGGGATATAACACCACGTGCCTTACAGGGTTCTGAGGATCAAATGAGATGATTGTAAAATGCTTAGCACAGTGCCTGGCTTATCCTCATGTCTCCTAGCTGACTTTGTCTTTTCTTTACTCCCCTCAAATGTAGACCTCCTAAAGTTGGGTAGGATCAAAGCTTTGATGAGTTAAGGAGCATTTCTAATGCTTGATTTGGAATTAGGCTAGATTGTATAGGGAGTTCTTTTGTTTGTTTCATCAATAGTTTATTTATCTGTTGATTGATTTAGAATATTTTTCCATGGTTACATGATTCATATTCTCTCCTTCCCCTCTTCTGTCCCCCCCAGAACTGACAAGCAATTCCATTGGGTTATACATGTATTAATGTATTATTGCTCAAAATCTATTTCCATATCATTCATATTTGTAAGAGAGTGATCTTTTACAAGCAAAACCAAATTTCTAGACCAAAGTTCAAGCCAACTGGTTAGCAATCTCTGAACTTTTACTAGTTTTATATTGATGTTTCTTATCTCCAGGTTTATTCCAGCCAGTCTCTCTTAGAATCACACATTAATAAATGTTTTCTTAATACTACATATTTTATAAATATTACATATTTCTTATGTAGAATGAAAGTTAAAAAGTTCCAATAGTTTATTAGTTTTATTAATTTAGTTTATATGTTACCAGTTTCATCAAAAGTCTGCCTATTCAATATGTACACTGGGAAGAATTTTTATGGCCATATTCTAGTACATCTAAATCTCTAAAAGTACAGTTTTGTTGTTCTTTATTCATTTTCCAGTCATGTCTGACTCTTCATGAACTGGTTTGGATTTTTCCTGTTAAAGACACTGGAGTATTTTGCTATTTCCTCCTCCAGTCACTTTAAAGACAGAAGATCTGAGGCAAACAGGGTTAAGTGATTTGCCCAGGATTACACAGTTAGGAAGTGTCTAAAGACAGATTTGAACTCAGAGAGATGACTTGGCACTCTATTCACTGTACCACTTCTCTACCTTCCAAAATTGTTAGACTTAGACTAATAATCAATCCAGGTATTAATCTAATCTACAGTTGAAGATTATATTCTGAGATATAACCCTTTACAGCGTTATTATGCTTCTTGACATAAACCATACCAGGCCCTTCAATGCTGAGGGTGATGGGTTCAATGTTAGAGCTGGAAAAGACCCCAGGAGCCATCCTAGCCAAAACCATACCTCAAATGTTCTTGTCTAAAGGATATCTCCACCTCAGAGTTACCCTGACATTTCCAAAAAGCAACAGTTCTATAATTTAATTTATTATCTTTTACTTTAAACCAAGGTCCTCAACCTAGAGTCCATGAACTTTTTTCTTTAATAGATAATTGTATTTTAATAATTTTTTACCACTATGTATTTAATTTTATGCATTTAAAAACATTGTTCTGAGAACGGTTTTGGGCTTCATCAGACTGCCTCAAGGATCGATGGCACAAAAAATAACTTTAAATCCCCTAATCTAACCATTTTTCCCCTCTGACAATTCTTTCTGCCATTCAATATTACATGTTTGATGTCTATACCTGAGACTACCCTCCCCATCACTCTATTCCTACTGTCACTCTCCTCTCTAGGGCTATTTACTATCTGCCTCTAGACTATTGCCTTGTTCAATAGATTTTCTATTGTTAGATTATAATCCCCATCCCCAATCCATCCTTCAAGCTGCCTGAATCTTAATGCATAGATCTAGTTTCATCATGCCTTTACTCAGATGGTTCCTTGTTACTTCCTAACTAAAGTTCAGCCTTGTTTGTTTGGTATGCAAATTGCCATGTTACCATCATCTATGGCCTCTTATCTTTCCAGCTTTAGTCCATGTTGCTCCATTCCACAGGCACTGAACCACTCTGCCCTAACTATTGCTTTGGCCTTCCTACCTTTGTATTTTTCTTCATTATATTTCCTTGTATCAGTCAACACGTATTTGTAAAACACACACTCTATGCCGAGCACTGGGAAGATGAATCCAATATGAAAATGTCCAGTAGGTAACTGGTGATCTGGACTGAAGATCAGAGGTGAGACTATATAGATCTGAGAATCATCTGCTAGAGATGAGAGCCAGAAGTAGGGGAGCTGATGAAGAGAGAGAAAGAGACAGAGAGAGGCCAATAAGGAGATACAGACAGATACAAAGTAGAGAGAGAAAAATAGATACAGGTAGACAGACAGATAGAAAAACAGAGACAGAGAGGAAGGAGAGATAGAAATGAAGAGGCACACACACAGAGAAAGACACCAACAGACAGACAGAAATACAAAGGAAGGAGAGACAGAGACAGAGAGACCAAAAGACAGACAAAGGAAAGAGGGGGGGGAGGGAGGAAGATGGAGAGATAGAGAGAAAGATGAAATGAGATGAGAGAGAAAGAGAGAGAGAGAGATGAGAGAAGATCCAGAACAGAGCCTTGGGGGACCCAAAGTGGAAGATCCAGCAAAGGAAGCTGAGAAAGAGCAGTCATACAGATAGGAGGCAGACAAGGAAAGAGTAATGCCACAAATTCCCAGAAAAACAAGAAATCTTCCAAAGGAAAGGTTGGTCAATACTGTCAAATGTAGACCAGTAGAGAAGGATTAGGTCAGAAAAAAGACCATCATATTTGGCAGCTAAGACGTCACTAGCAGTTGTGAAGTCAGAAAACTGGGTTTGAGGCATGATGCCATTTATTTAGTGTGTTCTTTTAGGCTAGTCAAGGTCTCCGAAGCTCAGATTCATCTCTCAGCAAGAACAATATTTATGATAACCCTGCAAGGAAGACCCAATGAGATTAGGCAATCTGTAAAGTACCATACAAATATGAGCTATTATAAATCATTCCAGATCAAACAACTCCCCTCTCCTTTAGTTACCAAGTTCGAGTGCTCCACCTTAGAGGCTGATGTGTAGAATTTGCCATTGATCTCCCTTTTCTATCCATGCAAACCCTGCTTGTGCTTCAAAGGGTCAGCTTTGTCACTCAGGAGAAATGACCATGTCTATTTTCCTACAAAATTTCAGCCATCAGGGACCTTTTGGTACTATGCTGGAATGATTTGTGACAGTTAATCTGTAACTGTTCGGTAATTCTTACAGACTTCAGTGGTTAAAGGTAAAGGAAAGTCTTGCCTGAACATTTCAGTGTCATACTAGGGAATTCAGCAAATTCTACCTTGAGTCAAAGGCTGATGAGCATGTATGTGTTGGCAACTAATCCATGCTTTTAAAAAATATCTCAAGAGAGATGGATGGAATCCACAAGAAGTTGAGTTTGAGACCTTTCCCCACCCGCAAATCTAGAGTTGGAGGAGAGACTCAGAGACATCAGATAATTGGCAATTAAGTTAAGTGGAATCCCACTTAACTCTAAAGCGTCCAGACAACTGTCATTCCAAAGTAGGGCATTGTCTAAGTAGACTCATTCAGAGAAAAGTGCCAATTCCTCTGAAGCAAGGGAGTAGTTTGTAGGTCATGCTATTTCTAGTGGGTAGATGGAGTTAAGAAGGCCCGAGTATGTTGAGGAAGAAGGTAGAGAGAAAAGCCAAATAAAAAGAAATTCGAATTGGCCAATTAATAAAGATGTCTGAATAATCTACCTTTTCCTTGGTAGATACATGGGAAATAAGAATAAATGAGACCAGTAAATCGTTATTAAATCATTTGGACTCAATTCAGTTTGAACAATGATTAGTAACTCTGTTACTGAGAGTCCCTAAAAGGATCAAAGAAGTGAGAAAATCCATCCTATCCAGGGATTAGGTTTTGGATAAGTTGAATCCTGATACTTTGATATTAGGCATCAGAAGGAAAGGAACAAAGAGGGCTGCCTGTTCTAAAGAAACCAGTCATTCATATTACTCTTATTTCTTCAGTAAGGTGAAGTCTCTAGGTTCTGTTGCATGTGAATTCAAGGCCCTTATTTCTGAGGGGTTCCAAGCTGATGATTCTAACTAGATTTATCCTTTTTTAAAAAATATTTTATTTTTCTAATTATATATAATTACAATTTTAAACATGTTTTCTGAAATTATAAGATCCAAATTGTCTCCTTTCCTCCTCTCCCCCCACCCCAGAGAGGATAAGCAATTTGATCTGGGTTATACATGTCTGATCATGCAAAACATTTTCATATTGGTCATGTTGTGATTTAATCCTCACATAAAATCAAAACCTCAATACAAAAACACACACAAATAAAATAAAGTGAAAACAGTATGCTTCAAAAAGTTCTTTCTCTGAAGGTAAATAACATTCTTTGTCATAAGTAATTGGATTTGTTCTTGGCCAATTTTACATTTATTTTCAGTGACTATGATAAAGAAAATGAATCTGTCCAAAACTGTCCTCTAGAAAGATGAAATGTAATAAGAGTAACTATAAAGTACTACATTCCTTGTTCAAAAAAGCCACCTAACTGTCCAAGTATTGGATAAGAGAAGTCTGGCTAGATGATGGTTCATAAGAAAAAGACCTTGAACGTATGTGGAGGATTGTTATTGCATGTAATTGGGAAAATAAAATATCTTTAACTTAAGATTAAAAAGAAGTCCTTGGGAATTTTGGTGAATTGCCAACTAACTATGAGTCAACAGAATGTTAGTCATGGCAACTAGAGGAGCTAATGTGGTCTTGGGCTATTTAATAAAAATGTAGTGTTTAATACAAGAGAAGTAGTGATCTGCCTCACTGAGCCACAGCTAGAACACTGTATTCTATTCTAGGTATCACATTTTAGAGAAGACACTGACATGCTGAAGTATTATGAGAAAAGGGTAACTACAGTGGCAAAAGAACTGGAGATTCTTAGCCTAGAGAAGACTTAAAGGGAACCATACAGCTATTTTCCAATGTTTGAAGGGCTATCTTATGGCTCTAGAGACATTGGATCTGCTCTGCTTGACCTAATAATGAGAGCTGTCCACAAAGGGAAGAGGTTTCCTCAGGAGGTAGTGAGTCCTCCATCTCTGTCAGGGCTATTGTAGTGGGTATTGTTCAGATCTGGGCTGGGCTAATGATCTTTGAAACTCCTTTTAGCTTTGAGATTCCATGACTCTATGAATCAATGAAATACTTTTACTTCTCCATGAATTGACAACCAACCTCTTCTCTCTCTCTCTCTCTCTCTCTCTCTCTCTCTCTCTCTCTCTCTCTCTCTCTCTCTCTCTCTCTGTCTGTCTCTGTCTCTGTCTCTGTCTCTCTCTCTCTCTCTCTCTCTCTCTCTCTCTCTCTCTCTGTCTCTCTCTGTCTGTCTGTCTCTCTCTCTCTCTCTCTCTCTCTCTCTCTCTCTCTCTCTCTCTCTCTCTCTCTCTCTCAGCACAAGCACTGTACTCCTGCAGCCCTAGAGATGTATTACTCTGAGCAGGAAGCAGGCCCCCGAGGACGTCTCTACACGGCTATTAACCACTTAACTCAAGCCAAGAAAACCATCCCTGAACTGCCTTCACCGTGGTTACCAGTAATTAATGCCTTGAAGGAGGCAGAGAAAGCTAAGGATGAGCTGCCCGTTTCTCAGCAGTAAGAGATCCAGGGCAGGAACCAGATGCAAGAGAATTGTCATTTTAAAGGGTAGATGTAATCACTTAAAGTATTAAAAGCATTGTATACTCTCTTCCCACTCCCCCCTCCCCCAACCCCCTCTTTTAGTCAACTCCAATGGTTTTTGAGTGAAACCAGAAGGAAATGCCTGGTCCGGGGACTCTTCCTCCTGTCTTCCCTCCCTGTCCCCCATACAAAGAGAGAGGGAGATGATGAGAGGACATCTTATTCACTCTGTCTATGAGCCCTTCCTTCCTCTCCATCCCTCCTGATTTGACCAACATGAAAGTGGGTCTCTCTTCCCTCTTTACTTGGAGAGCACCTACTGGATTTCTCTACATCTGGAGAGCCCATGTCAAAGTGCTAGGGAGGAAAAGCTTATTTTGAGGCCAGAATAAGCCTATTCCTATCTTCCTTCCCAAGAGAATGAGTGGGGTTCCCTGGTCCTTTTCTCCAAACGTCATCCACAATTTGGGGGTATGTCTGAGAAATGTTAGCTGGCTAGGCTTAGAGCCTCCTATCATTCTGACTCTTTACCACCAACCACCCTACTGGGAATGGTTTGGTTTGTTTTTCCTGATAGGATTTCTGGAGGCCAGGAACTACTGGATTGTCCATGACCTTGTTTGCAGAATCAAGGGCAAAGTGGCAGACATGGTCCAGGCAGGTCCACAAAAGAGTAGGCTCCAGTGTGCTAAGGCTTTCGTGCTGTCATTTGGAAACAAACATTAGGAAGATTTTTCATTTTAATTTGAGCAAAGCTTTTCTATGTAATTTATGCTCTGGCTTATCTTGGTTTGCAATTTGATTGCTAATTACAAGGCTAAATTTGAAACCCATTTAATTACAGCACTTCTGCCTTAGGGGTGCTGGGAGATTTTTCCTCCCTTTTCCCTCTCCCCTCCCTCATTATCCCTGCCTTCCGCCATCTATATTCTAGGCCTAGTGTGGGATCCTTGTATCACTGTTCCTGTTCACACTCGGTGTTTGTGCTTTTCTGTGGAAACTTCTCATTTTATTTTGAAAGTTATTATTATTGTTGTTGTTGTTTTTTGCTGTAAAGATTTCCCACATACACTGTACATTTTTCTAGGAATTTTGGACTGTCACATTTGCAGTGAAAACATTACTGGTTGTCTGCTCGCAAGTGCCAAAATGGATGTGGTGATCAGCAGCATTTTTTCTCCAAGTAAAAATAAATGTTCACCCTCAGCTCTTCCTCAGAGTCATTTGTTTCTTCCTCCATCCTTCCTGCATTTGTCTTCATTGCGGAAGTCCTTTCAGATTTCTCTACTTGGGTGGTAGAAAGAACACTTGGAGTTGTTACTAACCCAGGGCAAATGGGGCTTTGCAAAGCAAGGCGAGGCATACTTCTCTCAAGAGGAAGGTTCTCTCTTCTAACAAAAATCCCTAATCCTCAGGAGGGAGTCCTGGCTTACAACCATCCCGGGAGAACCCTCTGTAAAATGGGATGTTCTCTCTGTTGTTTGGGAAATGAAGTGTAACAGTAGAAAAAAACAGAGTCTCTGAAGCCAGAGGACCTGAGTGCAAATTCTGACTCAGATATTTACTCCCCTTAAGATTGTGGGCAAATGACCCAAGTCTCATTTTCCTCATTATAAAACCAAGGGCACTGGATTATATGGCCTTTGAGGTCCCTCTTTTGACCCATCTCCCTCCTTCCCTATCAGACCATGATCTATTGTTCTTCCCTCTAACCCCCAACAAAATTTATCCTGGGTAGTTTTAGACATTTATCACCTTGAAATTGGAATCTTTGCTGGGAAATTTACTAGTTGGGTGACCATGGGCAAATAGCATCCCTCTCAATGCTTTACTTCACCAAACTCTAAAATGGAGGTTATGAAACGATTTCCCTTATGAATGTCACAGAGCTGCCATGATGAAAGTTCTTTGCAAACCTGAAAGCTCTCAAGGAAGGTGAGTTATTACCTGTTCAGAGAAGCACACTGGATTTGCCAAAGCCTCTCACAATTTATGGTGTCCTTGTTTCCAAGGTTCATGAGATGCCATCTGATCCAATCTCCTCCTGGGACAGATACAGATCTGGAGAGGTTAAACCATTTGCCCCAAATTATGCAGGTTGAAAGCATCATCCCTCAAAAAGCTTATCCTCAGAAATAATTTAAACATCATAAATTACAGGGTCTTATCTTTGGAACAAAATGCATTAAAAAACTCAGATTGGTTCTCTACTTGTCTCCACTCCATGGGCCATTCTTCTTCTTACCTTCTCTTGGTTTGGTCCTGTTAATCTGAACACTAACACCCAGTGGGCTGGGCTACTTTCAAATTACTCTTCTAGGTCTCTTAGAATGAATTTACTTATTTTGAAACAAGGGACAGATTATCATTCAGACAACTTAGCCACTGTCCAAGGCCCAAGTCTCATACATAAGGGAGGGAACCTCGGAGGATTCCATCCTGTCACACTTGAAGGCTTTCCTCTCTCCAAAAGACAGGGTGAGTCTCTGATCATGGAATCATGTGCTTTGGGAGTGGAAGGGATTTTAGATGGCCTAGTTCAGTGATGGTGAACCTTTTAGAGACTGAACGCCCAAACTGCAACCCACACACTGCATGTGAGCCCCTGCCCTACCTTAGACAGGGGAGGAAGGACGTGTTCCTGTTGGGCTGCTGGGCAGAGGTGTGGGTGATATGAGAAATATCAGGTGTGTGTGGAGAGGGGGAAGGAACAGCCCGCTCTGGCACACATGCCAGAGGTTTGCCAACATGGACCTCATCCATTCACTTAATTTTATATATGAAGAAACAAAGTTCCACCAAAGGGAAACAGCTTGTCTAAGCTCATATACATGAAGGTAATAATAGATGATAATAATCAACATTTGCAGTATACATTAAAATTGGCAAAGTACATTATACACATCTTACTCAATGAGCCTCACAATGATGCTAGCTGGCAGATACTGAAGTTATAATTACCCTCTTTTACAAATAAGGAAACTGAGGCACAGAGGTTAATTAATTTGCCCATGGTGAGAAAAATTAGTCAGTGTCTGAGCCAGAATTTGAGCTGAATCCAAGCCCAGAACTCTATGTTGAATTGTCTCCCCCATGTAGCTGTCAAAACAGATTTGGTCCTACATTCACTAGTACTCTAAGCAGTGTGTGTGTGTGTGTGTGTGTGTGTGTGTGTGTGTGTGTGTGTGTGTGTAGGAGAGGACTCTCTATTTGGGAATACCTGTGCCCCCCTCACATACTTCCCAAGTTTTTAGATAAGGTGGCAAGAGAGAGATGAGCAACCACAAGAAAAAACATCTACCAGATCAAAGACAGCAGGGAACACTTTGCATCTCCAGAATGCTCCTGGGGGCTTTCTTATGGTGTTAAATTCAGAGAGCAAAGGGGGTGATGTTTAAAAAAATGCTACACATCAATTCACAATTATTGATTGCTGTCTTGCTACTAATGGATGCATCAGTGATTCAAGCATACTGGTGGAAAGAGGGAAAGCAATTGGGGATGTGCCCTGGAGCAATTGCTCAGATAATCCCTAAATATAGCCTTAAATCAAGGTATCCTAACTCGATCATCCAAAGCTAATGAAATCATTTCTGTGTCTCCACTCCCAGGGACCTACCAGGTAGCCTGCTATTTCTTTCAAGTCTTTAGTTTATAGTTGTGCAAAACTGGATTCTGTCTTTTCCGTTCTCTTGGGATTGGGAGAAAAAAATTATAACAAAAAACTTAAGTTACCATGGACATAAGTTATAGTTCCTCAAGATGATGTGGTGAAGGATGGGGAAAGGGTACAGACCACAAGAGTAAATCACTTCCTTTTCCACCTTGCTCCTCCCAATGAATTCTAGAAAAACCAAGGAATGCTGAATTTAGCAATCAATAATCAAGAGACCTGGGTTCTATTATTGCTCTATTAATACTAAAAGATAGTCCCATCACCCATTAAGACAGAAACTGCTTCCTGCACATTCTCATTTTGGTCCTTCAGCAACTCTGGAATGTTGATAGCACAAGTATTAAGATAATAGATTTGGAAGGAAGAGTAAAGACTATATAATCAAATCTGATTTTACAGATTGTGATTAGTCAGTCAATGATTATTTTTCAAGCAACTACTCTGTGCCTATGGATACAAAGAAAGGTGAAAGATCATCTCTTCTCTCAAGGAGCTCACAAATCCAATGGAGTAGACAGTATGCAAACAACTATGTACCCATAAACATAGGATAAACTGGAGGTAATCTCAAAGGGAAGTCACTAACAACACTAATGAGAAGGGGATTAGAAAAGGTTTCTTGTAGAAGGGAGGGTTTTAGCTGGGAACCAGAGATGAGGAGGGAAGAGTATCCCAGATGTGGGGACAGCCAGTAAAAATGTTCACAGTTGGGAGATAGAGTGTTTTATGTGAGGAACATCAAGGAGGCCAAAGTGCTTGAATCATAGACTATGTGGAGGGGACTAAGGTTTAAGGAAGCTGGAAAGATAGAAAAGGACTATATAAAAAAGTTTAGAAGCCCAAAACAATTATATATTTGATCCTGGCAAAGGTAGGGATCCACTTAAATTCATTGAATAGAGAAGTGATGTGGTCAGATCCTTGATTTAGGAAGATAAATTTGATAGATAAGTTGAGGATGGATTAGATCAAGAGAAACTTGAGAGAGACCAACTAATAAAATGCTGCAATGGTCCAGGCTTGAGGTATTAAGGTCCTGCACCAAGATGGTGGCAATGTCAGAGCAGAGAAAGGAGCATATATGAGAGATATTATGAGGATAAAATCAGAACTTTCTAACAGATTGAATATAGGGAGTTGGGAGGAAGTGTGGGAGGGAAGAGAGAGAGAGAGAGAGAGAGAGAGAGAGAGAGAGACAGACAGAGACAGAGACAGAGACACAGAGACACAGACAGACAGAGACACAGACACAGAGAAAGAGAAAGACAGAGGCAGAGAGACAGAGACAGAGAGAGACAGAGACAGAGAGTTGAAGATGATGCCTAGATAGGGAGCCTAGATAACTAGGAAGAGGGTGGTACCCTTGATAGTAATAGGAAAGAAAGAAAGAGAGGAGGTATTTGAGGGAAAGATAATGAGTTCAGTTTGGGACATATTAAGTCTTAAGATTTCAATAGGGTATCCAGTTTAATATTTCCAATAGGCAAGTAGAGATGTGATACTGGAGCCTTGGGAGACACTCATAGTTGTGGGCATGATCTAAGTGAAGTTCTAGCAAAGAAGACTGAGAAAGAGCCATCTGATAGATAGAAGAACTAGAAGAAGTTAGTGTCACAAAAACCTAGCTAAGAGTTTATCAAGAAGAGGGAGATCAATGATGTCAAAGTCTGAGGTCAAGAAGAGTTTGACTTGGGAGTCAGAAAATATCTGAGTTCAAATTCTAAGATGCTTATTAGCTCTGTGACCCTGGCCCAAGTCATATAATTTCTCTTAGCCTTAGTTTCTACAGCTGTAGAAGAGGGATAAGCTCCTCATGGAGCTCTTCTGATGATTAAATAAGCTAAGAAATGTTGGCTATTATTACAAATGAGGAAACCAAATCCCTAAAGTTATGTGATTTGCTTGAGGTCTCACTGGTGATAAATGGAAAAACTTCCAGAACCAATGACTCTAAATTCAGGAATCTTGCTTCTTCTGAAAAAGGGAGATAATATGTTAGCTTGCTACTGTAGCAACTGAAGATTAATGAAGTTTAGTGAAATGATCATCCAGAGAGGGAAGTTTCAGACATAGGATTTTTAACTAGACTTTCTAACTCTAATGTCCTATCTACTATTCCAAGTTGACTCCCTCAATTTGTGTATCAGGTCATGTAGGTCAGTGTGCGTCCCTTGCCTAATCATTCCAAACCTCCAATTCCTCCTCTCTAAAAAAAGGCTAATTATAATTCACATACTTCATCAGGATAATTTTGAGAGAAGATATATATATATATATATTGCTTTGGAGTTTCAGGGCTGAGTTCTGATATTTTGAATTTTGCCACCTTACAGGAAAGCTCCTCCATGATACAAAATTGAAACTTTCCACTGTTATTAGCAAGTCCATTGATAGATAAGAAAGTATACCAGTGTTTTCTCTTCTCTCCCTAGGGCCATAGCCTTAACCCTACTGTTATCCCAACTCTCTCACCCCTAATAGTCTTGGATATTACAACTATTTCCACTTAGCATTTGTGATGATTATTATTATAGGATTGGATTAGGATGTAGAGTTATAGAATTAGGATAGGGTAGGATAGGATAGGATAGGATAGAATTAACCTATCCAGTTAATAAAAGATAGCTAGATAGCTCAGTTGATAAGAGCACTGGAACTGGAATCAAAAAGAGAGTTCAAATTTGACTTTAGACACTAACACTTTGGGCGAGACACTTAACCCTGATTGCCTCATTTTCTAATCTGTAAAATGAGTTGAAGAAGAAAATGGTAAACCGCTCCAGTATCATTGCCAAGAAAACACCAAATGGGGTCACAAAGAGTCAGACACGACTGAAAAACTATTACCTTACTAGTTAACAAAATATCCTATTAAGTACTGACATTATGCTGCCATGGATTTCTCTGACTGGAAGAAAGACCACTAATGGAATCTTGCCCTTGCCCTTACCCTGGCCCTCTTCACTCTTCCTGAAGAAATATGTTCTTTTGTGCACCCTCCTTGATGTTCTCTAGCCTCAAGGGCTTCTGGAAGCCCAGGGGGTTGTTTTTATAAGTCCTCTGACCCACAGAAATTTTTACAAGGGGATGGACACAAACCAACTCCATTCTTAAGTTGAGAATGGTCTTGTCCCCAGGGCAGGTGGTAGTTTGGATCCTTTCAGAAATATAAAAATGCCAACAGCAATTAGTTTCATTCCCTTCCTCTGAGAACTAGGTCTTGGATTCTGGAAGTGTAATAAAGATGGAGCTACAGAGATAAGCAATCTAGCTATTCAAGCTAGATCTAAGCAGGATGTGTCCATACCTTAGTAGGAGCACTACCAGTCCAGGCTTTGGTCTTCAGTTTTATAACTTCTGGTAGAATTTTCCAGTTCAGAGAGGGAAGCAATGAAGTTCCAAAGGAGGTGGGGACTGATGACAAATTAAACAAATATACAAAAAGACCTGAAGGGATAAACTAAAATGCTAATTTATTAATTTATGCTAAGAAATAAAAATGTTAAGTATCCAGAGTCTTAATGTCAATGGGTCAGGACTTTTTCTCCCACAGTAGGATTTTTTTACTTAAGAAACTAAATTAAAGTCATAAGAACTTTCATTGAATCTTAGAATTAGACCTGAAAGGGAACTTAGAAGTCAATGAGTCCAATCTCCTCTATTTGCTAATAAGGAAAATGAAACACACAGAGGTCCATGGTCACACAGTGAGTATTCTTTCAGTTAGCTTTTGTTTATTAAGGGTCTACTATGTGCCAAGCACTGTGTTAAGCCACAGGACACAAAGAAAGGGGTTTAAAAAAAAGCTCCTGCTCTCAAGGAGCTCACAGTCTAATGTATTTGAAGTGAGATTTGAACCCAGGTTTTCCTGACTCCCATTCCAGGAACCCAACCACTAAGCTGCAACAATCTCATAATATATGAGAGGAAACAGCATTCTTTAGGGGACACACTTTTTTAAACCCCAGCATCCTGGTGCCTCCTTTACCTGCCAAGTGCTGGAAAATAATTCTCTTGATTAATCCAGGCAATCTCTTTGCCTGATAATGTTAGACAAATACTGACAGATACTTGGAGTTGGGATAAGGAAAGTCCCAAATACCACATGCAGAATGCCAGCCTTTTATTGTGGCAAAATGAGCCTCTTTGATGCAATTTTAGAAGATACTCTAGTTTCATTTGCTATCGTTTGCAAACCACCTCGAAGAGGGCAATGTCTATGATTAATGAATCGTGTCCAATAACATCAAGAGATTCTATCCCTGGAAACAGAGGTAACTAGACATTCTGCTTGACCTCAGAGAGCAGAACTTGGACCAAAGGGTGTAAGTGATAAAAGGAGGCAGATTTTAACACAATGTGAATTAGAAATTTCTATTCCTGAGAACAGTTCAACAATATAATGCTTCATTTAGGTGGGGGAAGAAACAGAGAGAGAAGGGATGGTGCGCTAACTCCCATCACTGGTGGTATTCAGGTGGCAGAAGATTGCTTGTTTGCCCATAATAATGGAAAAGGGCATTCTGGTTCAGGTACAGGTTGGTCTAGATAACTGTGGAGCTCTCTTACGTCCTATTATTGTGTGAGGTAAGTTTAACATCAGTGGAAGAAAAGGCTTGTCTTTTGGGAAACAGATTGGTATCCGTCTTGCCCTTAGCTGAAGCAACACCTCCAGGCCTGGCAGTTCTCACAGAGCTGGAATGGGATGCTTCGCACTTCCAAAGGATTGTGGGAGTATCCTGAAATAGGTTTTGGATACTGCATGATCCAAAGGTGGTACCCCCCCTCCCAAAAAAGGAAAATGCTTTGAAAATATTATTTTTCTATTTCAGTTGGGTGTTTGTTGGTAGCACAGTATGAATATTTGAGCAGTTTATCATTGGAGCTGAAAGACTCTCAAGTTATCTTTGGAAAAAATGGTGATGTGGGTATACCAGTCCAAGATTAGGAAATGTAACGTTTTGAGCTTCCCTACATACAACATTAGATTTAGGAGGGACCTGAGGGAGAGTCAAGTTTGAGTCCATCATTTTGCAGATTTAGAAGGTGAGTTCAAGGTAACCAATATTTAGCTCCTTCCTTTCTCCGGCCTTTCCTTCTTCCTATGACCCTTGTCTTGCTACGGAGGATGGAGGATGCCTTTGTTCTGGGTTTGGCAGCTAAAGCTTGCTCACAGGAGCTTTAGTGAATAGATTTGGGAAAATGGGCTTCCCAGGCTTCTAGGTGCAGCTCTAGGACAAATCCAGATTGATCTGTGCCTAATCAAATAAGCATTTATTAGATACCTATCTTGTGCAAGATACTGTGCTAGGGGCTATGGAAATTCAGACCAAAGAGAGCCTGGCCTGAAGGATTTTACATTCTTCTGGGGTCCGACCACAACACAGGGCTAGCCTGCCCCCTGGTGCCAGATTCTCTATCAACCATTTCTTTTCCCATGAACTTCCAGTTAAAGTCAGAAACTACTTACTCCTCATTAAAAAGAAGAATAGGCTCTACTGTCTTTTTCTTAACTTAATACTCAGAGATGTAAGCTTTATATCTTCACAAAGCTGGTCTAACACCAAGGGGTTGGTAAAGCCCTTACCTGCTTTTCCTTCATAAGGGGAGAAATTTATAGGATAATAAATCTAATGCTAAAAGGGACTTAGAGTCTCATCCAAAAGCTCATCATATGAATGAGGAAACTAAGGCTTAGAGAGGTAAAGGGACTTGCTCAAAGTCAGGAAGATACTACGTGGCAGAACCAGGATCTAACCTCATCTAGCAACTTCAGATTGAGGACTTCTAAGGTCAGCACTTTTCCCATTGCATCAAATCTATTTGTTCTCAGTCTTATCTATGTAGGACTTTTTTTCCCCAAGAAGTAGTTTTTCTTCTAGAAACCAAGGTCCTTGGGAAAGTAGAATACACAGTCAACTAATTAGAACCCAATCAAAAGCAATCTGCCTACTGTGATTATCTGGAATTGCAACTGTCCTAGACAACCATATGACTTAAGGTCTTTCCCAATAAATACCTTATGGGGTACTATGATCTCAAATACCACCTTTTATGTGGGAATGGGCCCTACCAAAGTAACAACCACAGGAGTTGTTGGATCTCTGGACCCATGTTGGAATTTTTCCTTCAATGCTCTAAGATCCTTTGATTTCCCTTGCAAATGAGAGAGGCAAAGTGGGTAAAGATCAGAACAAAAATCATTTCAAATTCCTTCCTTTGAGTATCTCAACAAGCTTCTTGTTGAATATGGTGGCTCATACCAGTGATCCCAACTGCTAAGAGGCTATCAGGATGATCAAATCCAGCACCAATATGATGAGCCTCCAGAAACACTCAAACTCCAGTTATATGCTAGGTTCTGGGAATATAATGACAAAAATAAAAGTCTCTGCTCTCAAGGAGTTGACATTCTATCAAGGAGATGGAATCCATGAATATGGAATATCAATAGGACAAAGAAGATGCTATGGTGAATGGAAGAATTCTTGGGAACTGGTAGGTTGGGAGCAAAAAACAAATGGGAAAAAATTATGGAGGGCTTTGGATATTGGGGGTAAAAGGAATGTGGTCTCCATGCTCTGGGAGAGAAACTGAAAACAAAGGATTAGTAGTAAAAATCAAGGAAGACAAAGGAGTTTGGGAGGTCTAGGATGGAGAGCAAAGGTAAGAATGGAGACTGAGAAGGAAAGGGAAAAAGAGCTGGATGTGTACATGTAGCTAGATTAGAGTCAATAGGAGAATGAATGAAAGTCAAGATGCCAGTCATTGCTATCTGTCCCCCAATTGCTGCCAGGATTTGAAAATGTATCGATTTCTTGTTTTGAAAACTGCTTTTCTTGCTGTTTTGTATTTAAAGGTCACTATCTGATGGATGTGGGAATTTCCTTTTAATTATGACAGCTTAACTGCTGTACTATAAAATCACATATAGGCTCAGTGCTTTTACTTGGACCACGAGCTCTAATTTCCTTTGTCATTTTTCTCAGAGCTACTGTGGAAAAAGCAAACCAGGTGCTCACAGAGAAACTGGCCATCTTTCTAATCTATTTCATTCCTCACCCAAGTGGGTTTAAAAAAAAAGAACTGTGGGAACAAGAAGCATCCTATCCATTTTTAATAGAACAAAAGGAATGAGAGTTCTAGGGTCATTAAAAACATGAAGCTGGGAAGAAGAATTAGACAAAAAGGAAAGAGAACTCTGAGCCTCCATTTCTAGGAGCAAAGATGGCATTTCTGCCCCATATAAAAGACCAAGGAACAAATGCCACCTAACCTGAATGTATCATAGTTTTATTGATCTAGAATAGGAAGAGACTTCAGAGACCTTTGTGTCCAGTCTCATCTCACAGGTAAGTCCAGGAGGTACCAAATGAATGACCAACGCCACATGGGTAGTAAACATCTAAAGTGGTGGCATTGATTAAAAGGGAACAAAAAAGGCACCCCTTTCCCTCTTCAAGTACCTATTGGTCTAAAATTTACAAAGGACAAGAGGATCTTTATTGAAATATTTGCTTGAGGCCACAAAATTTAGAGATATGAAATGTCTGATCTGAAAGGGCGCTTAAAGGCCATCTGGTTTAATGCTTTTATTTTTGTGGAGAAAGAAGTGAGACCCAGGCTCATAAAATAAAAACGAATAAAAAAAGATTTTCACCCAAGTAAATCTTCAAGACAGAAGCACATACCCACATATATTTTGTGCACATTTTAATTAGCCAAAGTATTTTTGTCTATTCACAATGAATCAGTGTGATTCCAAAGCAAAACTGCTTTCAGATTTCTGCATTTTAATTCACTAATTCATTATGATTCTCTGGATGCTCACCACCAACCCTTTTTTTATTAGCTTGCTTCATTAAATAATTTAAGCTTTAGAAAAAAGACACAAATGAAGCATCAAAAGTTAGATAAGAAATTATTTTTAAAAGCCCTAAAATTAAGTGTGAATGGCTTGAATTTCCATATTGACTTATAAAATGAAATTTTAAAACTCATTATTACATTGAATATGGGAAACAGATTTCCATTCCAAAATATATAGATAACCTCTAGACTAGTTTCTTAATTTTAGTTTTTCATATAACTTCAGAGTAAATCAATAATATCAAATAAAGTTGAATTAACGTCATAAAACATAAAAAAATTAGCAAGGGTTTTATATGATGGTGAATGGAACAACACCTCAAAGGAACTGTAATATCCTGAGAGAGGATGCTTCCTTGATTTCAATTTCAATCCAACCATGTCTCAACAAACCATATTAATTTTTTAAAAGATGGGTGTTGTGTCTATAATTATCTTAGAATAATTATGCTGTACATTTTTCACAAATGCTGTTAATTAAAGAAACAAAGATTTTGCACAAATGTTATATAGCTTTCTTCCTATTCAATCCTGTATCCAAATCTTAGCATAGTGAACATGAAACAGAGAAGACACTGCAAGAGAAAGTGCCTTGGAATTATTCTGCCTTTAATTAGGGAGAGATTTCGTAGATAATATGTATCCTGGGATCCCAGAACCTTGGGATTAAAAGGAACTTTAGAGATCATCTAGCCTCTAAAACTTTTCTACAACACCACCAAAAAGTGTTCATCTAGTGTTCATACGGGAGGCACTTAAAAATATTTATTGGCCAACTACTGTCTCTGGGGATATGAAACTCTGTGATTGGAGAATAAGCTAAGAATTAGGGAAGAGAATTCTCCAGATGTCAGCAGATGTGAGTTTCAAGATGATGGGATCTCCAGATTTAGTACAGTTCTCAGAAAAAGAGAAATGGAAACAAAGGATCAAACATATGTCTTCCTATTTGGGGCACTATTTATTCATTATTCCTAGGACATATCAGTGACCTTGGTAAACTCAGACTCTGGATGTCTCCAAGTTCAGGGTCTTAAATTCAACTTTATCTGATATTATTTACTTCTTTTTACTTTGCAGTTACACAATAAATTAAAGTCAAAGAAGTTAATCTAAGAGTCACCTATATCTTTTGGCATGAATTGGGTATATACAGAGCCTAGGGAAAGTGGGCTCGGTCTTGTGTGGCAAAAATGTAACCTTTTTGCAAATAATTTTTTTCCTCTTGGTGAGTCGCTCAAGAAGTCCTTGGATCCAGTGTTTTTCTATTTTCTTTTTGCTTGAATCTATGTTCATTCTTTCCTTGGTTCTCAATGAAAACACATCCATCATCTTCTGGAGGGATAACACTACAATGCTAAATGGAAAGTCCAACAGCCTTCAGACACCTTGAGGTTCAAAAGATGTTCAACCAAATAAGATGTGGGGATCAACAGTAGGAAGGAGACTTAAATCAAAGCCAAAGGTAAGGTCTACACTATCCCCATCCCGGCATTTCCTTCTCAAATATTTTCCAAAATTGTTCCTCCCTCTTGGCCTTCCATTCATAGGTACTCCTTAATTCCAGCAAATAGATGTGTTTATATGGGACTTGATGAGTGTGATGAGAACCCTCAGCTATCTGGAACAGATTTCTCATCTAGCATTATTTCACTTTACCCAACGTCTTTTTTTTTAAACTTTTTTAAAATTTACTTTTTAGAAAAGTTAACATGCTCACATAATTCATGCCCTTACTTTCCCCTTCACCCCCTGACCTCCCCACCCCCCATGGCGACGCACATTTCCACTGGTTTTAACATGTGTCATTGATCAAGACTTATTTCCAAATCTTTGATAGTTGGATTGGTGTGGTAGTTTTGAGTCTACATCCCCAATCATGTCCTCCTCAACCCATGTGTTCAAGCAGTTGTTTTTCTTCGGTTTCCACTCCTGTAGTTCTTCCTCTGAATGTGGGTAGTGTTCTTTTCCATAAATCCCTCAGAATTGTCCTGGGGCATTGCATTGCTGCTAGTACAGAAGTCCATTACATTTGATTTTACCACAGTGTATCAGACTCTGTGTACAATGTTCTTCTGGCTCTGCTCCTTTCACTCTGCATCAGTTCCTGGAGGCCTTTCCAGTTCACATGAAATTCCTCCAGTTTACTATTCCTTTGAGCACAATAGTATTCCATCACCAGCATATACCACAATTTGTTCAGCCATTCCCCAATTGAAGGGCATAACCTCCTTTTCCAGTTTGTTGTCACCACAAAAAGCACAGCTATAAATATTTTCATACAAGTCTGTTTATCTATGATCTTTTTGGGGTACAAACCCAACAATGGTATGGCTGGATCAAAGGGCAGGTATTCATTTATAGCCCTTTGAGCATAGTTCCAAATTGCCAGCCAGAATGGTTGGATCAGTTCACAACTCCACCAGCAATGCATTAATGTCCCAATTTTGCCACATCTCCTCCAGCATTCATTACTCTCCCTTTCTTTCATTTTAGCCAATCTGCTAGGTGTGAGGTGATACTTTAGACTTGTTTTGATTTGCATTTCTCTAATTATTAGAGATTTAGAACACTTTCTCATGTGCTTATTGATACTTTTGATTTCTTTATCTGAAAATTGCCTATTCATGTCCCTTGCCCATTTTATCAATTGGGGAATGGCTTGATTTTTATACAATTGGGTTAACTCCTTGTTTATTTGAGTAATTAGACCCCTGTCAGAGTTTTTTGTTATAAAGATTTTTTCCCAATTTGTTGTTTCCCTTCTGATTTTGGCTACATTGTTTTTGTTTGTACAAAAGCTTTTTAGTTTGATATAATCAAAATCATTTATTTTACATTTTGTAATTTTCTCTAACTCTTGCTTGGTTTTAAAGTCTTTCCTTTCCCAGAGATCTGACAAGTAAACTATTCTATATTCACTTAACTTATTTATAGTTTCCCTCTTTATATTGAAGTCATTCACCCATTCTGAATTTATCTTGGTGTAGGGTGTAAGATGTTGATCTAATAAGCAAAGAAGGAGTCCTACCAAATTCCTTTTATGACACAAATATGGTACTGATTCCAAAGCCAGGTAGATCAAAAACAGAAAAAGAAAACTACAGACCAATCTCTCTAATGAACACAGATGCAAAAATCTTAAATAGAATACTAGTAAAGAGACTCCAGCAAGTGATCAAGAGGATTATCCACCATGATCAGGTGGGATTTATACCAGGAATGCAAGGATGGTTCAACATTAGGAAAACCATCCACATTATTGACCATATCAACAATCTAACAAACAAAAATCACATGATTATCTCAATAGATGCTGAAAAAGCCTTTGACAAAATCCAGCATCCATTCCTATTGAAAACACTGGAAAGTATAGGAATAGAAGGACCTTTCCTAAAAATAATAAACAGTATATACCTAAAACCATCAACAAGCATTATATGCAATGGGGATAAATTAGAAGCCTTCCCAATAAGATCAGAAGTGAAACAAGGATGCCCATTATCACCTCTATTATTCAACATAGTACTAGAAACACTAGCAATAGCAATTAGAGAAGAAAAAGAAATTGAAGGTATCAAAATAGGCAATGAGGAGACTAAGCTATCCCTCTTTGCAGATGATATGATGGTCTACTTAAAAAATCCTAAAGAATCAACTAAGAAGCTTGTAGAAATAATCAACAACTTTAGCAAAGTTGCAGGATACAAAATAAATGCACATAAATCATCAGCATTTCTATACATTTCCAACACATTAGAGCAGCAAGAAGTAGAAAGAGAAACACCATTCAAAATCACCCTAGACAATATAAAATACTTAGGAATCTATCTACCAAAACAAACACAGCAATTATATGAAAACAACTACAAAACACTTCCCAAACAAATAAAACTGGATCTAAACAATTGGACAAACTTTGATTGCTCATTGGTAGGATGAGCTAACATCATAAAAATGACCATCCTACCCAAATTAATTTACCTATTTAGCGCCATACCTATCAAACTACCAAAAAAACTTTTTTACTGAATTAGGAAAAACTATAACAAAGTTCGTCTGGAATAACAAAAGATCAAGAATATCAAGGGAAATAATAAAAAAAAATGTGAAGGAAAGGGGCCTAGCAGTACCAGATATTAAACTATACTATTAAGCAGCAGTCATCAAAACAATATGATACTGGCTAAGAGACAGAAGGGAGGATCAGTGGAATAGACTTGGGGTAAGTGACATCAGCAAGACAGTGTATGATAAACCCAAAGAGCCCAACTTTTGGGGCAAAAATCCACTCTGACAAAAACTGCTAGGAAATTTGGAAAACAATATGGGAGAGATTAGATTTAGATCTACCCAATGTCTTTCAAAGACAGTCTCAAACCTATGTCTAAGACCAAATGATTCAGCTTCTTATTAACTTAAGTGAAAAGGAATAATTTGATTGATTTACTAAAATTAACCTATTCTTGTACTTCCGTGAGCAATCACTGAACCTCTTTAGACCTCAGTTTCTCCATATGTATAGTGAAGTGCTTGGATTAGGTGACCTCTAAGTTCCCTTCCAGATCTAAATATATAAACTTGTGCCTATTCAAGGAAAAATTTGTATAAAGTTATGCATTTTTAACAATTTTAACTTAGAGATATATCAAACAATTTGACAGATTTAAAAGAAATATTCGGAGTAGTACAAAGAGAAACAGATAAAAATGTAATGATGGGGAGAAGAGGAGAGAGGCTACAACACCCCATTATCAAAATATTACAGATTTAACTTTAAAAAAGAATAATGCAGAAATGGTTCATCTGAATTTTTAAGTATACCAGAAATAATATCTATATGGAAAGACCTAAATTGGAAGATGTAGGAAATAAACATTCTATTTGATGTGATTGCAACGTTTACTAAAGGACCATCAATGTCATCTCTTCAGTGAAGTCATTTCTAAATTTCCTATCCCCATTAATACTTTCTTTGTCTTCACTCTGTGATACATGTGTGTGTGTTTACTCACTGTCCCCTCCAAGAGAATGTAAGGTTCTCGAAGAGAGCTAGGATTAAACTTTTGTTTTTTGAAAAAAAAAACAATTCAAAGATCATTTGCAAAGACTTTTCTCATTGGGGAAATAGATTATTCAATGCTCCAAGCCTGCACGAAGGGCATGGTTGGTGTAAAGCTTGGGGGAAAGATCCTGGTCTTAGAAGGATTTCAGAAAAACCTGGAAAGACTTACATGAACTGATGCAGAGTGAAGTGAGCAGAACCAGGAGAACATGGTACACAATAACAGCAATATTGTAGAATGATCAACTGTGAAAACTTGGCTACTCTCAGCAGTACAATGATCCAAGCCAGTCCCAAAGAACTCAATGAGGAAAGAGGCTTTCCACTTCTGAAGAAAGACCTAAAGGAGTCTCAATGTGAATCAAAGCATATTATTTATCACTTTATTTTCCTCATAGTTATTTTTAACATACATGTGTCTTCTGAATATGGAAGTATGTTTTTTTTTATGATAGTATATGTATCATCAATATCAAGGTGCTTATCATCTCAGAGAGGGGTAGAACAGAGAGAGAGGGAAAGAATTTGGAATGTTAGGAAATGTTAGGAAATGAATGATAAAAATTGTTATCATATGTAATTGGGAAAAAATAAAACAGTACTAAAGAAAAATAGATTTATTAAGCACATATTTATGTTTATTATTTAGACTGTTATAATATTGTTATATATTATATTTATCACATAATATAAAATTTAATATTATATGTAATATTAAAATTTATATTATTAATCAATACATATTTATCTTGTATTCAATGAAATTCCATATTTAATGAGAAAAGTGGTTATTAAGCACCTACTACTTATCTAGTAGCCAAAAGAATTCAATTTAACAATATTTATTAAGCTTTAAGGACTTGAATGTAAAAAATAACATAGCACTTGCCCTTAAAGAGCTTATGGTCTGCTTAGGGCATTATAACATGTCCATAAAAATATGAATTTGGAGAAGTTTAATACTGAGGCCTCTTTCAAGAGCTGACAATCCTGTAGTGATGAATAAAGATCCACTTTTAAAATGCTTCTATTTCAGAGACCAGTCTCTTAGGTGTCTTCCAACTCTGAAATTCTACGAACATAATTTAGATGACAAATTTTCATTCATTTGGTTTTTCCTGTCAGGGTCATTAGGGTGCTTCATTTTGATAAATATGAATCTCTTTAAGGAGACAGTAATATAATAGGACTTGACATCCTAAATTTATATAATATTGCCCATGAATGGCACCATTTGCAGGAATCTCTCATTTGGACCCAGACAAGACATTTTCCAAGGCAGGTGTGTGTATATATATATATGTATGTATATATATATACATATATATGCATATATGTATATATGTATATATTCTTGCTTTATCACTTATTTGTCATTATTAACCAGATGATAAATGAATCAAGTTATCTCTGTGGTGGTATTTATCAAGATATTTTCTATAATCCTATTTTAGACGAGAGACTCCTTGTTAGAAGACTACTATTAAGGTGGTATTTTGTAATGCCATTTCAAATGATTTGTGCCACATCTCAAATTATTTCTTTAATCAATAAATAGTAAATACACACACATGCCAAAAAGAAGCATCCTAGGCTCTTAGCTTCCAGCTTTAAGAAATGACATGATAGTTGCAGATTTCACCAGAAGGAAATTCTCAGAAATCCTTAATGTAGTTAGCTGGAAATAGGACACAATGTAAATGATGGCTCCTTTACATATTGGCATCCTCTCAGGGTCTTTCTTTTCCTTTAGGAATCTGCAAAGAAATCTGTCTTTCAAAGCTGGAAGTCTGAAGGCTAGAATTTCTCTTCTCCAAGGCCTCGCCAACTCTATCTCTCACATAAGCACAGAGCATTGATTAATCAATCTCCATGAAGAGAGTCTTAGGAAAATTATCTTTTGAGTTATGGGTTACAGTAATGTTAGTGTTTTGCCAATAGTAAATCTTTTTTTTTTAACTGAGCTGAATATGATGTATTTTCTTAATAGACAGGCCTTTGGTAAATTTTTAAAAAGCAGAAATTATGTGTACTATTTAATCTAGGCTTCTGTTTGCAGTAAAATCAGAAATAATAAACCATAGCTTTGGCAAATCATATAAGTCTACATGGAAATCAACAATAATTGTTAAACAGTAATGAAGTTAAATGAGGAATAATAAAATTATCAAGATAAAAATTAATCATGTCACATCTCAAAACCTATAGAGTACAGGCAAAACAGTTTTTATAGATGCCCAATGTTATAAATTTGCCACCACTAAGAGAGAAAAGAGGAAACTACATTATTTGCCTCAAGACTTTGGGGTCATGTGAACAACAAGAAAGAGGAATAAACATTTTCCCTGACTCCCACAAACTCTCAAACTTCTCCAAATCAGAAATTATATGCCAAACATAAGGAACTTCTGCTCCCATGGTCTAGATATCTAGAATTTAAAAAAAAGGATTTTTTTAAATCTCCAAACCTATTAACTGATGTTTATTGATCCCGAGCTTACAAAGTGCTCCTTCTCTGTCTCCCAAGCTACCAGCAATGAGGCTACAGACACTCTCAGACTCAAGGACACGACACAGGCTTAAAAATAAAATCCACCCCTAAATATTGGTTCTCCTCTCCTCTTTCCAGTGCGATGGAGTCCTTAGGTCCAGTTTGTAGAAATTTTCCCTGGCTAGGACAGATAGCCAGGCAGCCGTATCCCCTTAGGAATAAAAACCTGCCAAAGACTACCATCTTGTAACATCATTGCTGTGAAGTTCTAAAATGCCAGTGCCAAGTCAGAGACTAAAGTAGAGAAGGAGTGGGATGCTGTATATGTGCAGTGGCTGTAGATCATTCCACCAAGCCAGAGGAAAAGAAAACAACATCCAGCTGACACAAGTTCTAACTACCCAAAAGTTGATTGGGGCAAAGATACAGGCTAGTGAACTGTGAATTGATCATTATGGAATGGGAGGGAGGAGCCAAGACACTTATTTCTTATTTCTTGGGGAAAGCACAATTGGAGTGGAAGGAGTCAGAAAGTGAGTAATAGGGAAAATAAAAGGAAAGACAAATTACCAAAGATTTCAGGAAGAAAAAAAACTCAAAGATCCTTACCATAAACAGATAAATTGAAAGGAAAAAAAGAGTCAACAGATACATAGTGAGGAGCAAAACTTGGAATTATACCGTAGTCCTCTGACAATGAAGGAGTCATTGACCTGGCAATAGGCTTTATTGACAGCATGCCAATCACTGGAGGAAACTGTGCAAAAACCTGTACACTCTCTGCCTCATTATCACCCCCAGGGAAAGACTTTGACCTGGTTTGGGGAAATGAGGCAATGTTTATTTTTGGCTGAATCCCAGACAATTTTTCCATGATCTGTGGATGTTTTAGGAGTTCTGGAGTTTTATACTGAGAGAGATGAAGATATGTGAATGCTCCATTTTAGAATGAATGAATCTCAAGTGTTTAGATACTACAATCACAAATAGACATCAAGTTGGTAGGATTCCTTTGGTGTCAGGGATTATACTCATGGCTACTCATTAATTACTTTATTTAAAAAAAATTTATCCTTATCTTCTGTCTTACAATCAGTACTAAGTATCAGTCCCAAGGCAGAAGAGTGGTAAGGGCTAGGCAATTGGGGTTAAGTGACTTGCCCAGGGTCACATAGCTAGGAAGTGTCTGAGTCCAGATTTGAACCCAGGACTTTCCATCTCTAGGCTTGGTTCTCTGTCAACTGAGCCATCTAGCTGTCTCCTATCAATTATTTTCTAAACCATCCAGTGGACTCAGTGAGAGCGACCTTACCCTCCTCTTCCTATGACCTTACAGATAGGACTACTCACATTACTTATAGAAGCAGAAAAAGGTTAGCCAGATTTGTCACCTGTTCTGCCATCAACCCCTAAGTTTCATAGTGTTTTTTTCCAACTGATCTATATCTAAAGCTGCTTCTGTTTCATCTCTTCCAATTAAAATGTGAGTTCTTAAGAGCAAAGACTGAAAATCTCCTATTTATTTCCTTAGTAATTAGCACAGTGCTTAGTATATTGTAAGTATTTAATAAATGTTTTTCATTTATTCTCTCTCTCTCTCTCTCTCTCTCTCTCTCTCTCTCTCTCTCTCCTATAGAAATAGAGCTACAGAGGTGGCCTCTAGTTCAATCTCCTAATTTTATGGATGGGGACACCAAAGCCCAGAGAGGTTTTGGTTTATGCAAGGTTACACAGTCAGTAACATCAGTGTTTAGAATTTGAATTCAAGTCTTCTGAGTCTAAATCAGAAATCTTCTCCTGGTTACATGTTGTCTTCCCTCTTTTGGGCAAAAAGACTCATTTAACTAGCCCATGTCAACCAAAAAGCTCTTCTTTTAAAAAATTAACAATAATATTTTATTTTCCTCAATTACATGTAAAGACAATTTGAAATATTCATTTAATTTTTTTAGTTGCAAATTTTCTCCCCTTCTCCCACTTTCCTTCATTCACTTACTTCTTTCCACTTTTCCTCCCTTAGATGGTAAGCAATCTGATATAGATTTTACATGTGCAATCATGTAAAATAGTTTTCCATATTGGTCATTTTGTGGAGGATATCATTAAAAATGGAGAAAAAAGAAAAAGAAGAAAGATAATAAAATATAGTATGTTTTTGTCTGTTTTCAGACTCCATCAGTTCTTTCTCTGAAGACACAGATCTTACTGACTCCAGGGCTAGCCTTTATCTACTATATAATGCCTCTTTCTCCATTATCTTTGTATATATCGAATGCATATGTGATATAGCATATAACATGCTATGTATATATAATTTACAAATATATATATATATATATATGACACCAAATTAAGCAATTTTTCATCATGACTCTCTGGGGTTGTCTTAGATCAATGCATTGCTGAGAATAACTAGGTCATTCACAGTTGCTCATCAAAAAATAGTGCTCTTATTATGCACAATGGTCTTCGGGTTCTGCTTACTTCACTTTGCATCAGTTCATGTAGGTCTTTCCAGGCTTTTCCCAAATCACCCTGCTCATCATTTCTTATAGCACAATAGTATTCCATTAAAATAATATAATACAACTTGTTCAGTCATTCTCCAGTCGATGGACAAGTCTTCAATTTCCAATCCTTTGCCACTATAAAAAAGCTGCAATAAATAGTTTCATACAAATCCTTTTCCCTTTTTTAATCTCTTTGGGATACAGACCTAGAATTTGTTATGCTGGATCAAAGAGAATACATGGGTTTAGGGCCCTTTGGACATAGTCCAGGAATCTCTTTTTTCTCCACACTCTAGGAAATGATGCATGAAATTTAAATACAATAGTAAAGTTTTTTTTGAAAGGCATTTTTTTACTTCATTCCCTTAAAAAGTGTGTATTTTCAGTCTGTCTCTGTTGCAGGGGGTTTGTGGATACCCAACCAAGCTTATTAGGTCTTTGAATAGAGTTAAAGTGGTCCCCTATGAGACTATAAGTTCTCTGAAGGGAAGGATCATGTTTAGACTGGATCCTTTCCAGTTCTGACATCATATATGATCCTGTGGTATTGAGACAGAGATAACTAGAGTGAATGAATAATTTAAGTGTTTATACATGATTCTTTGTATCTCTTGCAGAGACTATTACAATGTTCTGAAGGCAATTAGCGCTTAACATCAAATAAATGGTTTCCTCAAATCAATTTTTCTATTCTCCCACCCAGGGGAAATAGTAATAAAGTTAAAAAAGAAAGCTTTGGTTTGGCAATCAGCCATCTAAGGTTTTCATCCTGGCTCTTCCTATAAAGTGCTATGCAACCTTAGATGGAAAATTTGCTTTCTGAGGTTCAGTTTCTTAATATATAAAATTAGTTTTAAGATACCTGCACATGCTAATTCAAAGGATTATAGTGAGACTAGCATTTTCTAAACTTTAAAAAATATTTTCAAATATTTTATTTTTAATTAAAAAGCATTTATTTCCTTTCCTTCTCACTCCCAAATAGAAAAATAAGCAAAACTCTTGTAATAAATATATACATGTATATTTATATGTATGTTTAATCAAGCCAAATAAATTCATTCATTGGCTTTGTCCAAAAATGTATGTCTTGTTCTGCATCTTTTATCTATTACCCTTTTGTCAGGTAGTTATCTCATAGATCCTCTGGAATACTGATTCATTATTGTTGGGTTCTTAAGACTTTCAAAGATGTTGTCTTTATCATGTTATTATTGCATATATTGTTTCTCTGGTCATCCTCAGCTGACTCTGAATCAGTTCATACAAGTCTTCCCAGATTTCTCTGAAATGATTCCATTCACCATAAAATAGTATTCCATTACAGCCATATAGCAGAATGTGTTTGGCCATTCCCAAACTAATTGGAACCCTCTGAGATTCCAGATTATTGTTACCATAAAAAGATCTGTTGCTATAAATATTTATGATGCCTCTGGGTCCTATCCCACTTTCCTTAAAACACATTCCTCACCAAGTTTAGTTAAAACCAAACTTCAGGCTTTCTGGCGCATTTTTATGATTCTGTCCTACTCATGTAGGATTCCCCCCCCCCTTTTTTTTGTTATGGCTCTTCTTGTGGTCCAGATATGATTTTATTTATATGAGGAACTCCTTCCATTGATGCAGATGAACAACTCCTCTATAGTCTTGGGGAGTTTTCTGGAAATATTGAGAGATAAAGTGACTTTCCCATGGTCAACTAGCTAGTGTGTGTCAGAGGCAAGTCTTACTGATTCTAAGGCCAGACCTCTCTACTATACAATGCCTCTTTCTCCATCTTCTCTGAATATATCCATATATCTTACATTTAGAACATATGTCCACATGCATATGCTATATATGTTATATAGCATGTAACATGTTACATGTATAATTTAGGATATATACAACACACAAATTGAGTTTTCTATGTATATTTATTAGTTTCTTCATATAATTCTCCCTTTTCTTGTCTATATTTGCTTCCTTCTTTTATAAACTCTTTTATAAGCTAAGATAAGGAATAGAAAATTGCCTACTCTGTGGTAAGAGTAGAGAACTTGACATGTTCCCCCTTTTCTTTCCCTTCTAGTACAGTCCCTTAGCAAGAAGAAATAAATTATCAATAGAATGAATATGGAACTTTATAGGGTCTGATCTTCTGTCAAATTTTGTTGTTCAGTCATTTCAGTCATGATTGACTCTTCATGGCATTATTTGGGGATTTCTACAATGGTTTGACATTTCCTTCTCTAGATCCTTTAACCAATGAGGAAACTGAGGCCAATAGTAATAAGTGATTTTTCCCAGGGTTACTCAGCTAATAAGTGTCTGAGGCTGGATTTGAACTCAAAAAGATGTCTTCCTGGCTCCAGGTCTGGCACTCTATCCATTGCTCCATCTTCTATTGAATGAGATTATTTTAGTGTCTAGCAATGTCACCTGCTGGTTAAATTTTTTTTTAAACCCTTGTACTTTGGTGTATTGTCTCATAGGTGGAAGATTGGTAAGGGTGGGCAATGGGGGTCAAGTGACTTGCCCAGGGTCACACAGCTAGGAAGTGTCTGAGGCTGGATTTGAACCTAGGACCTCCTGTCTCTAGGCCTGACTCTCACTCCACTGAGCTACCCAGCTGCCCCTGGTTAAATTTTTTAAATGACCTTTAGCCCTGAAATAAAAGTAGATATATTTTTCTCTTTCATTTAATCAGAGGGACTCTACAAATAGACTCCAACTCTCTTTGCTGATGAGTAAAACGAGATCCAGAAAGTTGAACTGATATATTCAAGGTCATGTAAAGACTGGATTAGAACAAATGTTTTTTGAGTTCCAGACAAGAGGTTTTTTAAATTTTTTTATTTTTGTTGAGGTTTTATGTGTTTATGATTGGTTTTTTTCTCCCCATAATACCATATCACCAACCTGGACTTGAAATCTGATCAGTCTTGTCCAAAGCCTTTATCTCCTGAGAGGATGGCTACATGAGTCATTTGTGGCTAGGGCCATTTTGTAAGGCCACCCAGAAGCAAAAGCAGGTCTAGGCTGAGGCTGGGCATCTGGAACTCATTACTTTGTGCCTTGAAGTTAGCACTAGTTGCCAGTTCTCTTCCTAATGCAATTCTGAATATTGGATTGAATCTTTAAAAGTCTTGTATGATTCAGGTCCTCAGCAGCTTGGGAAACCACCCTTTCCCTCCCTGACCTCACAGCACTTGGAGTCATCTAGGGCTTTCTTTTTGTGGGGGCTCAAAGCCTTATTTTTAGAAACCAAAGCCAAAAATCCACAGAAAGTTCTTATTTCATGACTCAAGGAATTGAAAGCATGGGACCTTCTATAAATAGGGAATAGGCATTAAGTGTGTGGTGTGAGATGGCAAGGCACCTGTTGAGAAGATGGCAGAGAAGTAAAGTAAAACCTGGTAGTAAAGTCACTTAACCCCCATTGCCTAGCCCTTACCCCTCTTCTGCCTTGGAACCAATACACAGTATTGATTCTAAGATGGCAAATAAGAGTTTTAATTTAAAAAATAAATAAAAAATTTAAAAATAAATTAAAAAAACAACCTGGTAGTAGAAACCATGGTGATATAGCATGCCATGAAGGAAGGCTATACGTTGTATAGATCTAATTATATGTTATGCTCCTGATTATAGTATGAACTTTTTGAGGGCAGGGATCATATTTTTGAATTTCTTTAAAAAGTGCCTGGAAAAAAGTAAGTGTTTAATAAATGCTCGTAGAGTAACTGGTTTCCACAAAACTGAAAAGTTACTCCCTTAAAAAGTCAATGATTCTTCCCCAATCTAGGCATAAACAATTGGGAAGGCAGAATAAGAAATTCTCTCTTTTGCCCCTATTTTCCTTAGCTTAAAGTACAAAACAAAACAGATACCATTACTAAAGAATTGTTTATATTAGAATGCAAGCTCCTTGAGGGCAAGGATTATTTTTTTTTGTATCAGTCGACCAATTGATAAGAATTTATAAAATGTCTTCTAGGTGCCATGATGTGGACCTGCTAAATGATGAGGATGTGAAGCAAAAGTGAACCAGTTCTTATCTTCAAGGAGCTAACATTCCAATCAGGGAATATGCACCCAAAATTATATACAAAGCAGATTTAAGATCCTTTAGAGGGAAGGTCCTTGCATCTTGGGGGATAAGGAAAGGTATATAGAAGGGAACATTCAAGATAAGTTTTAAAGGAAACAAGCCATTTTAAGAACTCTAGGAAAGGTAGGAATGCCTTCTAAACGAGACATGGGAAATCAAGTGCCATGAATGAAGAATGTGTAGGCGGCCAGTTTGGCTGGTCACAAGAATGTGAGGATTAAATTAAATTAAATAATCTAGAGTCTTAGCTGCTCTTTTGGCAAGAAAATAAATGAGAAATCAATCAATTTGAGGAATGAGCCATTGGTCCTAGCATTAGAGTACTGATTCCAAAATGAACATTATACATGCTCTTCATTCCAGCTCCATTCTTCTTAGAAGAAAGCCAGCCCTATTATATTTTTATGAGAAAAAAATGTAATATCTTATATTTCTTAGGCACCTGGATAAAGAACCAGAACAGGAAATCCAACTGGTATTGGTCAGTGTTTAAGGTTTCACTGTCTAACACTCCTAGATTTAAAAGCTACTCGAGTGAGCTAATAATATCACTTATCTAATAAGATCTAACAAAATGTCACTTGTACGCCTTTATTTTAGGATGTTCACAACTGGCTGTGAATTTTAAACACACACACACACACACATAAACACACACACACACATATTCACAAAGGGCAAAAGCAGTCCTTTTTAGGACAGCACATCCCAGGATCCCATTTTGTCCTTCATGTTGTTCTTGATTACATTAAGTCCAAGGCACTGAAATTAACTTTTTCCAGTTTCTTCTCTGGTAGCCAATTTCCCATTGATCTGATGGACCGCTCAAGGTTGTGCTTGATTGTTTGATTTTGTAATTTTTGAAACAAGAGTGGGCAGAAAGACAGACTGTAAAGAGAACCATTGGGGTTCATCTCTGAGGATCAATCAGGTTTTCCTGGGGTTCTTTTGTGTCTTTTGGTCAACAAACCACAGGGGAGCCGACCAGGAAGAAGTTAATAAAAAGAGTAATGACATTCAGAGATGGCTCCCTCCTTCCACTCCAGTGAGCCTTGTCCCGGGAAAAAAAATGGCATCTTCTATTCCCCAAACAACTGCCACTTTTTCTTGATTTGCTGATCGCCTGTAACGAATGTGACGAATGATGTTGAATAGCTAAAGGGGGCATAGACTATTAGGGTGAAATTCTCCTCTCAGATTGATTCAGATATTTGGCGCTCCCAGCCAGCTTTCCCATCTATCACTGGATGGGAGAACAGAGATTGCATTCTATATCTCAGAGAGATCCAGTGCCTAATGGCCCTAAAGGCCACGGTACAGCCATTCCGAAGATTCAAATCTGTCCTAAAAAAACAAAAACACACCTTGGCGAAAGAGAGGCTCATCATTGATTACTGGGCTTAGCTCAGCTCCATGACCCCGGAGGGCATCATTTTCTTACTTGTGTAAAACTGGGGAATGAGAAATGAATTCTGAAATGAAATCTCCTGCTCCCAGATGAAGTCCCACACTCCAGTTTCTACATCATTTAAAAGAGTTACTCCTTCCCCAATAATAGCAAAAAATGACTGATTTGTATTACTTTACAGGAGAAAAATCTACATTTTATATGAATGTTTTTGGTGATTTGGAAGAACAGAGTTTCCTTGGATTCTTCCAGCAGTGGCTGCATTTGCCGTTTTGAGGGGCTACATGATGATGATTCAGAATTTTAAATGGAAAAATTCAGTCAATGGTCCAAAATATTGGGTATGCAATTCTTAGATGCTGGAGTACTTGGAAAAAGACAGATCACTGATTCACTAATAATGAGTTCTTTACTTCTCATCAGCAAGCTCAGCTTTATGGAAGCACAGCCCAAGACAAATGTTTGGAGCATCTCTCGGGGAGACGGTTAAATTAGAAAAGATCACCTTGGTATAAGAAATCACTGAGGCAATAGGAGCTAGGATTCTCCAAAGGGTCTCTGCAGGCTGCAGTCTTATTCTGAAAAGGGCAGAGCCCCAGAAAGCAACTTCCTTTATGGTCTCTTGTTTTGGAAGTTTATTTTCTTGTTTCATTTTTTTTATGTTTTTAAATTTTTTGTTTTAAAATTTTATGGGTTTTTAAATATAATTATATAATTTTATATAATTTATATAAATTTTATATAATTTACATATTTATATGTAATTTATATAAATTTTATGTAATTTATATAAATTCTATAGAATTTTATAGAATTTATAAATTTTATAGAATTTATATAAACTTTATATAATTTATATAAATTTTATATAATTGTGTTTTTAATATAATTTTATAAATTTAAATTTTTTGTTTTTAAATTTTTTATTTTAAATTTTAAATGTTTCATTTTCAATATTTTTGAGATCTTCTATTTTCACATTGGCCATCACTAGATATACTGCCCCCTCCCAGCCATTTTGTAAATGTTCATTTTCTGAAGCCCTGTTCCCTAGAGATTCTCAGAACTACCTGATCTCATTTCATTGATTTCATTATTGCCCACTCCCATCCCTCCTTGGTTGAACCCTCCTGGGTACCAAAGAAAAACAGTTAAACAAACAAACAAAAAAAGAACCATCAAGGCTACACCTGAGAATGTTCCTCTCCATTTTGAGGAAAAGATGAGGGTAAGATGGGTTGTTACAATGACTCGGCCTTTGCCTGCTTTTCAGCATGTTTTGCTGCTTTTGCTTTTGCCTTTCTCACTGTCAGGGCTTACAGATATTCTCAGATTTCTCTGAATTCTACGTGGTCTTCTCATCTGAGAGCAGAACTATTCCCTTGGATTTCTGCACCCCAATTTGCTCAGCTGTTCTCCCATGGGTGGGGACCCGCTTTGTTTCCCGTTGTTTGGGGTCCCATCAAAGGGGCGATGACTAGTTTGGCACGCAGGAGATTTGCACCAGATTTTCGAGTTGGTGTTGCTGCCAGATTGACAGGGATGGAATTCCTCCAGCTGCAGGAGCTGAGGGGACTCGGCGTCTCCTCCTCCGTCCGCCCTTTATCCCGGACTCTCTGTAGCCGGGCTGTCCCGTCAGCAAACTGGGGTTGGGCTTTTGTCATCCTTTTGACTTGCAGCCATTCAGAGGCTGCCTTTGTTCTCCTTTTCATTGCCTGGCTCCGGCTTTGATCTTTTCAATGCTGTCTGTTCCTTCCCCAAACTCCCTGCCTCTCTTTGGCCTCCCTCTCCCGCCTTCCCATGTTTCTTACCGTGATCACACATTCACTCTACCTCTCTGCTGACCTTCATGTTTCAGCCAGCTTGCCCAGGGCCTCCCTCCCTTCTCTGCAATCAGCCTTCCCCGGCCCAAGCCAGAAGCCAAATGAAAGCCTTTGGGGAGGGATAATGAGGGCACGCTTCTCCTGGGCTCTGCCTTTCTCCCTCTGTCTGCAGAGTGTGGGGGAGCTGCTCAAATATTCAGGGCTCTGTGTGCCTGGCACTCTTGGGAGTGGAAGGCCTTGAATGCTAATCCCAAGGGGACCCAGCCCGACTGGGGAGACTTGGATAAATTAGCTCAACTTAATCATGGGGCCTGTAATGGGGCA
>NC_058131.1:683343275-683361959 GCF_016433145.1 Gracilinanus agilis
CCTCTCCGGGTTGATTACACTGAGAGTAAGGTTTGATTATTACCTCTTAATGCTCTCTTCTTTTCCTTCTTATAATAGTATTTGTCCCCTCTCCTTCCCATGCCCTCTTTGTGTGTAATAGAATATCCTATTTTTCTTATTCACTCAAGTTTCTCTTGGTGTCCCCTACTATTCACCCCCTCTTTCCCATCCCCCATGTCATCTTAGATTATTTAGTATTCCACCCTCTCCCTGTGAATTATTCTTCTGATTACTATAATAGTGAATACTATAAAATGAATGGAGTTCACTGCAGAGAATTATACATAGCATTTCTCTACATAGGAATACAGATAATTAGAACTTACTGAGGCCCTTAAAAAGGCAAATTTAAAAATTATGAGTTTTCTTTCTTTCCCCTCTGTTTCTTATTTACCTTTTCAGGTTTCTCTTGATTTTTGTGGTTGGATATCAGACTTTCCATTTAGCCCTGGTCTTTTCTGTGCAAATACTTGGAAATCTTCAATTTTGTTGAATGCCCATACTTTCCCTTGGAAATATATAGTCAATTTTGATGGGTAGTTGATCCGTGGTTGCTGGCCCAGCTCTCTTGCCTTTCTGAATATCGTATTCTAAGCCTTGTGGTCTTTTAGAGTGGAGGCTGCCAGATCCTGTGTGATCCTGATTGGTGCTCCTTGATATTTGAATTGTCTCTTTCTGGCTTCTTGTAAGATTTTTTTTCTTTTACTTGGAAGCTCTTGAATTTGGCAATTATATTCCTGGGCGTTTTCTTATCTGGATCGAATGTTGCGGGTGATCTATGGATCCTTTCAATGTCTATATTGTCCTCTTGTTGTAGGACTTCAGGGCAATTTTGCTGAATAATTTCTTTTAGTATGGAGTCCAGGTTTCTATTAATTTCTGGTTTTTCTGGAAGACCAATTATTCTCAAATTGTCTCTTCTAGACCGGTTTTCTTGGCCTGTCACTTTCTCATTGAGATATTTCATGTTTCCTTCTATTTTTTCAGTCTTTTGACTTTGTTTTATTTGTTCTTGTTGTCTTGAGAGATCATTAGCTTCTAATTGCTCAATTCTAGCCTTTAGGGACTGGTTTTCAGCTATAATCTTTTGGTTTTCAGCTATGATCTTTTGGTTTTCCTTTTCAATCTGGTCATTTCTGGTGTTCAATTTGCTTATCAGTTCATTTGATTTCTGAGCCTCACTTTCCAATTGCAAGATTCTACCTTTTAAACTGTTATTTTCTTGCCAGATCTCTTCCATCTTCCTCAAAATCTCAGTTTTGAACTCTTCCATAGCTTGTGACCCATTTTCCTTATTTGAGTAGGGTCTGGGTGCTTGTTTGTTCTCCTCCTCTGTTTGCTCGGTTGTCTGGATTTTCTCTGTGTAAAAGTTGTCGAGTGTTAAAGACTTCTTTTTTTGTTGTTGTTAATCTTTCTCTTCTGAACTTCCTGAGTCTGGGTAGCCATCATTAGCCCAGCAGCTTCTCAGCTTTATCCTCGCACTCAGGGTTTGTCTGCGGTCTTTTGGCTCCTGAGGTCTGAGGTCTGGTTTTTTCTAAGGTCAAGCCCCCTGTTGGACCCCCTTGCTTGATCCTCTGCAGGAGGTTTCTTTACAAGTCTCAGGGCGCTGCTTCCACAGTCGTATACCCGTCTGCACTGGTTCCCCATTCAGGGTTTCAGAGCCTTAGCTCGCGGCTGTGTCTGCCTCTACCCGCACCTCTGCCTGTGTCTGCGCTCCATGTCCACGCTCCCAGTTTGTGTGCGTTCTTTAGCTTTTTGGGGACCTAAATCTTGCTGCCCTCAGGAACAGGCCCTGGATCTGCCAATGACTCGATGGGTGCCCTAAACTTGCTCTATTTCTTTTTAGCTGGCCTTGGCGCTATAGGTGGTGTGTGTGGAGGGAGTGGTGGGGGGTGGTTGCTCAGCCCGCGATTTAGTGAGAGGTGTTTCACCCCTTTATAGCATGGAAATGTCCCGATTCCACGTACCTTCCATGCTGCACCCTGTTTTGGGGTTCCTCCGTTCGTTTGGACTTGTTTTTATGTTCCCTTGAGGAGTCTTGTATGTTTAGGTCAGGAGAGGTTAAGAGCTGCTTTTTACTCTGCCACCATCTTAACCCGGAACCTAGTGTATTTTTTATAAATGTTTGGAGTTGTTGATTTTAATGTCTCAGAAGAGGAACCGCCATATTTATTTCCTCTGAATTTCCAGTTTGCTCTCCACCAGGATATTCCTTTTCCATATGCTTGTGATACTTGTTACCCTCAAAAGTAGCTTGATAGGGGCAGCTGGGTAACTCAGTGGAGTGAGAGTCAGGCCTAGAGACAGGAGGTCCTAGGTTCAAACCCGGCCTCAGCCACTTCCCAGCTGTGTGACCCTGGGCAAGTCACTTGACCCCCATTGCCCACCCTTACCAATCTTCCACCTATGAGACAATACACCGAAGTACAAGGGTTTAAAAAAAAGTAGCTTGATAGATTTATGTAGAAAATTTATAAATATTCTTTTGGACAAACATTTGATAAAATGTAAGTTCCCTTAAGACAGGCATCAAGTACATATAGACTCCAGTATCAGTGGTTTCCTTCAGAAAATGGAATTTCCATTTACATAACAGTTGAAATAAAAATCATAGATATGAGTTGCTTTAGGTTTTAAAATGTGACATACAGGAATAAAATTGGCTTTCTGTATTCCTTTTTTCCTTTGCTATATCAACTAATTGATTTCTTAAGATGAGAATCTAGTCTTCTTCTGTCTTGGATGCAACTGGAATTTTGTCAGCAGCTATTTTTGCTCCACTGAGGCAAATTGTAACAACGTCTTGCCTTTTCAACCTGTGTAACTCTTTACACAGATCTTCCATAGAGAATCCTAATGTATTGGCAGACTTTTTCTGACTCTTTTAAGGTTCCAGGATAAATTCTATAGTATTACTAGACTAGAAGATTAATAGAATAGTGTAGACAGAGCATGACTGGATTTTAGCAAATCATTTGCCAGTTTCTCATTCTGTTCTTGTGAACAAACACTAGAGAAATACAGGTTGTATGAGAGTACAAATGGTGGATTTGGATCTGATTGAGTGATTGTACAAGAAAGGATCACTAGTAATCGAACTATGTTAGCTTGGAGGAAGGTCTACTGGAAGCAATAGAGATGTATGGTTGGCTCTATGTTAACATTTGATTTTAACAAGTTAGGTATCTTTCAGTTTTATGTGACTTTAAAGATTTTAAGATTATGTTATTTAAGCCTTACCTGACACATTTGATGATAGAGTCAGGAATCAAATCAATCTTGAAGGTTTAGAACAGTGATTCCCAAAGTGGGTGCTACCTCCCCCTGGTAGGTACTTCAGTGATCCAGGAGGGCAGTGATGGCCACAGGTGCATTTATCTTTCCTATTAATTGCTATTAAAATTTAAAAAAATTAATTTCCAGGGAACTAAGTAATATTTTTTTCTGGAAAGGGGGAGGTAGGCCAAAAAAGTTTGGGAACCACTGGTTTAGAATGTCTAGCCAAACCCAATTAGATGAAATTTAATAAAAATTAATTTCTGACTCTCCATAGGGTTCAAAAAAGCCAAAACAACTCATAGATACAAGATCCATGACTAGTAAGTAATTTGTATTAATAAAAAGATGTTGAGGTTTCAAGGGAACTGCTACCTCAGTGTGAGACAATCAACCACTCGGTTAACGGCCTCGTACATGTTAGGTCCTAGAGTCAACCCTTTGACACTGCAACCAACAAAAGCTAACGTGATGTGAGAATACATTAAGAAAAGCATAATGTTTGAAAGGAGAGCAGTGTTAAATCTGCTGTGTGACCTTGGGAAGATCCTTTGGAGTATTATATTCAACCTGGGGTGCCATGTTTTAGAGAGAGCACTGATGAACTAGAGTGTATCCAAACAAAAGTGACAGGAATGGTGAGGGAGCTGGAAAGAATATTACTAAGGGGTCTAGGAGCTAGTTAGCTTGGAGAAGAAAAGATTTTTAGGAAGATCTGAAAACCATGTTCAAATGTTTGAAATTATTAGACTAATAATTAGTATTATTAATAATAACATTTATATAACACATTTTATGAATATTATTGCCTTTTATCATCACAGCAATCCTAAAAGGAAGGTGCTATCCCCATTTTACAGATAGTTAAAGATTAACTGACTTTCCCAGAATCACAGCTAGCAAATATCTGAGGCTGGTTTTGGACTCAGAACTTTCTGGCTCTAGGTACAGAGTTTTTTCCACTGTGTTCCCGAGCCACTTTTACTTGGCACTAGAATGTAGAACTAGGCATAATAGATAGAAATTGCAAAGACACATTTAAGCTTCAATTCAACATTTGTTCATTGGGTTTTTTATTACATCTAGGTGCAAGACACAGTGTTGGTTACTGGGAGATAGAAAGACCAAAAAAAAATGACACAATTCTTGCCTTCAGGGAGCTTATGTGGAATTCAACATGTATGGAGATAATGTATACAAATGTATACAAAGAGATTAAAAAGTATGTTCAGGAACTAGAGAGCCCTTACAATTGAGAGAACTATTATTGTTCAGTTGCATCTGACTTTTCATGACCACATTTGGGGTTTTCTTGGCAAAGATACCAGAGTGGTTAGCAATTTCTTTCTCCAGCTCATTTTATAGATGAGAGAACTGAGGTCAACAGGGTTAGGCGACTTGCCCAGGGTCATATAACTAATAAGTGTCTGTGGCTAGATTAGAACTCAGGAAGATGAATCTTCCTGACTCCAGGTCTGGCCCTCTATCCGCTGCACCACCTAGATTCTCCTTGAAGGTGGCACCAAAATAGAGACTGTGAGAGAGCTTGCTAGCAAGAAAAATTTCCCAATAATTGGATCTGTCCTCAAATGGAATAGGCTGTCCCAAGAAGTAATGAGCTCTCCTTTACTGAAGATCTTCAAACAAAAGCTTGAAAACCCATTTTCCAGGATATTGTAGAAGCTATAGCTGTTTAGATATGATTTAGACCCAATGGTCAATAAATTCTTTTCTCACTCTGAATGCCACAGTTGGCTGGCTAATTTGCTCTTTTTGAGTTCTCAATTCATAACAAGACCCCATCCTTTTCTGATCTTGTATGACCCTGAATAGGTCTTCTGAGTTACCTCTAGCTTGCAAGTCACCATTAAGAATGTTCTATGATCAGTCTAAACCCACTGGATTAATTATCATCGCTTACAAGATCATTGGGGTTTCATGATTCATAGTCATGTCACTTGAAAGAGGTGAAAGAAAACTATTTGCCTTTGATCTTTCAAAAACTTTATTAAAAAACAAACAAACAAAAAAAAAAAAAACAACCCACCGGAGTTCCCCTAGGCTGAAATTAACTACCCTTGCTAAATCCTGAATTTTCTCAGATTCAAAGTTCCCTCCTAGGTGTGGGATTGGTCCTTATATAGACCAATCCTGAGTCTAGAAGTAAGGGGGTGTAGTCCCTCCCTATCACGGGATGGGTCCATCCAGCACCAATCCCACACCAGGAAGTAGGGGGCGTGGTCTCTCCCCCAGCACGGGATTGGTCCATTCAAGACCAATCCCATGCCGGGAAGTAGGGGGAGGGACCCCTGGGGCGTGAAATCCACACTCCAATGTACTCAATGGTTCAGGCGAAATAATACCTTCAAGAAAGACTCTTCAGCTGGGCGTTAATGTGGCAAAGGCTCTTTTCTTTCATCCTCGTGATGATGGGTACTCATGAGCTAGTGCTACAGGTGTTACAGACAGCGAGCAAGTACAAGGAATGGGAGCGCACAAGCTCCCTTTTATTCTAGTCAGTGCCCCCCTCCTTCACCCCTGGCCAGTTACTAGAGAGTTATAATCTAGTCCTGAGAGCCAGCCAAATGGAACACAATTTACAACCCCAATCATCCACAGGGGTTTTAACCAATAAAAGTAAAACAACTTCACCTGTTAGCCTCTTAAAGGATTAACCTATCATTTGTTCCCCATCATGTCCTGCAGAGGTACATGTGGGGAAAAGGAGCTTAAACTAAGAATGTGAAACAACCTTTTTTTTTTTTTTAACTCCATTATATAGAGTTATGAGAGATGTCCGCCATCTTGTCAGGACTTGTTCCTCACAATGACCAACCACAATCTTGGAAAACTAATGATAAAACATGCCACCCATGCCTGATAAAGATCTTATGATCTCAGAGTATACAGACTGAAGAATGCTATTTTGTTTTGATTTGGCTAATATGGGAGCTTGCTTTGCTTGACCATACGTGTTTTGTTTTTTCTTGCTTTCTCAGTGCTATGTGGAAAAAGAGACATGAGGGAGATAATTTGGAACTGAAAATAAAATAAGATCAATTTTATAAAAAAAATCTTGCATTTTGAAAAGACAATTCATGGGAAAGAAGGACTTCAATATTCACAGTTATTGAATTTCAAGTTGCCCTGGCCATAAATGTTCCCCACACATGCACCCCATTCTCATGCTATTTTAAGTTTATGCCCACGCTCACCCAGGGTCCCTAAGCATTGGTTAACAAATGCACTCCAGACATATGCCAGATAGGTGGAACAGTAGATAGAGCATTGGACTTGGAGTAAGGAAGACCTGAGTTCAAATCTGCCTGAGATACTCCCTACCTATATTATCCTGGTCAAATCACAACTTCTATCAGCCTCAGTTTCCTAATTTATAAAATGGATGTAACAGCAGAAAAGAGCACAAAGTTGCTCTGAGGAATGAGATAAGATGTATAAAGAGCTTTGCAAATCTTGAAATGTTCTAAAAATGCCATTATTATGAGTGGAATGATATATAATTGTTATTCTTGCTTTGTCTTCTGTTCAGTAAATGTTTTGATTAAAAATTGAAAAAAATCGATTACAGGGCTGGCCCACCAGCCTGACAACTACATCTTTGCCCTCTCTAAAGGAGGAGGGGAAAGACTGAGGAGTGCTGGCTAAGGTAGGAAAGAATGTTGCATTCAGCCCAGAACTGAAGCATCTCTCACTGACTATTCACCCTGCAAATAAAAGCCTGAGCTTAGCAGGTAGTGAAAATAGTCAAGCAGATATCGATTTTCATCATATCAATGACAACTCTGTTGTTTTTTAGAGTTTGCAAAGGTTTTGTATACTTCATCTCATTTGAATCTCCCAGCCTGAGAATTTTGAATGAGAAACTTGAAGAATTAAAAAATTAAATTTAAATTAAATTTAAAAAATACTGCTCAGAACCCAAGCATTATCCTATGCCTTCTGAAACCAAGGGAAGGGAAGAAGTAGAGAGGAGCTACTGGAAAGGGAATGAAATGTAATTAGGCTAGGTCCTATAAGCCTTGCCTCTTTTGGTGTGAAAAGCTACAATAATCACTCTTATTTCCATAATTCTATGTCAAACCTTTAATAGGCATGGAAAAAATGAAGCAAAAAATGAAACACACAATGATTAGTCATTTCAAAATGCCAAAGTTGTTCCTTTTGAATCATGTAATAATGCATTTATAAACATGATGGGGGAGAAGAGAGTTTTGAAAGGAGCCCTTTTGTTGTATCATTAATAAAATTCTATGGAACTGACTAAGAAATAAAATCCCTAAGGAGATTCTCCCAGCATTCTTTCAAATCAATAAAAGACATAGGAATGTTAACTAAGGATGAAGTTTAATATCAAGAACTAAGCAAATCTGAATTCCCAATTTGCTTTTTTCCCCATCTGCCTCCCTGCTCTTTCCCTGCCATCCTGCCCAACCCACTTTCTGTATTCAGACTTAAATCCCTCTTCCTATATTTTCCTTATTTTTATTATTCTTCTTCCTTCTTGTCTCTTTTACTTGGTTCCTACAATTCTTTCTGCCCTCTTCCAACCTTTCCGCATCCCTACCTTTAGGTCACAGAATTTAGAAGAGAGCTTAGAAACCTTTTATTTTACACTAAAAGAAATTAAGGTTAAGTGAAGTGACTTTCTCAAGGTTAAAGAAATAGTAAGATTCAAGCCCAAGTCCTTTCATTCCAAAGGCAGTGTTCTTTTTAAGCTGCCTCCTATACCTATCACCACTCCACAGTTATCAAGGGACCAATTGAAGTAACTAGCTCCAAGATGCTCTCCATCTCCATTCGTCAAATAACAGCTGGATCCAGTAGCTTGGTTATTTCTTCTGATCCCGATGTTTTTTTAATAGACTGCAAGAGAGGGAAGAACAGCCAGATTCATTGGGGTATAGAATCCTATCTTACCCTATAGAGAAGTAGAAGGGGAATAAGAAGGGAGGGAAGTACTGTAAGGGAGGTGGAAGCAGGAAGTGGTTAAAAGTAAAACACTGGTGTGGCAGAAAAGAGTGAAAGGAAAAAGGGTAGGATTAAAAAAGGAAACCAATATGGTGGGGAATACACAAATGATAATCATTACTGTGAATTGGGGGATGAACTCACCTACAAGAAGGAAGTGAATAGAAGAGTGGATTAAAAAACAGAATCCTATCATATGTTGCTTACAAGAAACACATTTGAGGTAGGTAGACATACACAGTGTAAAGGTAAGAGGCTGGAGCAGAATCTATTGGGCTTCAACTGAGACAAAAAAGCAGCAGTAGTAATCATGATCTCAGACAAAGTTAAAGCAAAAATAGATCTGATTAAAAGAGATAAAAGAGGTAATTACATCTTGATAAAAGGTAATATAGACAATGAAGAAATATCAGTCCTTAACATATATGCACCAAATAGTGTAGAATCTAAATTTTTAAAGAAGAAACTAAAGGAGCTTAAGGATGAAATAGTAAAATTATACTAATGGGGGACCTCAACCTTCCCCTATCAGAACTAGACTAATCTGGGGCAGCTGGGTAGCTTAGTATATTGAGAGTCGGACCTAGAGATGGGAGGTCCTAGGTTCAAAGCCGGCCTCAGACACTTCCCAGCTGTGTGACCCTGGGCAAGTCACTTGACCCCCATTGCCCACCCTTACCACTCTTCCACCTATGAGCTAATACAAAGAAATTAAGGGTTTAAAAAATTTAAAAAAATAAAAAAGAACTAGATTAATCTAACCAAAAAATAAATAAGAAAGAAGTAAAGGAAGCGAATGAACTTTTTGAAAAATTAAATTTAATAGATATTTAGAGAAAATTGAATAGGGATAAAAAGGAATACGCCTTCTTTTCAGCAGCACATTGTACATATACAAAAATTGACCATGTACTCGAACATAAAAACTTCACAACCAAAATATAGAAAAATAGAAATAATAAATGTAACTTTTTCAGATCATAATGCAATAAAAATCATAATCAATAATGGTTCATGGAAAGGCAAATTAAAAATTAATTGGAAACTAAATAATATAACTCTTCAAAATTGGTATATCAATGAACAAATCATAGAAACAGTCACTGCTTTAGTTGAAAAGAATGGCAATGAGGAGACAACATATCAAAATTTGTGGGATACAGTAAAAGCAATACCCAGGGGAAATTTTATATCTCTGAATTCTTATATCAATAAAATAGAGAAAAATCATATCAGTGAATTGGGCATGCTACTAAAAAAAACTAGAAAAAGAACAAATTAAAAATCCCCAGTTAAAGACAAAATTGGAAATCTTAAAAATCCAAGGAAAAATTAATAAAAGTGAAAGTAAAAGAACTATTGAACTTAATAAATAAGAGTAGGAACTGGTTCTATAAAAAATTAATAGAGTATTGGTTAATATGATTTAATTTAATTTGCCTGTGGCACCTTTTATCAAGATGTATTTTCCTTCCTTATCTCTTTTAATTAAATCAATTTTTGCTTTTGCTTTGTCTATGCTCATTATTGCTACCCCTCTTTTTTAAACTTTAACTGAAGTGTAATAGATTCTTCTCCAATCCCTTACTTTTACCGCATGTATGTCTCCCTGCTTTAAAAATGTTTCTTGTAGGCAACATATTGTGATATTCTGGTTTTTAATCCACTCTGCTATCCTTTTCCATTTTATGGGTGAGTTTATCCTATTAACATTCATAGTTAAGATTATTAATTGTGTTTCTATCCATCTTATTTTTCTCCTGTTAACCCCCTCTCCTTTCAGCCTTTCCCTGTTCATAGATGTTTTACTTCCACCCCCTACCTCCTCCAATTTGCCCTCCTTTTTGTTCATCCCCCTTCCCTACTATTTCTTTATAAGGTAAGGTAGATTTCTATAACTGCCTGAGTGTGAGTGTCATTCTCACTTTGATATTAGGACAATGAGAGTCAGCTTCAAACATTACCACTGCCCCTTCATCATCTTCTCCTCCACTGTATTGACTCATTCTCCTCTTCATGATAGTTTATTCCCTTCTATCTCTCCTTTTCTCTTTTCTCCATGTGATCCCCTTTCCTGTCCTTTGGGGATTTTTTTGTATCAGCCCATCCTATTCAGTTTATTCCCTTCTTTCTGTCTATACTCTTTCTCATTGTCTTAGTAGTGATAAAGTTCTTAAGTATCTTAGTTACTTCAGGCATCTTTAGTACTTTAAATATCTTAAATATCTTACATATCATTGATAGCTTAGGCATCTCAATTATCACCTTCCCAGGTATGAATGTACTCAATTCAATTTTACTGAAACCCATAAGTCTTCACTTTTTATGTTTCTTTTGAGATTTGAATTTGCTCTTCGAAGTTTCTTTTCAGCTCCTTTTTATTTTTTGGTTAGGAAAGTCTGTAAGTCCTTCCTTTCATTAAATATCAATATTTTCCCCTGGAGGATTATGTTCAGTATTGATGGGCATGTAATTCTTGGTTGTAGTCCTAAATTCTATGCCTTTCAGAATATCATATTCTATGTCTTCTGGTCCTTTAATGTAGAAGCTGTTATTTCCTGTGTAATACTCTCAGACACTAAAATATTTCATTTTTTTTCCTTCTGACAACTTGAAATAATTTTTCCTTGTCCTGGGAGTTCTGGGATTTGGCTATATCTCCTGGGGTATTTTATTTGAGGGTCTCTTTCAGGAGGGGACTGTTGGATTCTTTCAATTTTGAATTTTCCCTCTTCTGTGAGGATATCTGGGCAGTTTTCTCTGATGATTTCTTGTAAGATGGTGTCCTGGGTCTTTGTTTGATTATGGGTTTTAGGTATTCTGATAAATCTTCAGTTGTTTTTTTTCCAGTAAAGTACTTCAGATTTTCCTCTATTTTTCCATTCTTTTGATTTTGTTTTATAGTTTCCTGATGTCTTATGAATTCATTAGGTTCTGCTTGCTCAATTCTAATTTTAATGATTTATTTTCTTCCTTGAGTTTTGTGGTTCTTTTTCCCATTTGACCAATTTTACTCTGATGTTTTGCCTAGTGATTTTTTCTTAGCTCCACTTACAGTTGGTTCATTCTAATCATTACATTGTTTTCTTCAATGTATCTTTGTGCCCCCATTTCCTTTAGAACAATTCTTGTTTTTAAAGAGTTGATTTTTTTCAGTAAAATTTTTACCTGACTATTGAGTTTTTCTGTAAATTCTATAAAGTTTTTCCAGGTATTCTTTTGGGGCCTGACATCCTTTCACACGTTCCTTTGAAGCTTGACATGTTTCCTTTTGGGCACTGATATCCTCTTATGAGGGAACTACTCTTTTGACCATGGTTGTGACCAGAAGAAGGAATTATGTGCAGAAATAAGAATGATAAGACTCTTGCAAGAAAGCAATCATTCTAAGTTCTTGATAGACTATTCCTAGGTTTCTCTTAAACATCTGATGTGTATTCTATATTTGGGGAGAACAGAATTAAAAGGCTCTAGTTAAAGGATTGGTAAAAGCCTAAATATTTCATGGGGAAAGTTAGTCCCAAAGGAACAAAAACTCACAAAAGTGAAAATTAGGTAAGCACAACAAATTTTACCAAAGGAAAAGAAATGAGCAGCTGTCTAAATAGAACAATAGGAGGTACAGGGAATTTACCAATGACTTAAATTATTTTTTAAATACACATACAGAACATGGAAGTAAGGGCATACAACAGGATGAAAACAAAACACTGTGACCGGGGCAGCTGGGTAGCTCAGTGGAGTGAGAGTCAGGCCTAGAGACAGGAGGTCCTAGGTTCAAACCCGGCCTCAGCCACTTCCCAGCTGTGTGACCCTGGGCAAGTCACTTGACCCCCATTGCCCACCCTTACCACTCTTCCACCTATGAGACAATACACCGAAAAGTACAAGGGTTTAAAAAAAATACAAAAAAAAAAAACACTGTGACTGATAAAGCTGAGGAAGAAATAGCTGATGCTGGTAATAAATTATATGGATCTCAAAAAATTATAGAGGATACTAGGTATTTATTTCTCTTTGCTATATTCCCAGCAAGAGAAAGATCAAAGAAGGCAGAGGACTGCTGCTGAGAAGGAGATAATGGATGACAAAATGCAGAAACACTCAGCTCTTCCTTTGTTTCTGTTTTCTCTGATGAAAGGGTCTTTGAACTGGAAAAGTTAAAGCAAAAATGATTAATAATTGATCAATCAACAAGGAGGTAGGTAGTGCAATTGTCTGGGTGTTAGATTTAGTGTCAGAAAGACGAGTTTGAATCTTGTCTCAACATTTCATAGCAATGTAACCATGGGGAAGACATTTAACTTCTCTCAGCCTCAGTTTCCTCAATGGTAAAATAATAGTAATAATACCAAATAAAATAACATTTTGGTGCAAGCTTTAAAGCACTATGTGAGTGTTAGTTATAATTATTAATCACTTACAGATAAAAGCAAAAAAGTACTTGCCCTTGAGAAGCTTATATTCTAACAGGGAATTAAAGCTCTCATGAGTATAGAGGTGGCAACAGGTACCTCTCTAATGTATGGCATGTCTTTACTCCTAGATGGACTTCATCTTATGATGTTGAGAAAACTAGTGAAAATTATTTTTAGGCAACTGTTGATAATTTTTGAAAAATTGTGGTGGAGAGTTCTTGAGTTGAGCAAAGGTTACGATTTTCAAAAACAAGGGGATAGACTCCTTAAGGCAATTTGATTTTGATTTCAGAAAACATTTTAGATCATATTAAAGGTGAGATGTGCTAGAATGGGCTTATAAAACAAGCCATAGCAGACAGACTCCCCCCACCTCCTTTTTGACATAGCTTCTTAAAAGTCAGGGGAATGCCACAAATACGTTTCACTTGGATTTCAACAAGATACATGAAAAAGTATTTTTACTGTCCTTGTGGAGGAAAAATATAGGACAATTAAGTACATTCAGAACTGGTTGAATGTCTTAAAGAGCCAGTGTCAATTTGGAGGGAGATCTCAGTGGAAAGCCTCAGGGATCTATCCGTAGTCCTGTGCTAGTTGATTTTTTATCAGTGCCTTGACTATTGGTGTGCCAATTAGTTTTTACAGTGAAACAAATCAGAGAGGACCATGTTGGGTGGTGATATGTGGAAATATTTTGACAAGCTAAGACAATGATGAAGTCTGAGAAGATAAAATTCTATAGAGATGGGGCAAAGTCCTACCCTTTCTTTGAAAATCAACCGCATAGGACAGAATGAAGGAGGCTTGGCTAGAAAACAATTTATGCGCCAAAACTCCAGAACTTTTAGCAGACTATGAGAACAAACATGTAGACTGTGTGACATGGAAGCCCCCAAAGCTAACACAGTCTTAGACTCAATTAGGATGGGTATAATATCCAGAGTGAAGGTCATAAGATCTCATCTCTATAGGGAAGGGAATGCAGAGAGCCATGAAGTAATCCTTCTGTTCCTCCTATTGTGGGAGAAGCACACCTCAGTTTGTAGCAGGCTTTTGCTCTAAGAATGGAAGACTCAAATTCTGCTCAATCCAGAAGAAAAGAATTTTATTTGAAGAAGAGATTTAAGATAGGATAATAGCCTAATAACCTGGGGGCTAATCAGGCATCCCAAGGACTGATGGATTATCCCAGGGGCTACTAAAGTAGCCTCTCTGGAGTTGATAGAGTAGCAGCTCTCCAGGTGTGGAGTAGCAGCTCCAGGTTCAGAGTAGCAGCTCCAAATGTGGAGTAGCAGCTCTGCCCTCATTGGATCAGGGTTGGCATATTTATTAGGATCTGGGGCTAGTCATTTCCCATTTCAGAGAAATCTTCAACTTTCCCCAAAACCCTGGAAAGTGGATATGGCCCAATTCAGGTGGAGGTGTGTTTTGTGGTTGGACACTTACCTCATAAGGAATAAGGAGAATGCAAAGGTTTGGGGAATTCTTCTGGAATCCCTTAGTGTGCAAGTTCCACGTTCTTCTCATTGTCCACCTTGTCATTATTTGTTAATATAGGAGAGGTATTGCTATCCTTCTGGAATGAGACCACATGAGGGGATTCAGTACACTGGAGGACAACTATAGGTAATTAATTATGTCTAATAGTTGAGAACTAAATTCAATAAGGAATAATATCAGTAATTAATTAAAAAAACAGATTAGGTACCAAGCTGGTAACCAGTATAGAACATTACAGGTTCAGTAAAGGTAATTGATGAACTAATCAACAGTACAGATTCTGCAATTCATGCTTGACCAATGTGGAAACTACAGATTTTCTGTTAATGTTTAACTAGAACTAACTGTTGAGAACTACAGGATTTCAGAGTATATGGGTCTTGTTCCTATTACCACCCCTCACTGCCCATTGCCAGCCTCCATCACTCTCTGATTTATTATTTTTTAAAACTCTTAACCTTCTGTCTTAGAATCACTTGTGTGTATTGGTTCCAAGGCAGAAGAGCAGTAAAGGCTAGGCAATGGGGGTTAAGTGACTTGCCCAGAGTCACAGAGCTGGGAAGTATCTGAGACCAGATTTGAACCCCAGACCTCCCATCTCTAGACCTGGTTCTCAATTCACTGAGCCACCTAACTGATCCCCCTAATTTATATAGCATTTTTAGGTTCCTACTATGTACCAGACACTGTATTACACAATGAAGCATGCAAAGAAAGGTAAAAGATGATCCTAACTATTAGTTTCTAATCTTCCCTCAAGGTTCCCATGACAACTCTTCCCCTTTGCTTACTTCACTGAAGAAACTGAGATCATTCCCATAAATCCTTGTCTTCTTCCCTAATCTTCCTTCCACATTCTCCACTATCTCTCCTTTACTCTCTCTGCAGAGGCGATTTTTCTCCTTTTTTTAAGGCCACCCCCTGCTTTAATATTTCTTTATCTGCTGGTTTGTTCTCTACTGCTTCCTAACATCCTAAACAAATCTCAGTTGATCCTACATTTCTCCTGAGATATCACCCCATCCATATTTTTCCTTCCTTAGGTGAACTCCTTGAAAAAGTCATCGGTACTCAATGCTTCCACTCCATCTCCTCTTAATCTCTTCTGCACCCTGTACAATATGGCTCCCAAACATATCATTCAAATGAAGCTACTTTTGCAAGTTAAGAATAATCTTTTAGGGGCAGCTGGGTAGCTCAGTGGATTGAGAGCCAGGCCTAGAGATGGGAGGTCCTAGGTTCAAATCTGGCCTCAGACACTTCCCAGCTGTGTGACCCTGGGCAAGTCACTTGACCCCCATTGCCTACCCTTACCACTCTTCCACCTTTAAGTCAATACACAGAAGTTAAGGGTTTAAAAAAAAATTAAAAAAAAAAAGAATAATCTTTTAATTGTTCAATCATTTCTCAGTCCTTTTCTTCCTTGACCTTTCTGTAACATTTGAAAATGCTAACCATATTTTCTCCTCTCTGTTTTCATGGCATAGCTGAGTGATACAGTGGATAGAGGACTAGATGTGGAATCAGGAAGATCTGAGTTCAAATTCTCCCTTTTTTACTAGCTGTGTGATCATCGACAAGTGTATCCCTTCTCTAGGTTTCATTTCTAAATGGGGCTGATAGGAATAGCATCTACCTCACAGAGTTATCATGAGGATAAAATGAGATACATGGGTAGTACTTTGAAAATTCTGAAGTGCTATATCAACACTATTATTATTATTTTCATCATCACCATCATCATCATCATCATCATCATTATCATCATCATCATCACCTTTTGGACTACTCCTCAGTTTCCTTTGCTTGATCTTCATCTATATCATGCCCACTTAGTATGGCTGTGTCTCAAGGACCTGTCTTGGGTTTTCTTGTATTCCCATGGTAAGTCCATCCACTCACAAACTACATCTATGATTCCAAGATCTATATATTCATACCTCATCTCTCTTCTTAGTTCCAATTCCACGTAGTTGTTGTTCAGTTACTTTTCAGATATGTCAGACTCTTCATGACCCCATTTGGGGTTTTCTTGGCAAAGATACTAGAATGGTTTGCCATTTCCTTCTCCAGCTCATTTTACAGATGAGAAAACTGAGATCAACAGGGTTAAATGACTTTTCTAGAGTCACACAGCTAGTAAGTGTCTGAGGCCATATTTGAACTCAGGAAGAGGAGTTTTCCTGATTCCAGCCCAAGTGCTCTATCCACTGTGCCATCTAGCTGCCTTATATAACCAACTGCTTATTGTACATTTTGAATGAGATTTTGAAGACATCTTAAACTCAGTAACTACAAGACTCATTATCTTTCTCCCTCCAAATAAAATTTTAAAATCCCTCTTCTTTCAAATTCTCTGTTACTATCAGGTAACCACTCTTCCATTCATTCAGGTTTGCAACTTTGGTGTCATCTTTGGCTTCTCAATTTTACTCACCCCACATATCTGGCCCATTTCCAAATCCTATTGCTTTTACCACTACAATATCTCTCACACATGTGCCCTTCTTTCTATACACACAGCCATCCATTTCAGACCTCATCACCACTTGTTTGGGCTATTACAATTGAGAGCCCCAAGAAAAGCATCTTTTAAACTTCTAAAGACCATAAAAGGAAAGAGAAATTGTGATACGTATAGTAGTCAATACCTGGAAAATTACTATATTTGTGAAAGACAGACAATACCTCTCAGAGGGATTTGGGAAGCCTAATGAAACTAGGATTTTAAAATGCTTTATGCTCTTGGAAGAAAGATGAAAATATGAGAATTCTCTTGAGACTTATTCCTTGTCAACATAAGGGATTTGTTGGTATGGGGACAGAAGAGACCTCTAGAAATTCAAGGACTTTCCAATTAATAGTGGGCTTTAGATTCCAATCACGAAAAATTGATTTGAAAAGCATCTAGTCTGGAAATGTCCTCCTACAGTCACAAAATATGGTGAATGTGCTCTGTGGAAAAACACAGGCTTAGCCAAAAGGCAGCTGAGAGGCTCCTTTGTGACATTTTCATTCAGGAAGCATTTCTGAATTTTGAATTTCTAGCATTTTAACCTGTTGGTGTTTATGGGCAGTGCTCAGACTCCATTTTTTGACTATGTAGAAATCTGAGACTGTGCTTGCTATACCTACCAGCTATGACTATGATTTGACACAGGTGAGGGGATCCCCTGATCCTCACTCCCTACCAAGTATCTTCTCCACATATACATCATCTCTGATTGTACCTGAAATTTTCACATTCTTTATCCTGTAGGCCAAAGCCTTGAATTTTCCCCACTTAAAGAAAATTCAAATGCTACTGGGGAAAGGTTAAGCTGGGTGTTCTTAATTTTTTTCATTATGAACTACTTTGACAATCTGGTGAAGCCTATGACACTTTCTCAGAATAAAATTTATAAATGCCTAAAATATAAAGGATTACTCTATTGATTCCAAGATGGAAGGTAAGGGTTTAAAAATGAAGAATAATATATGTAGGATTACAAAAGGAGCTGACTCTATTGAAATAAAAATGCATTTTTTGCCATCAAAGATAAATGACTCCTTAAAATCTGTTCATGAAACTTTTAGGAGTCACAGGACTCCAAGTTACTTATGAATGCCAGAATTCAAACAAATTAACTGAGGAGTTAATTGTTTAGTTTATCAATCTGGGTTGTCAGTTCCTAGTTTCTATTTTGGCTAGCAAAGTCCTGATGGAATGGAAATAAGACATATACATTCTAATGAACCCTAGACTTATAGTAAAGAATGCTGATGTCTCTTGTGTTAGTGAACACATTCACTAATAGGTTATCAATAAACCTTTTAGAAATAATAACAGAAATTTAAAAAAACATCTTGTAAAAAGGTCAAATGAATATGAAGGATTCCTTTAAAATCCTAAAACTTGATTAACACTCCCCTTTTCCTGATGGAGTACCCAAGGTGGGGCTGATGATGGGTGGCACTAGTCTTTGAGTCAACTAAAGAAGAAAGAGATGAGGAAAAGTCTAAGGGGGGGTGAGAGTGGTGATGGAAGGGAAGAATAACTCAAACCATCTTTGTCAACTTGCCAAGGGAAGTTGGCATGGGCACAGTCTGAGACAGATTCTGTTATGACCAAGATTATGGTGATGCTTTGACTTTGATCAGTCCCCATGAGTTAAAATGAAACACCAGGGATGGCAGAGAAGTCACAGCCAGCATATATTTATGACTATTATTTATTAACTTCTGTCTCAGAGACCCAAGATAGATCTGTCTGCCTCCATGACATACCAGCGTGGTACTATGGAAATGGCTCTGGAGTTAGATCCTGAGTTTGAATCCTGAATTTGCTGTTTACTCCTGTGTCACCTTGAGCAAGCTACTCCATCTCCCAAAGTCAGTTTGCTCTTCTTTAAAATGAGATGACTAGAGTAGAGTAGATGGCCTTCGAAGTCCTCTCTCTCTCTCTCTCTCTCTCTCTCTCTCTCTCTCTCTCTCTCTC
>NC_058131.1:683366947-683443361 GCF_016433145.1 Gracilinanus agilis
ATCCCCCATGCCATCTTAGATTATTTAGTGTTCCACCCTCACCCTGTTAATTATTCTTCTGATTACTATAATAGTGAATATTATAATAGTGAATAGAGTTCACTACAGAGAATTATACATAATATTTCTCTACAAAGGAATACAGATAATTAGATCTCACTGAGGCCCTTAAAAAGGCAAATTTAAAAATTATAAGTTTTCTTTCTTTCCCCTCTGTATCTTATTTACCTTTTCAGGTTTCTCTCGATTTTTGTGGTTTTTTTTTTTTTTTTTTTTTTTTTTTTTTTTTTTTTTTTTCAAATACCTGGAATTCTTCAATTTTGTTGAATGCCCATACTTTCCCTTGGAAATATATAGTCAATTTTGATGGGTAGTTGATCCGTGGTTGCAGGCCCAGCTCTCTTGCCTTTCTGAATATTGTATTCCACGCCTTGCAGTCTTTTAGTGTTGAGGCTGCCAGATCCTGTGTGATCCTGATTGGTGCTCCTTGATATTTGAATTGTTTCTTTCTGGCTTCTTGTAAGATTTTTTCTTTTGCTTGGAAACTCTTGAATTTTGCAATGATGTTTCTTGGTGTTTTCCTTTCTTGATCGAATGCCGCAGGTGTTCTATGAATCCTTTCAATGTCTATATTGCCCTCTTGTTGTAGGACTTCAGGGCAATTTTGCTGAATTATTTCTGTTAGTATAGAGTCCAGGTTTTTATTAATTTCTGGTTTTTCTGGAAGACCAATTATTCTCAAATTGTCTCTTCTAGACCGGTTTTCTTGGTCTGTCACTCTCTCATTGAGATATTTCATGTTTCCTTCTATTTTTTCAGTCTTTTGGCTTTGTTTTATTTGTTCTTGTTGTCTTGAGAGATCATTAGTTTCTACTTGCTCAATTCTAGCCTTTAAGGATTGATTTTCGGCCATAATCTTCTGGTAATCGGCCATAATCTTTTGGTTTTCGGCCATAATCTTCTTGTTTTCGGCCATAATCTTCTGGTATTCCTTTTCAATCTGGTCATTTCTTGTGTTCAATTTGCTTATCAGTTCATTTGGTTTCTGAGCCTCGCTTTCCAGTTGCAAGATTCTACCTTTTAAGCTGTTATTTTCTTGCCATATCTCTTCCATTTTCCTCAAAATCTCAGATTTGAACTCTTCCATAGGTTGTGAGGAGTTTTCCTTATTTGGGGAGGGTCTGGATGGTTGTTTGTTCTCCTCCTCTGTTTGCTCGGTTGTCTGGATTTTCTCTGTGTAGAAGCTGTCGAGTGTTAAAGACTTCTTTTTTTTTGTTATTATTCTTTCTCTTCTGAATTTCCTGTAACTGGTTAGCCATCATTAGCCCAGCAGCTTCTCAGGTTTATCCTCGCTCTCAGTGTCTGTCTGAGATCTATTGGCTCCTGAGGACTGAGTTCTAGTTTTTTCCAAGGTCAAGCCCCCTGGTGGATTCCCTTGCTTGAACCTCTGCAGGAGGTTTCTTTACAAGTCTCAGGGAGCTACTTCCACAGTTGTATACCCGTCTGCACTGGTTCCCCACTTAGGCTTTAGTTCCTGGTTGTGTTTGCCTCCACCCAGGCCTCTGCTCAGCCGGCACCCACGCCTCTGCTCAGCCGGCGCTACGCTCCCAGCGTCCGCTACCGCGCGCGCGCGCTCAGATTTCGCGTGCGTTCTTGACTTAATGGGGTCCTAAGTCTTGCTGCTCTCAGGAACAGGTCCCGGAGCTGCTGATGACTCGATGGGTGCCCCAAACTTGCTCTATTTCTTTTTAGCTGGGTTCAGAGCTATAGGTGAGTGTGGAGGGGGTGGGGGTGGGGCGGTTGCTCAGCTCGCGCTTGAGTGAGAGCCCTTTTTAGCTTGGAAATGTCTCGATTCCACGTACCTTCCACGCTGTGCCCTGTTGTGGGGTTCCTCCATTCGTCTGGACTTGTTTTTATGTCCCCTTGAGGAGTTTTGTGTGTTTCGGTCAGGAGAGGTTTAGAGCTGCTTCTTACTCTGCCGCCATCTTAACCCGGAAACTTTATGTGGATTTTTCAAATCACAGACTGGGTGGAGGGAAAGGGGGAACCATGCCCCTACCCCTCCCCCCCTGCAATGTAGAAGGTATACTTGTAGTAATAATAAAGGTCTTTAATTGAGTCAAGATTACAATCTGGGTCCCTCACAGCACCAGAGTACTGGGAAACCCATAGGGACAGGGAGAATGGAATTTAAATACATTATTTAAATACAAATAAATGAAATAAATTTAAATACAAATATATTATTTAAATAAAAATAAATACAAAAATACAAATTTAAATACAAATACAAATACATTTTATATGACAACCAAAAATCTATAGACTCTGGGAAGTGACAATAAGCAAAGGCTGGATATGTGTGTGTGAGGTGGAGTGGTACAATTCATCCTCAGGCAATTTGTGGTTCTGGGATCAGACAAGATCAGATGATGGTCAGCTGCTACATTCAACAGAATGAATGAATGAATGAATGAATGAATGAATGAATGAATGAATGAGTGATTATTTAGCCAGGCAATATGCTATGTGCTTGGGGATGCCAATACAAGTAAGCAAGACAACCCCTGCCTTCCAGAATCTTATATTTTCAAAAAGAGAGATAACACCTAGAGGAGAGCTAGAAGGCTGATTTGGAAATATTTGGGAAGTGATGTGGAGACCCAATTCCAGACAAAAGCCAGCCTCCCAGGGGCAGAGTCCAAGATATATTCTCAGTTTCCTCGTCTGTAAAGTGAGAATCATAAAATTGATGTCCCTACCTCAGAGTTTATGATTAAAATCAACAGACATAATTAGCAAAAAAGCACCCTAAGAATGTCATCTCTTGCCCCCAAAGGGTAATAAACTTTTTCTGGTAGTAAACTCCACCTTATTCTGTGTGGTACTCACACATTAAATCACCAGAGATTTATTAAGCTGCTACTCTGTATGGGACTTGGTGCTGAGTGCTGTGACACTTAGTTCCAAGAAAGAAATACAATATGGCAAGTTGGCCTTCAAAGAAATGACTACATCTAATTGGGGAGACCAAGGCTAAATAACAGTTCAAAACAGCAATATTGGAGAAACTAAGAGAGAGTGTCTGAAATAATGGAATGCAGAACTTGGAGTCAAGCAGTCCTAGATCTATATACCACCTGTAGCATCAAGTCATTTAATATCCCTGAACCTGTGTCAACATCTCTAAAATGAAGATAAGGACAATAAAGCAATTACCTCACAAGGTTGATTTCAGAGTCAAACGAGAGAAAATATATGATGCTATGCACATTTCAGATATGTTTTGGGGAGAATGGGAAGGGTTATTTCACCTGAGAATTTCTGGCATGGAATTTCCCTCCACTGATGCAAATCAGCAACTCATCTGTCTTGTTAACTGAAAGGCTAACTGTGATTTGCCCAAGATCACACAGCTGGTATGGGGTGAGGACCTGAACCTACATCTTCCCAAACTTTGTATCTACTATACCCTCCTAACTATAATCATTACCACTACAAAGAGAGGGATAGGTACTAGACTTGTATCTGAGACTGAATTTGAACTCACATCTTTCTAACTCTAGACTCAGTATTTTATTTTCTGAACTTCCCTTTGAAGGCATCCATAGATGAGCCAATGGGTGACTAACTTCTTGAGTCTACTTTGGAAGAGAAGTGACATTCATGAAGTTAGTCATGTCCACTATGAGCCTTAAGAAATCTGGTGGGAAATTCTTGAAAGTTTATTTTTTCAAACATCAGGAATTTGGAAATAGCTGAAGATTTGATAAAAAATTAACAGTAAAGGAAGGTCATAGATTCAGAGAGAGAAGAGACCATCACAATCTAGTTCAACATCTTTTTCCCTACATTAGGGCAAAATCTGCCACTTCTCTTTGTGACTCTGCCACAACTTGAAGCCAAGCATATTACATTTAATACTTCCACATGACAGTCCTTAGACTCCTTTAAGAACTGTCCCATCCCCTTCCATAATGCCCACCTTGGGATCTAAACCTTGCCTTCACTTAGCTAGTCCCTAGTTTCCTTCCTAGCTGCTTCAGCGTAACCTGTGGTAAAGACCTGAAATCCCCTTTCATTGTTCTGTTTGCCCTCCTCTATATACTCTTTAGTTAATTAGTGTCTGGAACTATGGTACCCAATGTTAAATTATAAATTTCTTGAAGGCAGGACTGGTTCCCTTTTATACGACATATTTCAAAAAAATCTTAGAGCACCTTTAAGCTTCAATAGCTTAACCTTAAGCTTTAACAAATATAAGTTAATTAACCTTAAATGTAAATTGCTTAATACTGCACTAAGATTTTTGGGATATTCCATATCTTTACCCCAGATCATGGGGTTCCATCTTCTATTCAGCCCAATATTCTAACTTGGCAAGATCTTTTTTTTAAAACATTTATTAATAATCATTTTTAACATGGTTACATGATTCATGCTCCTACTTTCCCCTTCACCCCCTGCTCTCCCCCCACCCATTGCTAATGCACATTTCCACTGGTTTTAACATACATCATTGATCAAGACCTATTTCCAAATTGTTAATAGTTGCATTGGTGTGGTAATTTCCAGTCTACATCCCCAATCATGTCCGCCTCAACCCATGTGTTCAAGCAGTTGTTTTTCTTATATGTTTCCTCTCCTGTAGTCCTTCCTCTGAATGTGGGTAGCGTTCTTTACCATAAATCCCTCAGAACTGTCCTGTGTCATTGCTTTCTGCTGGTACAAAAGTCCATTACATTCAATTTTACTATAGTATATCAGTCTCTGTGTACAATGTTCTTCTGGCTCTGCTCCTTTCACTCTGCATCAGTTCCTGGAGATCTTTCCAGTTCACATGGAATTCTTCCAGTTTATTATTCCTTTGAGCACAGTAGTATTCCATCACCAGCATATACCACAATTTGTTCAGCCATTCGCCAACTGAAGGCCATACCCTCATTTTCCAGTTCTTTGCCACCATTGGCAAGATCTTTTTGAATCCAGTGTAGAAGTTCTCCGTGGTTTTGTTTCATTTGCAAGTATGATGAGCATGTCCATCTATGCTTTAAGCAATTGATAAAAAATATTTTGATATCAAGTTGGAAGGAATATGTGTCTATCCCTTTGATATATAACATTTTTAATTGCTCTTTGGATTCAGGCATTCAGACAGATCTGAATACGTGTATAATTTAACCCATCTTTCTCCATTTTTTTAAGTTACACAAGTTTAGTACAAGAGACTTAATCCATGCTTAAGTCAATGAATATCTAAAATCCCTTCTCACTTCTGCCTATTGGAACCTCTGGATCCCTTTAAGGCATCAATCAGTGCTACCTTCAAGAGGAAGCCTCTCCCCACCCCAACCCCCTTTCTTAATGCTCTTCATCCAAAGTACCTTATATGTGCTTTTCACTTGCTACCAATGTATATGTCTTTCCTTGTTCCCCTGCCCTCAACCCCAGTTAGAATTTAAGGTCTTTCAGACTGTGTATCCTTTGACCCAGCCATACCACTGCTGAGTTTGTACCCCAGAGCAATCATAGAGAAAAAGACCTGTACAAAAATATTTATAGCCGTGCTCTTTGTGGTGGCAAAAAATTGGAAAATGAGGGGATGCCCATCATTTGGGGAATGGATGAACAAATTGTGGTATCTGTTGGTGATGGAATACTATTGTGCTCAAAGGAATAATGAACTGAAGGAATTCTATGTGAACTGGAAAGACCTTCAGGAAGTGATGCGGAGTGAAAGGAGCAGAACGAGGAGAATATCGTATACAGAGATGGATACACTGAGGTAGAATCGAACATAACAGACTTCTCTACTAGCAGCAATGTAAGGATCCAGAGCAAGACTGAGGGACTGATGAGAAAGAAAACTAGCCACATTCAGAGGAAGAACTGTGGGAGCAGAAACGCAGAAGAAAAACAACTGTTTGACCATATGGGTTGATTCGGACATGATTGGAGATGAAGACTCTAAATGACCACCTCAATGCAACTATAAATAATATGGAAATAGGTCTTGATCAATGACACATGTAAAACCCAGTGGAATTACGTGTTGGCTATGGGGGGAGAGGGGATTTTGGGGGTAGGGAAAGAACATGAATCATGGAACCATGGAAAGATATTCTAAAAATTAAAAAAAGAAGAAGAATTGGATAGAACTGAAACAACTGAACAACAAAAACAACAAATGTTGATTGATTGATTGATTGAACTTGTCCTGATTGCAAATGGAAAGAAATAAAATTTTAGAAAATTTAAAAAGAAAAGAATTTAAGGTCTTCAAAGGAAGCAACTGTTTTGTTTCTCTCTTTGTATTCACAACAGCTTTCACAGTTGGCTGGCATAAAGTAGAAACTTAATGTGTCTTGAGTTGAATTAAGCTCAGTTTACTATTGCTGCCCTCTTGGTGAACATCATCTCTCTTAACGTAGACTAAGATCATAGTAGGTTCCCGGGTTCCAGTTCATCTTCTTGAGTCCTGCTGAATTTAAGCGATTTGGAGGGGTGAGGGTAGAAAGCAGATGTTCATAAAGACCCACCATACAGAACTAAAACTGGGAGTTCACATTTAAATGAGAAAGAAGAAGTCAAACTTGGATACCACCTGGCACGCATGATGTTGAAAGGGCTGCTTAGCTACTTTTTGGTGACAACACCTGTTCCCAGATCTTTTCTTAGATTTCAGACCCATGTTCAGTCTTGACAGTTTTAAGGGACATATTGAGGGCTCTTTTGTTTTCTTTCCAACCCACAGATTCCCAAACAAGAAGAGAACTGTATATGATGAAGCTTAACAGATGGAAAGAGTCATTCATGTCAGACATGCAACATAATCTCCCACTCACTCTCAACATGTTCTTTATTTCATTTGGCTGAGTTTCCCTTCTAGCATCCCTGTGTGCCCTGCCCTCTTCGCTTCCCTTCTATGCCTGTATTCCTCTTATTTCCTTTGTCTAGAGCAGCGGTTCCCAAACTTTTTTGACCTACCGCCCCCTTCCCAGAAAAAATATTACTTAACCCCATAGAAATTAATTTTTTTTAAATTTTAATAACAATTGATAGGAAAGATGAACGCACCTGCGGCCATCAACGCCTCCCTGGATCGCTGCAGCACCCACCAGGGGGCAGTGGTGTCCACTTTGGGAATCACTGGTCTAGAGTGTCCCTACTCTCTTCCATTAACTATTCAAAATTTATGAATCCTTCAAGATACACATCCAGAGATAATGTGATCAGAGTCGTGTATATATATATATATAGACCTGGGTTTATCCTGGATCTTCTAGGTTACCTTAAACTGTTGAATCTCTTTCCTTTGTAACTGTAAGTTCTACTCATTTTTTTTAGTAGCTATAAGGTTTTCCAGCTTTTCCATGCCTAGGAAGGTATTACCCAAATGGCAAAGCTAATTTAACACCATTAGATGATCCTTAAATGCCTGTCCTTCCAAATGCCTGCTCTTTTCCCCATTAGTAACCTTTCTCCTTAAGTAAGCAAGATATCTCCATTTTTTAAAAAACACAAATGGAAGTTTCTCTTCCTCTTTTTTTACATTTCAAAATGAAATATCTGTTTTCTTTCCCTCTCACTGCCTGCAACTTGAAACGGGGGGGGGGGGAGGGGGAAGAAACTCTTTTGTAACAAATATGCAGTCAAGCAAAACAATTCCCCACATTGTCTGTGTCCAAAAATGTATGCTTTATTTAATAGCTTGAATCTATTACCTCTCTTTGTCACCCGGTGGATTGTAGAATTCATCACAGTTCTCTGGAATCCTTGTTGGTCTCTGTGTCAGCCGGAGTTCTCAAGTCCATCAAAGTCTTTAGAACATTGTTATTACTGTGTAAGTGATTCTGCTCATTTAAGGTAAGGATTTTTTAAAGATCTCAGAAAGTGATGATGATGGGTAAGATCATGAGTCAGCTGACTAATTAAAATTCCATCACATAATTTGTGTGACTACCTCTCTAGGAATCAATTTTGTCATCTGTAAAATGATAGGACTAAATTGTCTCTCTCTAAGTCAAAGGTTCTTAATCTTTTTTTGTACGTCATGGATGCCCCTTTGGCAGACTGCTAAAGACTATGGACCCTTCTTCTAATAATAGTTTTGCATCCTTAGAACTTAGCACCATACCTGGCCCATGAAAGGTGCTTAATAAATAATTATTTAATTTAATTGAAGTGGGCTGCTTGAGTGGCTTAATTAAATACTGTATCAATTTATATTACATATATTTCAATTATATATATCAAATTATATATATCAAATATAGCACTGTCCAAAGAAGTGGAAGTTAAGAGCACTGACAGCCCTTACAGTAACATAAAGCCTGGTTTCCTCCCTGTCCTCCAAAAAGTTAGTTAAAATGAGAAATGACCAAATGTAACACTTTCTTCTCTCTTGATCCAGTAAGGTCCTCCCATCTCAGTTTGGTCTTGTTTCTCTTTCCCCACCCCAAGAAGTCTCATTATGACCTCAGATCACCTCTGCCATAACCACTCCTTCCAAATTTATTTGAGAACAATATTTTTATACCATTTATTATAAGTGTGAAAATTGTTGATTCTATCTCTGCTTGGGTGTTTTTCTTTCCCCAAATATGTTTTCTCAACTGGTTTTGATAAAACTAGGCAAGTTCCCCTGGCTATTGAGTTTTCCGGGAGTTTATGCCAAAGAAGTAAGTGTAGAAATTCTTGTGACCTCAAATCACTTTTTAAAAAAGGAATCCTTCATCCACATATCTATAGGTCTAGTCATCTCGCTTTGATCTGTTCTTAGTGGCCTGGCCAGATGTTGAGGAATGCAGCTGGGAGATATTTTGTGGATATAGAGTCAATAACTGGATATGGAGTCAAAGAAACTGTGTTCAGATCCTGGTCTTTCTACTTACCATCTGAAAGACCTTGAGCAAGTCATTTAAGCTCTTTGGCCTTAGTCTATTTATCTATAAAATGAAGGAATTAGATGGGTCCTTCTGGCTCTAAAGCCTATGTTCCCTATAAGCCCTTGGTAACAAATTTCATGAAACCCTACCTCCTTCCACTGACCAATTTGAAGACTGATAGTAGGATAGAGGGAGGAAAGAAATAGGGAAATGAATATCTCATTTTTAAAAGAAAATCAATTTTATTTTATTTTCAGTTCTTAATTATTTCCCTCCCACCTCCTCCTGCCTCACTCATTGATAAACCAAGAAAAAAAACCCATTACAAATATGTATAATCCAGGAAAATACATTCCTGTATTATTAATGTCAAATAAAACAATATACTTCAGTCTGTACCAAGAGTCCATTACCTCTCTATGTGGGGATAGAAAGCATATTGGATCACAAGTCCTCTGGAAATGTGGTTGGTCATTGTATTGATTACAGTCCCTAAATATTTTTTTTAATTTTTTAAACCCTTAACTTCTGTGTATTGACTTATAGGTGGAAGAGTGGTAAGGGTAGTAGGAGTCCCTAAATATTTTAAGGTGAATTTTCTTTATTATTGTATTGTTTTCATATAAATTGTTCTCCTAGTTCTGCTCACTTCCCTTTGTATCAATTAATATAAATCATCCCAGAATTTTATATCATAGTAGTATTTTATCACATATATAAACCATAATTTGTTGTCACTCCCCAATTGAAAGGGATCTCCTTAGTTCCAATTTACTACTTCATAAAAAGAGCTACAGTAAATGTTTTATATACATGGACCATTTCCTTCTTTTGTTGACCTCTTTAGAGTATAGACTTAATAGCAGTATCCCTGAATCACAGTATGTATAGAGTTTAATAGCTTTTAGATCATAGTTCCAAATTTTTTTACAGAATGGTCAAACCAGTTTACAGCTTCACCAATAGTGAATTAAATAGTAAAATGTCTTCCCATAACCACTACAACATGAGATGCTGTCTCAGCATTGTTTTAATTTACATTTCTCTATATGTTGAATTTCTTCCTCTCAAAATTGCTCATTTATATCTTTTGGCCATTTAGCAACTGGGAAATGAACCTTATTCTTATAGATTTGATTTAATTTCCTATGTACCTTACAAATGAGACCTTTAGCAGAGAAACTTACTCTAAAGACTTTCTCCGTCATTTCCTGTTTCTCTTCTCATTTTAGTTGTATTAGGTTATTTATGGAAAAACTTTTGAATTTGGTGTAATCGAAATTATCCACTTTACCTCCTGTGAATCTCTCAACCTCTTGTATAGCCATAAATCCTTTCCCTATCCATATATTTGACAGATAATTTCTTTCTTATACCTCCTCTAATTTGCTTATGACATCACCCTTTGTCTAAATCATGTAATCATTTGTAGCTCTTTTTGAAACATGGTGTGAGATGTTAACCTAAGCCTAGTTTCTGCCAGACTGCTTTTCAGTTTCCCCAATAGTTTTTGTTTAATAATGAGTTCTGAGTTCTTGCCATAGAGTGAAATATATGAATTTACCAAACTCTAGATTACTATGCTTATTTGTATCTATGCATTGTATACATAATGTATTTCACTGATTAACCCTTCTATTTCATACCTAGTACCAAATTGTTTCAATGATTAAGGCTTTGTATTATAGTTTGAGAACTGATAGGTCGCTTTCCTTCTCATTTTTCTCATAAATTTTCTGATTTTTGTATCTTTTTTACCCCTCAAGATGAATTTTCTTTTTATTTTTTCTAGTTCTTTACAATAATCATTTGGCAGTTTGGTATGGAACTAAATTAATTACTTAATTTAGGTGATATTATCATTTTCATAACATTTACTGCTCCTTGTTTTTTGCACTACAGTGGCATAACTCACAATCACATACCACAACTTGTTCAATCATTCTTCTATTGATGGACAACCTCTCAGTGTCCAATTCTTTCTTATATACCAAACAGATTTGGTATACATATTTTTGTATGAATGTGTCATTTTCCTTTTGTAAAAATCTCTTTTTGATATAAACCTAGTAGTAATTTTGAGTGAAAAAATATGCACATATTTATAACTCTTTGGGCATAGTTCCACATTGCTCTCCAGAATGGTTGGATCAGTTCAAAACTCCACAACAGTGCTTAGTGTCTCAATTTTCCAACATTTCCTCCTACATTTGTCATTTTCCTTTTTTGTCATATTAGCCAGTCTCATAGGTGTGAGATGGTAGCTTAGAGTTCTAATTTACATTTCTCTAATCAATAGTGCTTTAGTGTATTTTTCATATTACTATAAATACCTTTGATTTCTTCATCTGAAAACTACCTGTACGTGCCCTTTGACCATTTGTCAACTGGGATGATCTGGATTCTTACAAATTTTATTCTGTTCTCTAGATATTAGTTTAAAAAGGCCTTTATCAGAGAAATTTGTTATAAAATTTTTCACAGTTATGATTACTATCTGTATATTTCCATCTGTCCTATTTCCCCCTGTTTATGCTCTTTCCTACTTAAAAGTGTTTTGCTTCTGACCACTACATCTTCCATCCTACCTTCCTTTCTCTCAGTCCTGTCCTTCTTTCGTCCCCTTCCCTTACTACAACCCTATATAGGGTAAAATGGATTTCTATACCCAAGTCAGTGTGTATATTATTCCCTCTTTGAGTCAATTCAGATGAGAGTAATGTTCAAACAATAATCACCACCACCACTGCATTTTCCCCTCACTGTAAAAGCTCTTTCACATTTCTATGTAAGACAATTTATCGCATTCCACATTTGCCTTCCCCTTCCTCTTTCTTTCTTCCTCCTCTTTCTCATCCCTTAATTTTATTTTCTTTAGATATCACCTCATCATAGTCAACTCACATCCATGCCCTCTGTCTGTTTATACAACCTTCTAACAAGGTTAGAACCACTGTAATATTGATAGAGTTCTTAGGAGTTACAAGTATCATCTTCCCATGTAGGAATGTAAACAGTTTAGCCCTATCGAATTCCTATGATTTCTTTTTCATATTTACCTTTTTATGCTTCTTGAATCTTATATTTGAAAATCAGATTTTCTCTTTAGCTCTAGTCTTTTCAACAGGAATGCTTTAAAGTCCTCTATTTCACTGAATATCTATTTATTCCCTTCATGAATTATACTGTTTTGCTGAATAGGTGATTGTTGGCTAATTTCTTTGCCCTCTAGAATATCATATTTGAAGTCCCCCCAGTCTTTTAATATAACTATTAAATCTTGTGTTATTCTAACTTTGGTTCTTTGATATTTCAGTTGTTTCTTTCTGGCTGCTTGAAGTATTTTCTCTTTTACTTGGGAGCTCTGGAATTTGGATATAATATTCTTATTCTTTTAGGAGAAAAATCAATGAATTCTTTCCATTTTTATCGTACCCTCTGGTTCTAGGGTATCAAGGCAGTTTTCATTGATAATTTCTTGAAATACAATGTATTTCAGGAAGAAGTATTCGATTACTTCAACCTCTTTTGGAGTTCAAGTAACACATTTTTATCCATCTAAAGTTTTAGACCAGTGGCTCCCAAACTTTTTTGGCCTACCACCCCCTTTCCAGAAAAAATATTACTTAGCCTCCTGGAAATTAATTTTTTAAACATTTTAATAGCAATTAATAGGAAAGATAAATGCCCCTGTGGCCATCACCACCCTCTGGATCGCTGCAGCACCCACCAAGGGGCAGTAGCACCCACTTTGGGAATCACTGTTTTAGACAAATGGCATGATAAATGGAAAATATAAAAAGAACCCCTACCCTCCCTTAGGAAACTAGATAGTAACATATATAGATTGCTAGCACTGCAGTCAGGATGACCTGGATTCAAATCTGACCTCAGAAGCTTCCTAGGTCTCTGATTCTGGGCAAGTCACTTAATCCCCACTACTTAATCATTATAGCTTCTTTGCCTTGGAACTAATACACTATAGAGATTCTAAGATGGAGTGTAAGTTATTTTTTAAAATATGAACAAAGGAGGTGGAGCCCAGATGGCAGAGGAGAAGCAGGGAAAGCATGCAGAATCTTCTGCTACCAACCTTGGAATGGTGCTTCACCACAAATGCTAGAGTGACAGAACCAACAAGGTGACAGTGAGGAAATTTTCCTGCAGAAGATAACATGAAAGGTAGATAGAGAACATCTGGTTCGCTAGAGTGTGTGGGAGCATAGCCTATTGGAGTTGGAATACAGATCAAAGCAGACTATTTTTCACGTTAGTTCATTTATGGGTGTTGATTTTATATGAGTATTCTCTCTTACAAAACTGACTACAATGGAAGCATCTTTTGCATGAAAATACATATATAACACAAATCAAATTACTTTCCATCTTCAGGAGTGGTCAGGAAAGGAAGGACAAGTTGGGTAGGAAGGGCAAAAAGAGACAATTTGTGTCTTATAATTTCATAAAATGTAAGTTGAAAATTATTACATGGGATTGGGAAAATTAATATCTTTTTTTAAAAAACCTGGTCCCAGATACTCCCTGTCATATGACTCAGGGCAAGTCACTTAACTCCGACTACATAGTCCTTGCCCCTTGTCTGTCTTAGAATTAATACTAACACAGAAAGCAAGGGTTTAAAAAAATTTTTTAAGAATCACACACACATACACACACACACACACACACACACAAAGAGGAATAGTTCATCACTTCACTGTCATCTCAATAAAAGATGAGGAATCTTTCATTCTATTTCCAGGTACTGAACCAAACTAAGTCATCCATATCCCAGGACCCAGCCACCTGTTTTTTTTCACCTGTATAGAGACATATTGGCAAAAGCATATGCCATCATTCATGTGACCTGGCTCTACTACTTCTTCAAGGAGGGGAAAATGTTTATTTGCGACACAGCAGGCATAACTGGAAGAATAGCGAATTATCGCATTTTGGAACATTTCCTCAGCAGAAGGGTTTTCATTAGGAAATGTTTCCTGGAAAACTTTTTTACAATCTTTAAGTGAAACATATATAAAATAGAGTTTGTTTATAGTTTCACAACCAATCAGCACGGAATGATTAGTCAGAATGAGGTTGGCTTCTCCTACTTTTAGGTTCAACTCTCGTAATTTCTCTTTTGTCCATCTTCTACCCCAACACATAATATTCACCACTAAGGCTATAATACTCATACTTAGAAATAGTACAGGGAAATGTACGAAGAAGAAAGTAATAATTTCTTTTGGGGATTGTGGGATTGCCATCTTATAAATCGCGAAGAAATAAAGGAGAGCAAAGATAGAAATCAATAGGCTAAAAAATGAGAGGAGAATGCATAATGTGATCCTGCAACACGAATATCGAAAACAGCTTTTGGGAGAAGAGACCTCATTCAGGATGTTAATGGCTCTTCTATAAACTTCTGGATCATCTATGACCATTCTCAGGGGATCAGGGATATTCAAAGTGCTGAAGGTTCCCAGTTTCCATGATGGAAGGTTGTCTTTATTGATACAGGGCAGGACCATCAGGGTCTTCCCATTGTAGATGGAGGAGAACTGGTATGGGACAAGTGTGGAATGTTTCATGAGATGGTTGGGTGTGCAGAGGGTCTTGAGGACCTTTTCATAGAAGGAGATGTCATTGACATCGAGATATGTCAAATGGTTCAAATGAAGTGGAACCTGGCAGGGTTTTAGCATGATGGGGATAACAGGTTTTCTCTCCATACAGAAACGAAAAACAGAGAGATTGGCCTCCAACAGACACCATCTGCTCTGGACAAAGTCTTGGCTAAGGATTAACAGCATCTTTTGACTCTGCTGAATGCAATCGACCATGTTCTCAATGATGTTTTTCCCTGGAAGAAAGTCTCTCTCATGGTAGCAGATCCTCAGATCTGAGTAATCAGCCTCTAGTTTTTCGATGAACTTGTGGGCCCAGGAGGAGTCCAAGCTGCTATAGCTCACAAAGAGGTGGTAGACTTCATTGTCTTTCAGAGGGAGGATAGTAGGCAAAGCATTTTGGGGTAACTTTTCCTTGTCTGGTTTTTCTGTTGAATCCATCTCTTTGGATCCTTCCAAGTGGCATCTGTTACCAGAGACAACACATACTCCCCAAGCTAATTTTTGAGGAAGGTTATCATGGACCTGAAAGAGACATCAAAGAGTTATTTAATCTATCCTTCTGCCTCCAATTCAATTCAATATTTTGATTAAACACCTACTAAAGACCAGGTACAGTGTTAAGATACTAAAGATACAAAGAACATATTCCTCCCCGCAGAAGGAATGATCAACCCTGGAACCAAGGAACTAGCATTCTACTTAGCTAATCCAAAAAGATATGGAACTATCAATGCTGAGCTAATGGGCAATTGGGAAATGACTACCATGGTGAAGGCGCTGTGTTAAGGACCAGAGATCCAAAGAATATTCTACTAGGGTGGGAATGAATTGTAGAAATAGATTTGTTTGTTTTTGCATGAGACTTGTGATTTCTTTGGAATTCCTAACATAGGAAACATTCTTTCCCAATGCAGATCAGCACCAGCCAGGAGTATTGAGAATTTAAGAGATTTTCTCAAGGGCATATAACCAGGATGTAGCAATGGCAGGACCTGAAGTCAATACTTCCTAGCTTTGAGAAGAGCACTCTACTGGGATGGATGGAATCTGAGATGGCAGAGGAAAGTTTTGAACTTCCAGGTGTATCAGTTTATTAAGCAATGCTTTGTAATTGCATAACAAATTGGGACCAGGGCTCTTCAGCTTGGCAATGAACCCCAAATGAAGGGAGAGACAGATTTTTAGGCATTAATTGATAACAACAATCATGATACAAAACAAGATATATAATGATTTATAATTGGAAGAAGGATTAGGGACTTTCTGAGTTGGGAGGTGGAGAATAAACAGATGTGATTCCCTGAAATCATAAAAAAAAGGGGTCCCACTTCCTCCGTAAATGTCTGTATTCAATCAAAAGAATAACAAAATAGTAACTGATTGGCCAATATGGGGCCAGTTTTCAGATAAGAAAAATGAGTTGCTTTAAATGTATAATTGTTTTTTCTTTTTTTAATTTATAGTTTTATTATAAATAAATAGATTATGTATATAAGAGATAAAATTATATAAATATATTAAATATAATAAATACAATTAATTTATAAATAAATATAATTAAATATAATATAAATATATTGCATAAATAAAAATGGTACACATAAATATATAACTTATGAATTTTATATGTGAATATAATATATTATGTGGATGTGTTATATATTAATATATAATATGAACATATATAAATATATAAATAACATTTATATTAAAATATAACTACATGAAATAATGAATTTCTACACGAGTTTTTGTAAGTTATATGATCAAACTTATCTCTCTCCCTCCCTTCCATTCTCCCTCTCAGTGCTGGCAGACAATTTAATTTTATCTGGGTTATATATGTATTATCATGCAAAATATATGAAATGTATGATTGCAATAAAACTTTCCATCAATCTTTGGATCTGATGGGGTTTCTGGTCAGAATAACCTAGGTCCTTGGTCCAAGGGTCTCTAAGCAATAAGATGAGAAGGTCCAGCTTCCACAGCACTAGGATCAAACAATTTCCATAAACTCTTCTCACCAGGCAGAAATTGGACTAGACTCAAAATTGAACAAAAAGGGAACTGATCTAGATCCGAAACTGAGTCGCAAGATGGAATCAGTGTGGTTCACTCAGTTCCCACAATTCCTTCACTATCCATTAAACCACCACAGGTTTAAATATGTATCTAATGATTAAAATAATACTAGCTGACATTTATGTGCCAGGCACTGTGCTGCATACTTTACAATTGCTATCTCCTTTGATCTTCACAACAACTCTGTGAGATATTATGATCCTCATTTTACAGGTGAAGAAATTGAGGCAAACAGAGGTTAAGTGACCCATCCACAGTCACACAGCTAGTAAGTAACTGAGGCTGTATTTGAACTTGAATCTTCCAGATTCCAGTCCCAGTTCTCTATCCATTGCACCACCCAATTGCCCCATCTCTTTAAAATATCTAGACAATATTACATGTAAAGCCCAGTGGAATTGCACGTTGGCTATGGGAGAGGAGTGAGAGGAGGGGAGGGAAAGAATATGAATCATGTAAGCATGGAAAATTTTTCTATAAAAATAAAAAATAAAAATAAACAAATAATAAACCAACCAACAAACAAACAAATAAAATAAAATAGCCTGGACAATCGGGGCTCCTTGGTGGCACAGTAGATAGAAAGCCAGGTTTACAGTCCTGGGTTCAAATATGGCCTCACACACTCCCTGGCTGTGTGACCCTGGGCAAGTCACTTAACCCCAACTGCCTAGCCCTTGCTGCTACTCTGCCTTAGAATCAATACTCTAATTCTAAGATAGAAGGAAAAGGCTTTAAAAAAACATCCAGGCAATCAACGGATATTTGAAAAATGATATAAGGGAAGTTATGATCCAAGAGGTTCTTTCTATATTCAATCTATATTATCATCCCACTTCAGTGGGACAAACTCTACACCCATCAAAGTGGTCATGCCTGCATTGCTGACTGTGGAAGAGAAAGCATCTACTTTATATACACTTCCATTTGACTGATAGAGATCAATCCAACAAACATTTCTGATCATATTACATTCATTACATTTGATGTCCACTTCATGTGCATATTACATTTACCTATTTAAATTGTTTATTGAATAGATAGCTCTGGATATATGGCCCGTCCATGTGCCAGAACCTTTTCAAGCTTACATTACTGGGTTGAAAAGACTTGGATAAATGCACCCAACCCAGAAGCTCCTCCAACAGTATGATAATTTCCGAAGAATAATCCTTTAGAGTTTTATTTCCAAGAATCATTCTTCCCTAGTGGGAAGTAGATTTTGAAATAAACTGTTCTAGAGGATGAGTTGTCTACAAAAGGAGAAAACATACAATTTCTCCCAAAATGCATATCCTATGAAAGAATTTGGATCCCAATGATGTGAATGTTCTCTCCAATGATATAAAATACAATGCTGCCACATCTGTCCATTCTATGGAACTTGTCCTTCCATGTGTTTGTGTATAAGACTATGGTTCTAGAGCTGGAAGGACCCTCAGAGGCCAATAAGTCCAATCCCATTATTTTACCCACAAGGAAACTGAGGCTCAAAGATGGGCTCTTGGTAACTTGCCCAAGATCACAAATTCACTTGAGTATTTCAGAGTATTATTATACTATAACTATATATATTATTATATATAGTATGATTATATCCCACATAAATATGACTTAGAAACTATCGAGTATGACTATGGAGTGTTGACTTACCTTCAGAAATTAAGGAGTCTAGATTTAATGGCAGGAGTTGATAATCAAAGGATTGGAGGGTTCAGATAAAGAGGTCCTTCTTGGCCCTAAAATGTTATGTTTCAGTGGCCCTTGATCTTGTCCCTTTAGGAATTCCAAAAGATTCTTCAGCTCTCTCTAGTGTCTTGAGTAGTTCCTAAACTTTTAAAATAAAAAATCAAATGACAAAGAAGGGAATTCAGTGGCAAACATGTATACCTTTGGGGGAAAGGTTGAAAGGAGCCTTTGAAAATTTCTGGGGGGGGGGGTTTCTAACATTTTAAGTTAAGAGAGTGTAAGAGTAATGATGCTTTTGGGAGGAAGTGTTTCTCTCTCTTTCTCTTTCTCTCTCTCAATCTTCCCCCCTCAAAAAAATCTGGAGTTTTTAGGAATAGCAAAGACAAGTGATTTTTATGGCTGTTGGCTATAACAGCAACCAAACCAGTTATAGAAATCATCTAACTCTGATGCTGAAAAGCTTTAATAACTAGAAAACTATCTCTCTCCATGTTTGACGCTACCTTTCCCATGAAAAATATCCACAGAGACACACCACAGGTGATCCTCAGTTTAATATTAGACTATAAGCAAATGTTCTACCACCCAACAGTGGAACTTCCCATTCCAAGGTCTCAAATTCCTTATCTATGATGCTGGTCTGACTAGATGGATGATATCTGAAGTCCTTTCCAGTTTGGAATCCTAAGATCTATTTGGCTCTAGAATTATATCTTCAAAGGCTATATAAAGAGAATTAGATATGAAAAGCAAAAATCCTAGGAGGTAGATTGGTTTTATTTGGAGGGTTTTAGAAAAAGAAAGGGAAGGGGAAAATGCAATAGGTAGAAAAGAGGAAAAATTGGGCAGAACTCAGAATGTATAAGAATATATGTAGAGGAAAGGGCAGAGTAGGTGGGCATTAGATAAACTTTATTTTTATCTGAATGTGGAGGCTTGAATACACACACACACACACACACACACACACACAAGAATTTGCCATCGAAATACATCAAACTCAATAGAGAAACAAGCAGAAATTAGGAAGGAGGCAGACTTAAGGTGGAATAATACCAAGGGCAGAACAGTCACATACAAAACAAAATTCCTGGTACTGAGGAGGAGACTAAAAAGGGAGATAAAAGGAGGGGAAAGAGTTAGTCTAAAAGAGAACCTTAGATTGTCTCTTAGACAATTGGAAAATGGCTGAACAAATTGTGGTAAATGGATGTAATGGAATATTACTGCACTATAAGAAATGATGAAAGATGTGTTTTCAGAGATTCCTGAATAACACGATTGCTGTGAAGTAAAGAAAACAGAACCAGCAGAATAATTTATACAAAGAGAGCAACACTGAACAGAAAAGCAGCTTTGAAAGACTTAAGAACTCTGATCAAAACAATAAACAATCCTGTCTCTTGTGGACCTGTGATGGAGTACATTCCCCACCTCCTGACAGAGAAGTGATGGACACCAGGGGCAGATATTTACATTTCGGGGCATGGCTAATGTGTGGATTTGTTCTATTTTACTCTACTTATTTGTAATAGTTTTTTTTCTACCACTTGCCTTCTCTTGGTTAATTGAGGGTTGGAGAGAGGTGACTATTCCCTTAGGAGTATCATTAATGCTTCAAAAAGGGCCATTGAAACATTTTTTAATGCATAGGAGAAAACCAAGAGGAATTCAATAGGAAGCACAAAGGCAGATAGGTATTTTTGAAAGTAATATGTAGAATTTATTATACAATTGCAGCAAAAAAGCAAACAGTATGATAAAGATTCTCAATTTTATATGAAATTCTCTTTTGTGTACTATTATAAGTATAAAAATATTCTTTCTGATGTTTAAGTTCAGAAAAAAATTCACAAAATGAATGAATCATTGAAAAGAAAGGCAATCTGTTATTTAGCATCTCAGTGACCTGGTATAATTTTTAAAAGTGAATTGTGGGAAACTGTGTGTGTGTGTGTGTGTGTGTGTGTGTGTGTGTGTGTGTGTGTATTTTTAAAGAACAAAAGGGTATCTGTTGATCCCAGCAATGCAGCAATGGTGACCTTCTGGGAGCCTGTCTTTCATCCAAAATGGAAGAGAGCACTGGTTGTGTCTCTGGAGACTGATTCTCCCATGCAGTTGGCCAGGATTTGACATGAGTGTAAGGCTGGGGCTGAGGATGCTACCATGTCAGACAGCCCTTGCTCCCATTTTACATCATGTATGTGTAGTCATACTATGAGAAGGAACCAGTCCCTGGAGAATGTGAGAGAACCAGGAATCATGGAGCACAGAGTGCTGTAGATTGGCACTCTCTGTCTCTCCTGTTTGTACTCCTTTTGGAGGAGGGAGAGCCAAAGTTTGGAGACTTCAGTTACTTGTATGTTCCCAAAAGAACAAGAGGGAGGCAGCATGGTGCCCTGAAAAGAGCCCTAGACTTGGAGCCTGGATTCAGACCCATTTCTTACTCCCTCTGTGAACATAACTTCTCTGAGTTTTAGTCATTTTAATCTGCAAAGTGGGGATAATAATATTTGTGTCTTGTGATGATGGAGGACAGGATTTACATTCAGCAAGACCTAGACTCCGCTCCTGTGTGTGATCGCAGCAAATCACATAATCTTTCTGAACCTTCGTTTTATCATCTATAAAATGGATATAATCTCCCATCGTACCTATATGACCAGGCTTGTTGCAAGGCTAAACATGAGCATTAATGAATATGATACTATTCACAAACTCGAAAGTGTTATCTAAATGCCAGTTATTTTAGTATTATTATTATTATGTCCCACAGTTGTGGTGAGAAACATGAACTCTTATTCTGATTATTATGGGGGAAGGCAGAGAAAGAATGAGAAGAGGTGTATTCTCTAAGCATGGCTACAAGGCGATCCCAACATGGATCATAGATGTAGAGACGAGGCTCCTTCCAACCTTCAGAGGCCATCTCTTCCTCTTCTTTCCCTTTCCTTTCCTCATCTCTAGATGAGAAACCAGAAGCATGGTGGAAGCAAAATGTCTTTTCTTGGTTCTCCTAGGCAGAAAGTAGAAAAGTTGAGATTCAAACTCTGGGTTGGTGGCTCTAAGTCTAGTGGCTCTGAGTTAAGTCCTCTTTCCACCACATCTCCCTGTCACAGATCCTCTCACTTCAAAGCCATTTCTCCAATCCGTTACTACATCATGATTTCTCCTACATGCCTTCAATCAATCAACCAGAATCATTCAGATCATCAATCAACCAGAAAACATTCTTTAAGTACCTACCACATGACAGTCACTCCACTAGAAAATGAAGACCAAGGAAAAAAAGAAAGTTTCTCTCAGTATACCCAAAAGTTTGGGGAACAATGAAAGAAGAGGAGTAGAGGGAAGTTGGTATGGAATTAAGGTTAGCAACTGTTAGACAAGTCTCCAAAATCTAATAGAAAATTAGACGTTCCGATCATTTCATGGCATGTCATCATTTTTCTTATATCACTGCCATGTTCTGGTATCATTTGCCCCATCTTGATTCTGCAAAACAATTAGAAAGAATGCTGCAATTTAGCATTAAAGCCAATTGGGGAGAAATAGCAACCCTTTCTTCTGCTGTCACTGCATTTCCTGAGATGTGACACATAACTATGCATAAGGAATTCATTAAAAGCCTGGCTCCTGAAATGAAAATAAAGTTAATCGAGATGGATGTGACAGCCCTCTTCAGTTCTGGAAGTCTGTGTTTGTCTTTCGGTTTCTCTTTGTTTCATCCTCTCTCTCTCTGTTTCATTCTCTGTTTCATTCTCTCTGTCTCTCTGTCTTTCTGTCTGTCTGTCTGTCTGTCTCTGTCTTTCTCTCTGTCTCTGTCTCTTTCTTCCTCTCTCTCTGTCTCTGTCTTTGTCTCTCCTTCTCCTTCTCTCTGTCTCTCTCTTCCTCTCTGTCTCTTTGTCTATCTCTGTCTCTCTGACTCACACACACACACACACACACACACACACACACACACACACACACACTCATACTCCTTTTGAAAGGCAGTAGCTTGGCATTTTGGAAAAAGCACTGGCTCTGGAGTCATCTACTATCTATGTGGTCTTTTGATCCATTTAAATCTCTTAGAGTCTCAGTTTCCTTATCTGGAAAATGGACCTAATGGTGTTTTTACTTGAGGCAATATATCATAATGGATAGAAGACTGGCTTTGGAGCAAGAAGCTAGGCGATCACTTAATCTCTCGATGGCCCAGGCAACTCTCTCAGTCAAGGGTTCTTAGCTCCATGAAATTTTCATTCCTGATTTCAATATAACTGGGGGGGGGTTGTGATCAAGTGTATTTTCATTTATGTACTGAAAAACATTATTCTGAAAAAGGTCCCACAGTCTTCACCAACCTGTCAAATGGGTACATGTTGCCAAATGAGCTTAAGAACTCCTGCTCTTAGACTTTAAATAACAGATGAGCTGACAATCTATATCAGAAGAGGGGATTTCTAAAGTGCTAATTCCCCCAAACTGAGCAAGCCATCATCCTCATTAACAGCAAAAAAAATCTTTCCTTATTAAGTAATAAAATGATTGATGAAATAAGGTATGTTAAATGTTATATAAACTTGAAATATAAAGTATTATTCTCTGCTTAGAAATTGCCCAGATCCATCCAGAGGGTGTTCCTCTAGAAAATGATAGAAGCCAGAGTAGGCTGTGTCCTTAAAGCAGACTAGGAAAATCCCCATGATGCCAGACAAAAGGAAAGGGTATAGAGACCAGTGTGGACCCTGGCTTCACCCTTCTTCTCCAAACACCCATGATGTGGTCAGCATGGTAAACCTGGCAGATATCTAGGAGATTTACATCCTGGAACTCACTCAGATGTTTGTCTCCGTGGTCTAACTCCTGGGAAGCAGGGGGTGCATCTTCTAATAGGCACTCAGTAAATTTTGAATTGAATTATTTTAACCAATAGAGACAGAGATTGGACACTAGCTCTTAGCACAATCTGCAGGATTCTGAAGGTCATTATCCAATAATCCAGTGTGAGGGGAGCAGTCTGTTGTCTCTCAGAATAAGACAGGTCCTCAACTTGAGTCAACTAGCCTGATCGCACCTGCACCAGAAATCCCTTCTCCAACTATTCTGACAAGTCTATTCAGTTGCCACTTGAATCCCAAAAGAGACAGGAAATTTCCCAACTCTAGCTCCCTCAGGATACATGCGAGAGCTTGGAAAAGGAAGGGATTTGTCCAAAATCACACAGTAAGCCAAGATTAGAATTCACCATCTTATTACAGAAGCAATGTTCTTTCTCTTCTACCACACTACAGACTATAAATTGCTTTTATTTCCAGAAAGGGATGCAAGGTGTTATTGAGCAACCAACCTATCCCCTGCCTAATTCAGCACAGAAAATAAAAGAGGAAGTTTCAAACCAACCTTCACTGTTTTTTTAATTGGATCGATGATTTTACAGGTGAAGGGTTAGAAGCATTCTCTACCAAAGTACATCAGCCCTTTCTCTGTAACTGGTCATTTTACAGAGTTGTCTGAGGGTACTGAGAGAGGTTTGGGGACTTGCCCAGCATCATTCAACTTGGTTGGCCCAGAGGTAGCCCTTGACCCTACATCTTTCTGACCAAGAGGCCAGATCTTTTTCCATTATGCATCTCAACTTCAGAGTCCACCTAACATAGGAAACAGTCTTCAAAAAACATTCCCCCCAAAATTCAGTTTGGTCCTCTCTGATTATATTACTCTTCCATCTCTGTTCCTTCCTTTTGATCCTTTTGATCCATCCCACTCACCAACTGAGAAAACTTAGAAATCTATCTCTTATCAGATACGTAAAGGCAAGCCCTTCAAATTACAAATCCACAGTCACAGATAATGAACCTTGGAAGGGACCCTAGAGGCCATCTACTCAAAAAGCTTCATTATGTCAGTGAAGTAGTCCCAGAGATATAGTAGCTTGGTCAGCAAAATTCCTTTCTGACATGGAGAGAAAGAAGCTTTTCTCCCAAGCTATCTGTCCATGTAGGCTACTTTATAGTACCATAGAACCATGTATTGAGAGATGGAAAACGCTTTGGAGGTTACCTTGGTCCAACTCCCATATTTTTTAAGTTATGAAACCGAGTCTCAGTGCCAAGAAGTGACTTGTCCAAGATCTCAAGGGTAGTAAGTAGCAGGTATGGAATTTGAAACTAGGTCCTCTGAATCCAAATCCAAGACTTTCCATTATTCCACACCTACCTCCTTTCTTCTTACCTCAAGATCCACAGAAGAAACAACTTCAAAATCCCAAAATATTGAATTTGTCAATGTCATTTCTACTCCATTTCCCACAAAATTCTCAAAATATTGAATTTAACAATGTCGTTTCTACTCCATTTCCCACATAGGAAAGAGCTAAAGAAGTACAATTGGAAGAATAATATATGGGTTAAAAAGGCATCCAAAACTATCCTTAATAAGTACATAGGTCACTCCAAGCAGCACAGTGTAAAAGAGAAGTGTTGGATAAGAAGTCTAACATCCTGCATTAAAATCCCAGCTCTGTAACAAATTCATTGCGTGGCTTTCAAAAATTACTTAATCTCAGTTTCCTTATATATAAAATATGAGAAAGGGGGTTGGACATGATGAACTCTAAGGTCTTTTTGTTTCTAAATTTATAATCTTGTGATATTCTAAAATAGGTATTTTAACAGAAAAAATTGGTGTAGGAAGCTGTCAATTTGGGTGGGAAAATTATTTTAATTTCTAACTGAAATTTATCATTCTTCCATTATAAATCTTTTTAAAGTTATTCTGAGGAGCCATAGATTTCATTGTACTGTCAAATGGCATCAAGAAAGTGAAGAAATCCTTCTCCAAAGCTACTCCCAGTTCTAAAATTCCTGAAATCTCAAGTCATATAGCTTCTCTTATCACACAACTCCAAGAGTTCCACACTGTTGGAACACAGCTACTGTGAGCTGACCTGTCATTCATAGAGTTGAGGTATCCAAGGAATTGTTCCCAATAGTTTGCTGATCTATAAGAACTAGAATGATATGAATAGCAGTAAATAACTCACTGATATGATATCTTTAGATGTGTGAGGTCTTCTCTTCATTAGAACTCCATTAGAACAGAAAACAACTAACAAGATTATCTAATGCAGCCCTTTTCATTTTATCCCTAATAACCTTTCTTCATATGGTATCTGGGGATGTATGAGAGCCTGTCATTGGATCTGAGTTTAGAACCAAGATCCACTCAGAGATAAGCTGGATTGGAGAGTCCTCAAAGGCAGGGTTGACCATTGTCTACACTGTGATGTAGGTCTTCCTAACTCATCTGGTACCCTCTCTAGCTTTTGACTCTACCTCAGAGGGAAAATACCAGATACCATCATAAACTATGATTACTCCAGTTTCCCCCAGGTCTCTGGATGCCACTATCCCTGGCTGCAAAGGGGTCTGTCTCCCTCAAAAGCCCGATCATGTTTAATACCTTCCGAAGCAGATATGATGACAAGAAAAGGGCAGAGAACAGTTCCCTGGTTGGACTGGTCCCACCTGTTGTCTTCTGCACCTGTTGGAGTAAGGCAGAGCTGGTCACTTTCTCAAAATGTCTTCATGGTTTCACCAAGCTGCACAAACCCCACATTAGTGAGAAAAGGTCACTATTTTCCCATCTGCAGAGCCAATGATGTTCCCACAGACCTGAGTTTCTGGAGCAAAATCCCAGGTTTTCTTTGTGCCCTTTGCAGCTCCAATTGAAATGTCCAAAAGTAGAGCTGTGGCTCAGATAATGTTAGTAAAGCAGAAGGAAATGCTCGGGGAGAGAAAGAAATGGTTTGTGGTCAGGCTCAGGAAAAACCAACTTGTTTGCTTTCTTTGACTGGAAACAGTGACTCCCAGAGCGATGGAGGAGGGGAATCATCTGGCCTGATTTCAAGGAGGTGGTGGTTAAATTCAGTCTTCTTTGGTCTAAGATGCTTCTTTCCCATGTAGATCAGTGATCAGGGAAAGATAAGATGTCCCTTTGCCTCTGAACTCGATCCATCTCTGCCCAGGAGACAGGGCTGCCCCCATTTTGGGCTGAGCTGACTTGACAAATCATTCCTGAACTGGACTTGACAGGCCTCCTGTCTGCAGCACTTTAAATGCAGTTGGCTGGCTGCCAAAACCCCAGTGGTGTAAATGGGAACCAGCATCAAGCAGGCCCCAGGCTGGCTTCCTTTCACTTGGAGGGGTTGGCTCCATGCCGTCTGCTATCAGGCTGCCCTATATGAAAGCCATATGGGCAGTGAAGGTCATGGCCAGTGGCTGCCAGTAGCCATGACCATTGTTGGCTTTCTCTACTACCATGTAGGGGGCAGTATCCATCCTGCAAGGGGTGCTCCAGGCTGGCCCAGATTGTCTCGTAGGGCAGCAATGCCTGGACAAGAGATGGATATGATGTAAGAGCTGCCCCAGATACTTGAAGGACTACCCTCTAGAACAGGAACTGGACCTTTTTCGTTTAACTCTGGAAGGAAGAACTAAGAAGTGGTAAGAAAGACAGACTTAGAATCAATGTAAGGACAAATTTCTTAGACAATTGCCTTAGAAGGAAGCTGATCCTCCACTAGAGGTCTTCAATGAAAGGTTGTGTGGCCCCTTGTTGGGGACATCATAGCAGCATCCTGTATAGATATCCCTCTGAAAGTCCTGCCAACTCAGACAGGTTGTGATTCCTCCTTCAGCTTCCAAAGGGGAAGATGAGTGGTTCTTCCCTGGTGAACAAACAGGAAACAAAATTGTGGAATTAATGCCTACTCCTAACTAGCAGGCAGGGTGGTTGGCAGGTGTTTGTGAGAGCAAGAGGGAAGGGAAGGGAAGCGGAGAGAATAGGAGGGGGAAAGAGAGGGAGAAGAGAAGAGAAGAGAAGGGAAGAGAAGAGAAGAGAAGAGAAGAGAAGAGAAGAGAAGAGAAGAGAAGAGAAGAGAAGAGAAGAGAAGAGAAGAGAAGAGAAGAGAAGAGAAGACAGGAGAGCAGAAGGAGAGGAGAGAGGAGAGAGGAGAGAGGAGAGAGGAGAGGAGAGGAGAAGGAGAGGAGAGGAAAGGAGAAGAGGAAAGGAGATGAGAAGGAGAGGAGAAGAGGAGAGGAGATGAGAAGGAGAGGAGAAGAGGAGAGGAGATGAGAAGGAGAGGAGAGGGAAGGGAAAGGAAGGGAAGGAGAAAGACCATTTATTATTTATTTTAAGCACTTACTAGGTTGTAGGCACTATACTAATCTCTAAAGAAATATATACAGTCAAGCAAGATACTCTCAGGTATCTTACATTCTCATGGGAAAAGACAACACATAAAAGGGAGCAAGAATTTGAGGATGATATGGTAGGAAAGAAGTAAGAGGAATTTGAAGGGAGAGTCTAGGTATGAGTGAAGCAGGGTCAAGGTCCTTCCTAAATGGTGACTCTGGGTTGAGTGTCACTAATCAAGACAGGAATACATCAGAGTAGAAGATTTACCAAGTTGGAAATTCATGAGACAAGGAAGAAGAGGAGTCCAAATGTAACTGAGGCAAAATGATGGGGTTGGACCAAATAATCTATTTGTTGCCTTCAGATTCTATAACTTCTGATGCTGGAAATCTGCCATCCACTTTCCTAGTGTAAGGGTTATTGTCTGAGAATCCCAGCCTCCAGTGTACATTTATTAAACTGTAAGTGGCTGAGAATCTGCTCTTAAAATTGGACAAAGGGTCACCCACAGCCATCATATGAAGAGCTCCTCAAGACAGCTCATTTCCTCTGATGCAGCCTTGATCATTGGGAAGTTTTTCCTTCTTCCAAGATGAAGTCTTCCTCTATACCTTCTACCTCTTTTTCCTAGTTCTTCTTTCTGGACACAAGCAGAACAAGGCTAAACTGTGTCCCTTAGATTAAAGTTTAACAGCTGATAAGTCTTTAAAATGCTTGAAGACAATTATCATGCCATGTCCCCCTCCTCATCTGACTGACTTACTGACCAAGTTTTTTCAGTAGACAAAATGGGAAATTAATCAAGTCAAGGTACAAGTTTTCTGACTTGTGAGCATAGTAGAGGATGTTAAATGTCAGTACTAGGCACACAGTGGTGCATCAATCCTTTTTGAATGACTGTTACTTGAGCTACATCTAATGTACTAGTCCACTGTTAAACTGAAAATTTAAAGATGGAAGACACCTCAGAGGTCAACCTTTTTTATTTAATATATAAGAAAACTAAGGCCCAGAGTAGCTAAGTGATTTTCCCATAGTCACAGTAGTAACTATATAAGAAGTAGGTTTTAAACCAAGTCCTCTGAATCTAGAACCAGAATTCTTTCTGGTGCTCCACCTTTCAATGTGCCTCCAATAGAAATGGTCTTGACCTCTCAGAGTGCCATCTATCTATGGGAAGTTAACTGATGCTTAAAGTTACAGGACTTTAAAAATGTTAGAATCATATACTACTAGAAAGGGTCTGAGAGGGACCATTTGGTTCTCCCTACTTTTCTAGTCTGATCTTGAGGCAATGTTATATAGCATATGGGGTGCAAGAGGCATTTATAGGGAGAATTAATACCTCTGATGTGAAGGTCTGATGAACCATTTTCAGGGTTGCTCCTCGTCCTTTGATGTCCACTTGACACCCAACTCTCACCTGTGGCTCTAAGAAGCTGTAGCATATGTAGCAGTCACATTCTGGTAAAACCATCTTGACAGACAGGCTAAACCAGGTTGAGGGTTACTGACAGGTCTCAAAACCATTCATGACTTTGGAGGGCATCTACTCCAAGCACATGAAAACTTCTTCTAGCAGAGTGAGTGGCTGAGAACAATTTGTTCCAAAGGCCATGAAAGAGGCTGACGGATGCACCATAGAGCTCTTGGATCTTGGTCAAACATGGAAGATGCCAAGGTCTTCCATGGTATCCTGGTCCATTGCTAGTCATCCTTTCTTTTGTCTTGCCACTGGACTTGGATGACTCCGTAAGAGAAGAGGCTGATGACTTTGTGCTCTGCCTCACTTCAATACAATTGATGCTCAAGTCAAGACATCATCCCATGATACCATTGGTCCTCTTCAAAAATGAAGGCTAAACAACAATATAGCAGACATAGTGCTGGCTTTGATATCAAATTCTAGTTTTGACACTTACTAAGTGGAAAAGCCACTTATTCTCTCTGAGGTTAATCTATAAAATGAAAATAATAATAAATATTGACAATAGCAACCTCATTGTTGTTATGAAGGTCAAATTAGATAACATTAGATTTACTAGATAACATAGATAGATAACATTAGATAGAAGGGTTGCTATGAAGGTCAAATTAGATAACATACACAACTAATTTTTAAAACTTTATAGCACTGCAGATATGCCTGCCATTGTTATCATATCTGAGACTTCACTGGGGGCAGGTAAGTAACTCAGTGGATAGAGCCAGGAATAGAGATGGACAAGCAAAATATTTATTAGATCAATTAGAAGTAATAGATACCAGCACGTTCCCTGTACTGATTACCCTCAGTTGATCCGGTAAATATTTTGTTTGTCCTTAGTTATTTGTTCCCTCCATTATTCTGTGAGTTCCTTGATTGTAAGGACTTTCCTTGCATCCACAGTATCTAACATATGTGGATATTTAATAAATTCTTGTTGACTCTTGGAAGATTGACTGATACTATGAGCTGAGCAGTCATGTTTGACAACATATGTGTCATTCTGCACCTTTAGTCCACCATCTTGTTTCCTGGCACAGGTTGTTTAGGGTTGTTGGAGCAGTTGCAGGAAATTATCACAAGGATAATGTCAGAGTAGCATTGATCACTCTGTGACCAGGACTAACCCTTGTTACTACCCTTGTGACCTGCAAAGAATTACTTAACCTTCTTAATTTATAAAATATATTTTTATAAATTTTTATAAAATTTAAATTATAAATTATAAAATTATGGAGTTGGATTGTCATCCCTATAATCCTAGCAGCTATAACCCACATCTTCCTGTTGCCAAGTAAGCACCCAACTTCATGGGGCGCAGAGAGCCAACATTAAATCTTGGATGCTAGCTTGCACTGCCAAGAAAGCTAAGTTTGCCCTTTCACACTAGATCAAGAAGAGATGGCCTTCCTGTGATGTGGAAATTGAAAGAAGTCACTCTTAACTGCTCATCAATTACAAATGGACTAAAGAAGCTCCATGTTGAGAGAAAGTGGACTCTTGAAGGACAGACTTAGTGATGTTTGGTAACTTAGTGATCTCCTTATTTGGATTACAGAAAAGAAGATNCCCTTGTTACTACCCTTGTGACCTGCAAAGAATTACTTAACCTTCTTAATTTATAAAATATATTTTTATAAATTTTTATAAAATTTAAATTATAAATTATAAAATTATGGAGTTGGATTGTCATCCCTATAATCCTAGCAGCTATAACCCACATCTTCCTGTTGCCAAGTAAGCACCCAACTTCATGGGGCGCAGAGAGCCAACATTAAATCTTGAATGCTAGCTTGCACTGCCAAGAAAGCCAAGTTAGCCCTTTCACACTAGATCAAGAAGAGATGGCCTTCGTGTGATGTGGAAATTGAAAGAAGCCACTCTTAACTGCTCATCAATTACAAATGGACTAAAGAAGCCCCATGTTGAGAGAAAGTGGACTCTTGAAGGACAGACTCAGTGATGTTTGGTAACTTAGTGATCTCCTTATTAGGATTACAGAAAAGAAGATGGTCACTAGGTACTTATGTCTATTCATTCAGCAGTTAGAATGCATTCTGGGTCACTCCTTAGTTGGGAAGAAAAATTGTTGATGTGAGGATTCAGAAAGGACCTGACTGAAGTTAACAAATTAATAAATCAACAATAATAATAAGTAATGGGTCACACCTATAGTGCTATAATTAATAAGGGGGGAGATATTTGGTTCCCAAAGAATTTACCAAATTAATAGATCTTATGGTTATTTTGTCCTCAGATGGGAGGACAGTAGAATGGACATGAGTTCCCAAGTATAAAGAAGAAGCCATTAGTGGAGAAAAGAATAATAGATAGACAGAACTAGGGTCTGAAGTATATTCCCTATTTTCTTTTTTTTAAGGGAATTGGGGTCAAGTGACTTGCCCAGGATCACACAGCTGGGAAGTGTCTGAAGTCAGATTTGAACCTAGGACCTCCCGTCTCTAGGTTTTACTCTCAATCCACTGAGCTACCCAGCTGCACCCTATTCCCTATTTTCAAATATAGCTTTTAAGAGTTCCCTTTAGTCTCAGTTCACCACCTCTCAATTTACCAAGTCTTCCTTTCAATATATCACAGGTTAGCATAAGAAATTAAATGGGAATTTGAGGAGAGTTTTGCAGGAGATGCAGATGATACACAAAGGCCAGCAGATACCACAGAAAAAGTTTAAGGCTCAGAAATGCATATATAACACAAAATTTATAATAAGGAGCTATAAACACCCCATAAATAAAAAAGAAAAAATTCAGATTTTTTTCTTTTGTATGAAGAGAGGACCAAAAAATCTTATGTGGATTCTCCATATTTGGGGGTTGCTGTGCTTCTTGTGAAAATGGTGTGGAAGGGATCTCTGTACATAGAAGAAGACCTTGAAGAGGAAGGTTAGAGTATCTTGCAGACTTGAAAAGATCTCCTGCAGTAGGTGAGATTTGAATTTATTCTCTAAGGAAGCCAGGGAAACAAAGAGATACAAATGAGAAGGGAGGGCATTCCAGGCATGGGGATCAGCCATCTAAAAGATACAGAGATGGGAGATGGAGGATACTGGGAGGAACAGCACATATCCCAGTTTGGTGAAAAAGAGAGACTGTGGGAAAAGTAGTTCTATGTCACAAGATTGGACAGTTAGGAAAGGATCAGGTTGTAAAGAACGTTAAATGCCATAAGACTCTATTTTTAATCCCAGAAATAATAGAGAGCCATTGGAATTTATTTAGTAGTAAATAGGGTGATATGGTCAGAGCTACACTTTAAGAATGTAAAATGGAATGGAAGCTTGGAGAGCAGAAAGAACTCTTCATAGACCAGGCTCATGGACTCTTTCAAATTATTAAGTACCAGGGAGAGCTACAGAGAAAAATTAAGTTTTCTACAGTTTTCAGAGAGCTGCTAGATCACTCTGTAGGTGGCCACTCCTCATCAGTCTAGGGATATATTCTCTAAGTGTTTTTGCAGTTAATATTTTCAATCTTACATGCACACACAAGATTCTTCCCTCTTTTCTCAAGCTATATTTCATATTAACATAGCAAAATGGAGTTGATTCTATAACCATGGTTTAACTGTATGTAACTATGACTGGTACTCAAAAATGTGGGTAGCAGAGAAAGCCAAAGCGATTCCACTTTGTCTGCAGTTGCTGTCTTTTATCTCCCCTCCTCTTTGGCATTGCAGACCCCAACCCCACTCCATCAAATCTTCAACCACAGCAAATACTGTCCCCACTATTAGGACAGAGTTACAAGAGATGGCCAGAGTCCTTCTTGTTACTAGCACCAGATACAAAAGCCTCTGTTCAGTCAAAGGATAACCCATCCCCTATTCCTAGCCTGCAAGACCACAGCAGCAATCCCTATCTAATCCTGAGGGACTCCATACCCAGTTCACCTCCTGCCTAAATTGAAGATCATATGAGCTTTGTTCTTTTGTTCCTTGGAGTTTCTACCAGTGTGGATGGGTCTCCCTTGCTGGGGAATTCCATGAACCTTTGTTGGTTCCTTAATTTTTGGTTTTGGGTTGGGTTTGGTTCCCATTTTGCTCCAACACCAACAGATTTACCCACAAAAGCAATAAAATAAAAGATTACTGAACAGTTTGTATACACTATATACTGATGGCTCCTCTCTGACCAATCCATAGGTGTGACCCAACCTAACAGTTCACACACATTGTCTAGGCACTTAGATTCTGGTTCCCTCCAGACATTTCCAATGGAGGAAAGCCAAAGGAGCCCAATGTTGTTGCATTCCTAGTCCCTAGAAGTCAATGTCTAGACCACTGAGGAAAGTCCAAGTGTCTTGTCTAGCCTTGGGCTCCTTCTCTAGGGCAGCCACTAACAATGTCCATTCAGGTACTGATTCATCCTCTAGCAGCTTTTCCTCAGTGATGACTGCTCTGCTTTGGCAATATCTCAACCTTAACTATTAACCTTAGGAGCCTCCTCCTGCCTAGAGGTCCAGGCTCACTGTTATCATCTCAACCCAGAAAACCAATCCAGAGCCAAAAGCAGGCAACCATACTGATGGCAGTATAATATATAAATAAATAATGCAAAATGGCAGTAAATACCCATTCTTATTTTTAAAAAAATACTAGAAAGCATAGGAATAAATGGACCCTTTCTTTAAATGATAAGTAGAATCTATCTAGAACCAAAAGCAAGCATTATCTGTTATAGGGTTAAGCTTGAAGTCTTCCCAATAAGATTAGAGGTAAATCAGGGATGTCTATTATCTCTACTCTTAGTCAATATTGTACTAGAAATGCCAGCTATAGCAATGAGAAAAAAGAAATTTGAAGGATGAAGAATAATTGATACAGAAATAAAATTAACATTCTTCACAGGCTCCTAGGCGGTACAGTGAATCAGAGTTCTGAGCCTGAAGGCAGGAAGACTCATTTTTCACTCATTACTTGTAAGACCCTGGGCAAGTCACTTAACCTTGTTTCTCATCTGTAAAATAAGCCAGAGGAGGAAATGGCAAACCACTCTAGTATCTTTGCCAAGAAAAATTCAAATGGGACCACAAACACTTGGACACAACTAAAATGACTAAATAATTTCACAGATAGTATGATGATAGAGAACCCTAGAGAATCAAATTTTAAAAATAGTTAAAACAACAGCTTTAGCAAAGTTGTAGAATATAAAATAAACACAAATGAATCATCAGCATTTTTATATTACCAACAAAACTCAGAAGGAAGAGAAAGAAAGAGAAATTCCACTTAAAATAATGCAGGCAGCATAAAATACTAGGGAATCTACCTGCTAGACCATAACCAGGAACTATATGAAAACAATTAGAAAACACATTTCACACTAGCAAAATAAAAATCTAAAAAATAGAAAAAACATTAATTGCTCATGAGGTCAAGCCAATATAAGAAAAATGACAGTTCTACCTGAATTAATTTATTTATTCAGTGCCATACTACTAAAAATTTATTTTGTAGAGTTAGGAAAAAACATAACAAAATTCATCTGGAAAACCAAAAGGTCAAGAACGTCAAGAGAATCAATTTTAAAAAAATGTAAAGAAAGATGGCCTTGTAGCATCTAATTCAAAATTATATTACAAAGTAGTCATCATCAGAATAATTTGATACCACCTAAGAAATAGAGCTTTGAATAAATGGACAATATACATCAGTAAATTATTATATTAATCTAGAGTTTGATAAACCCACTTTGTTTTCTGACAAAAATTGCTGGGAAAACTGGAAAGCAGTTTTGAAGAAACTAAGTATAGACCAGCATTCATACAGATGCAGTTAAAATGGGCACATGATTTAGAAATAAAAGGGGATATCATAGGCAATTTATGGAAGCATGGAAAAATTTATCTGTCAGATCTATGAATAAACGAAACAATTATGTCCAAACAAGAGGGATGTTCATTAATTGGGGGATGGCTGAACAGATATATGATTATGAAGCAAAAGTATTACGATTATTATGATATTAAAAATGTCAAGAGGGATGATTTCAGAAAAACCTGAGAAGACTTATGTAAACTGACACAAAGCAAAATCAACAGAATATTATGCCTAGTAACTACAATATCATAATGATGATCAACTATGAAAGACAGCCATCTATGACAATTAATTCCAAAGGACTCATGATGAAAAATTCTATCCATCATCAGAGAGATGATGAATTCCAATGAACTGGGGAATTTTGAGTACAGAATATGAAGCATATTTTTTCATTTCATTTTGTTTTGCTTTTTTCTTTTTCAATATGGTTAATACGAAAATATTTTTGCAGGACTTTACATGTATAATGGGTGTTATATTGCTTGTCTTATCAGTGGTTGGGAGAGAAGATGGAGGTAGGGAAAGAATTTGAAACAAAGATTTTAAAATAAATATTAAAATATTTTGAAGAGAGAAAAAAGGGGGAAAATATAGGACTTTGGGTCACTGGATAAAGGGCAGATGATAACACCTGGAAATTTTCATGCTAATATTGAGAAAATCAAGTCACACCTGTTAGACTACATTGGAAAAAGAACCACTAGTTCATTGGCATGGTCAAATGGTGGAAGACTCCAGCCCCAGGAGTTTTATGAAGAAATAAACTCTCATGCCTCTATAGGTAGACAGGGTTGGGGAAGAGAAGTAGAGAGTGAACTGGGAGAGAGTTTGACACCCCAACCTTCCCCATACCAAATGATAATTGCATTAAAGATACTGGACCAGTCGGAGAAAATGGAAGGAGGGAAAACCAAAGGGTAGTTCATTGGGACATCCAGCAACCTTGTTTCTGACTGCAGAAGCAGAAAACCAATTTCAATTGATTGTTTTGCCTAAAATTATAGCCCCAGTAGATAACTGAGGCAAGATTTGAACTCATACTCTCTGAGTTTCTTTCTACTGTGCCAAGGGACCAGGAACCTCTAGCGCAAATATTACTGTATAGAGGAGATGCTACCAAGGCTTGGAAATCCTCATTCCTGAATCAGCAAATGGGAAATTCTCCCTAATGCTGATCTGGTTCCCATGATGTATTTATGCCTTTCCGTCTCTTATGAGGAAGATCTTACTATTTTTCGAGTCCCGTGCCAAGTATAGCCTCACCATCTAACCCCAAGGCACTTGTCCTTTTGGCTTCCTTTCCAGCCTCATAACTCACTAAACTCTTCTTCCTGGCTCAAATTTAAGGAAGTCGAGCTGGCTGCTTTTGTTTGTACTAAACAATTCCTCCCCTGCTTAATATAAAGCAGTTCCGTCTCAGGGATGTCAGCCCCATGAGCAACAAATATGAAAATGTCTGTGTCATAAATCTTCACTCACATCCCAAAAAGTCCCCAAAGGTCTCTTTTCCTCTGAGGCTCGCCTGGCTCCTTCAGTCTTGAAAGGCCTTTTAAGTGACCCCTACAATTCTCATTTACTGAACAAACTTGATATTTTCATCAGTTCTCCCACATTCACTCATTTCCTCTGCCTGGGGTTTAACCCAAAGCAATCAAATTCAGTCCTTAGCAAAGAGTTTTCTCACCTCCTCTGAGGGCCCTAATACGTGTCTGGAACACAGTCAAGCTGCCTCCTTTTTCCTCTGTCTAAGTTCCCACAGAACTTGTCTAGAATCATGTTTTGACCTCAACAAGCCCCTCCGTGATAGCTCAGTGGAACAAACTTCACAGAAATGAATTGTAGACATAATAAATGAGATTTGTCCATGGACCCTCAGGAGAGTCAAGAGTCTTTGCTCTGTAGTCTTTGGCACACAGCTAGGTCAATTGAGACAGAAGTGAAGAAAAACATTGATGGACAGAAGAAAAAAGGATAGAGAGTAAGTCTATTGACACGAGAAGGTTTCAGGTAGAATAAACATGGATGTCAGACAAGCCAGTCATTTCATTTTTCATACACTCATTCTAGCAGCTATTTGCAAACCTTTTGGTTTCCCCTCAAACTGTTTTCTCTGCCATTCTCCCCAGAGACCTCTCCTCCTACTTTTCTGAAAAAAATAAAGGTAGGTAGGGGGTAGGAGGCAGCTAGGTAGCTCTGTGGATTAAGTGCCATTCCCTGAGACAGGTAGCCCTTATCACTCTTTTGTCAGTGTTGATTCTAAGAATTCTAAGGTAAATTAATTTTAAATTAAAAAAAAAGATAAGACAAGAAAGGTGGGCTCAGATTTCCATCTGCCTTACTCCCCCTCTTTCCTCCATGGCTTCTATCTCTAAGGAAAATGAGACCCTCCTCCTTACCAGTGTGCTCTTGAACCCATCCTTTGTTGTCACCTCTAGCATCTCTCTGGCATCTTCCATAGACTTACTCCTCCAATTGTTTATAAGCCTGCTGAGGTCTCTCTCCCTCCTTCTTTAAAACCCATCATTTGACTCTGCCCTATTTTCAGGCTATTGTCTTTTATCTCCTGCCTTTTGCAACCAAACCACTACAAAGGATCTTCTTATCCAAGTGGCTCCCATTTCCTGTTCTCCCACTCACTTCTCAATCTCTTGCACTAAATCCAGCAGCCTTTTCTCAGTCATCATTCTAATCTGACTTCTCAGCAGCATTTAACAGAGTCAATCAGGTCCCTCTGGCCATTTTTTCCCTTCTCTTGGCTTCGGTCAAACCCTTTCCATGGTTGTTATCTGACCATTTCTTCCTTGGCGTCTTTTGCTGAATCATTTTCTTCCCCCCTTCTACTAAATGTGACTATTCCCCAAGAATCTATTGTGAGTTCATCCCTTTTCTCTCTACACTCCTCCATGGTCATCAGCTTCCATGGGTTCAAATTTTTTCTCTATCGAGATGACTCTCATGAGACCACACATGCACACATATGCACACACATGCATGTTCAAGCCCTCACTACATCTCACCTGGGATATGATCATCTTTTGACTAATCTGAATTCTGAAATCTCTCCTCTTTAATTTATCCTCCACCTGGCTTCCAAATTATTTCTAAAATATATTTAGCCAAGTCAACCTTAAACATACACACACACACACACACACACACACACACACACACACACACACACACACTCTCACACAGAATCTGACTTCCTCTTACCTTCTTGATTAACTTCCTGAATTTATTCTCTGTTCCAGGTAAACTTGTCAGCAAGCTACTTCCTGCACTTGACATTGAGATCTCCAATCTCCATTGCCCTGCACAGATTATCCCCTATTTTGGGAATGTTCCATATATTCCACTTATTTGCCTTATAGAATCCCTTATTAGCTTCCTTCAAAGAACAATTCAGGTACCACCAGGAGATCTTTCCTGATATTCCAAGACTCACCCTCTTCAATCAATCTATTAGCTTTAACAAGATTCTGATGTGTTTGAGCACTGTGCTGGGTGCTGGAGATCCAAGAACAAAAAAAAAATTGATTTTTTTTCAAAAATATTTTGAACATCCTTTGTAGTTACTTAAGTTCCTTGAGGACAAGAACTCACTTTTTTTTAAAATCTCCCAAGCGGAGAGCAGGTTGAATTGAATTTTCTCTTTTACTTTCTCCCCAAAAGGGTTGAACTCAGACCTCTCATTAGTTCTCTGCACCATCTCACCTCTAGAAAGAGCTAAATGCATCGTGTCTCATTGACTCACCTCTTTCAAGTTGAAGAACCTATTTGACTACAGTTCATTTATCGTATCTGAAAATGGAACAGAAACTTAGAGATCATCTAGAAAAACAGTGTAGTAAAAAAAATGGGTCAGGACATCAAAAGACCTGAGGAGTTGGTATAAAGCAAGAATACTGATCTCAAGGTCAAGAGCCCTAGGTTCTTCTGATTCTCACCCTTAAAGCCAGGTGACAAATCATTTCACCTTTATATGCCTCAGTTTCTTCATCTATAAAACCCAATGCCAGTATTTGGGCTCTCTCCCTCACATGACTTTTATGAGGAAAGAAATAACAGATACACCAGGGACAGAAGGGAGATGTGCCCATAACTGCATGTACCTGTGTGAAAGAGTAACTAGACCCGTGACTCCATGTGAGAGAGAACCCCAAGTTCATAGCCATTTGTCTTCCTCTCTGGATACCAAGGAAGGAAAAACAATTGAGTTGTCTTCACTGGAGTCTTCTATATGCATTCCCAGCCTTAGAAGAGACAGAGAGATGGCATTCCTACCAATGTCTATCATACCCTACAAGTCTTGTCCAGGATTTCTACCTGCACTCCTATGAATTGGCCCAAATATTCCCAAAACCAGTTTGAAATTTTACCCCAAATAGTTGCTAACCTGTTCCCAGGGCTTGATTCACTGATCTCTGCCTGGGCATATATTACCACCACTTCCAGGAATGAGTGTATAAATGAACAAATGAGCAAGTGATATAAATGAAAAAGAAGGTATTTAGCACTAACTTTATGTTATGTCCCCTATACTAACATCCAAAACACAAAAACCAAGACATTGTACTTTCAGGGAGGTCAATGACTGAAATAATGGTCTCTATGTTAAAATATTCATAGCAATATTTTGAGGTGATAGTACAAAACCAGAAATAAAGTGGATGCCCGTCAGCTGGGGAAAAAACTAAATAGAATGAAATTCTTTTGCCAAGGTGCCACTTGCTAACTTTCCTCTGTATCCAGCACTCCCTCTCTTGCCTTTGGTCTTTGCAAAGAAATGTCCCATGCCAGGAATTCCATTCTATTCCCATCTCCACCTTCCCAGTAGTTTTCAAAGGACAGTTCAGATACCAGCTCCCACATGAGGTTTTTCCTGATTTTTGACCACTCCAACCCTCATCTAAGCTCAGTGATGAGTGCTCTTTCTCCAGTTGAACCTTTGAAAGGATTTGATTTTTTAAATTTATTTATGTAGATATTGTTTGTCCACCCCCTTCCCTGATTGGGAGCTACTTGAAATCGGGAATTTTTTTCTTTTTATGTATTTGTTTGGATTTTAGTCTTTGTATCCTTAGGACCACCACTTCTTGCCCAAAGTAGAGGCTTAATAAATCCAAGTTGAATTAAATATCATGACCTGTTCACCCTGACATCCATATCCTTCCCTTCTACTTTCTGGGACTACCTTTAAGATCTCATGAAACTCTTCTGCAGCATCAACCACAAGGAGCCCTACAGCCTCTTCTTGGGAGTAATCACCTTCTTCATAGGGTCCCCAGGAAATTCATGGCTCCTTTTGACCAAGGTCAAAGCTTGTTGACTCAGTCTCCCCCACAAAAGACAAACTGAATTAGCTTCCTTCCAACCCCATGGCAGAGCCAAACTATTGTACAGCAATGGCCAGTTCCAAAGAGTCCTCTTTGCTTCTCCAGCTTTCTGATTATTTCAGCTTTTTCTATAACTATTTCCTACCACCAGTGCATTGGACTTGGTCTTACTGGGACCATCACCTTCTCTTCTTGTCACCTCCTTCCTTTCTCTTGTCTTATACATAGAGCATGATGCAAGACAGCATCTCTACTTTGCTCTTTAAGGAGCTCTGCTTAGCATTTGAGTGAGGTTACTCAAAGGCAGCTAGATGATTAGGGTGTCAGGCCTGAAGTCAGGAAGACTCATCTTCCCATGTTCAAACCTGGTTTCAGACCCTTACTATCTATATGACCCAGGGCAAGTCATTTAACCCTATTTGCCACCGTTTCCTCATTTATAAAATAAGCTGGAGAAGGGAATGGCAAATCACTCTAGTATCTTTTCCAAGAAAATCCCGAATGGGGACATGACTGAAAAAAATAAAGGACAATAAAGGGATTACTTAGATTACTTGAGGTTGTTCAAAATTTTTACTAGTTACCAGCAAGTCCTCAAGGTGATCATTCTCCCAAGTCCAGACAAGGAGACAGAGAGAGGAGGAAAAGATTCTAGTCCAAGTTCCATAAGTCTCTGTTGCTAGATTGTGCAAAGAATGAAAAATCAATCTTGCAATCAGGAAGCTGTGAGTTTGAATCCTGCCTTAAACATTTACCAGCCATGAACCCTGGTCAAATTATTTGCCCTCTCTTGGTCTCTTTTATCATTTGTAAAATGGAGATCCTATAGGGTTGTTTTGAAAATTATATATAATTTATAATATATATAATATTACATGTTATATGTAATATTATATATACATATATAAAGTGTTTTGCAAACTTTAAAGCAATATAGCAATATAGGCATATAAACACAGTACCTGGCACAGAGCATGTGCTGAATAAATGCTGATTGAATTATAGTGTTATTACAACTTACAGAAGAGACATTAGAGGTCATTGACTCTATTCGATTTGGCAAGTGTTCACTATTACTGCAGCAGTGAAGGGGAACCACACAGGACTGAAGGTTAATCTCTTTCTTCCTTTTTTCCTTCCTACATTTCTTCTTTTCTACCATTGTTTCCTTCTTTCTTTCTTTCTTTCTTTCTTTCTTTCTTTCTTTCTTTTTTCTTTCTTTCCTTCCTCCCTCCCTCATTTCTTCTTTCCTTCCTTCCTTCCTTCCTTCCTTCCTTCCTTCCTTCCTTCCTTTCTTTCTTTCTTTCTTTCTTTCTTTCTTTGCTTCTTTGCTTCTTCCCTTCCTTCCTCTTTCTTTTTCTCTCTCTCTCCCAATGTCAAATAATTATTACCAAGGGTGACACACTACTGCTGATTCTTAGCTAAACTAGATCTTCAAAAGAATTGTTGCAGGGACAATTGTTGTTGGTGACATTGTAAATGCAAAGCACAATTCCTTTTCATCCATTAATCGACAAGTATTCCTTAATCCTTTAACAAGTACCAGGTATTATCCTAACCACTGGGTTGCCAAGATAAAAATGAAACAGTACCTGCCCTAAGGATAATGAAGCTGCTACCCAGAGAGAAAAAAAATGACTTGCTTAAATATCAGTAAATGGCCAATCAATAGCAAGCTTAGATTTCAGACTCAAGTCTTCTGATTCCTAGCCCATCAGTTATTTTACTATTCCACTGAGCCTGGTATAGAGAAAGACACTTTCCTATGGTCTCCCAAGGGCTCACTCTGGAATATAACAGTTTAAAGCCTAAACAACAAGTTATTCTGGGACATTCAATCAAAACAACCTTCCCAGCAGACCTATGATTGTAGTCCTGTATCAAAGTGAATTACCTCTCATCAGGGTGTTACTGGCAAAAGAAATATTCAAGCAATTTTGTGAAAAATGAAATCAGCCAAACCACTCAGTGGGAATCTTATTTAGAAAACCCAAAAGAAGAGAGTATGACAAAAAGACTAGAATATGAGACTAAAGGATAGGTAGGGAAATGGATTGACACATATTAGTTGGTTTTAATACTGCCAGCCAACTGAACGAGCATTTATTAATAATAATATATAGTGCTTTTAAGATTTGTAAAGGACTTTGCAAATAATAAATGCTAAAACACACACACTTCCTAGCCATGTGACTCTGAGCAAGTCATTTAATCCCAGTTACTTAGCCCTTACCACTCTTCTGCTTCAGAACCAATGCTTAATATCAATTCCAAATCAGAAAGTTTTTTAAAAGTGCTTCACACTATGCCTAGCAAATAGTACGCACGATATGTACATTTTATTCTCTTCCCTTTCCTCACTTTGAGAATGGTTTTCCTTCAAGGCTCTGTTTTAGACCATTTGAATTACCCTCTCCCACATTCTTTTCAGCTAGATAGTACAGTATATATAGTATCTAGCATGGAATTCAAAAGACCTAAGTTAAAATTCAGGTTCACACACTAGCTGACCCTAGAAAAGTCATTAACTTTCTGTTTCCTCATCTGTAAAATGGGAGAAATAATAACACTTTTATCCCAAGATTATTGTAAGAATCAAATGTTATGATGTTTGTAAAGCACTAAGTACAGTATCTGATGCACAGTAGGTGCTTAATTAATGATTATTTCCTTTGTTCCTTCTTATCAGCCCTCATGGGTTCAATTGCTTTCCCTATATATGTGACTTCCAGATCCATCCATCTATCTATCTATCTATCCATTGACCTATCTATTTACTTTACTATCTATCTACTCCTCTAGTTATCCATCCATCCATCCATCCATCTTTCTACTTTCTTCCTTCCTTTCTATCAATCTATCTATATCTTTCTACCTATCTATCTATTCCTCTAGTTATCCATCCATCCATCCATCCATCCATCCATCCATCTAACTTTCTTCCTTTCTATCAATCTATATCTATCTATCTATCTAGCCCTAATATCTTTCCTTTTCTGTGATCTTTCATTTCCAACAATCTACTAAAAATTTCTACTTGTATATCTCATTGGCATCTCAAAGCCATCACATACAAAACAAATTTAATTTGTATCAGAAAGGAAGGATATGTATGAAGCCTTGTGGTCATTTTGAAAGCATAGGAATTGTACACTGCTTTGTACTAAATTTATAAATGTTTATTGAATTGAAAAAAAGCCATGATTTTATCAATGTGTATCCTCTTTCGTCCCTGATGGAGACTGGATGCTTTAGTTGATGGTCTTCATGGATTTCTGTGCCCAAATATAAGTCATCAGACAAGGACAGAAAATTAAAGAATTTTGAATTTGCTAACAATCATGATCGAGCCTATATATTATATTTCAAGAAATCTTAAAAGGAAACTTCCTGGTACTATCAGAATCAAAAGGCAAATTAAAACTAGAAAGAGTTCAAAGACCAACTTGTGGGACACTGGAGGAATTGAGTACACCTAGAAATATCATAGCCAAAATCTAGAATTTCAGGGCTAACGAATAAAATGCTTGCAGCAGTCAGGAAAAATACCACAGTACCACATAAGGCTCACACAAGATGATGCAACAACAAAAAAAAAAAAGGAAAGAAAAACTTGGGATATCATATGCCAAAAGAGAAAAAGGTCTGTAACCAAGAAAAATCTATTCTAAAAATAAGAGTTTAATTCTACAGAGTTAAAATTTTGTGTGTGAGAATTCACGTGTTTACGTGAGTGTGTATGAGAGGGAAAGGAGAGGATTTTTAAAAAACATTCCTCTTGAGAAAACTGGAACTGAATAGAATTTTTAAACATCAATGCAACAGAAAATGAAAATTTGGAAGATAAATTTATTGAAACAATTTCAAGGAGGTGAACAATTATCAAGTGTTTACATATTTATAGGGGAAGGAGCAACTATATTCCTTCAAAATCCTACAATCTTGAAAGAACTAAGATGTAACAAAGATAAAACCAGAGAATGGTTATAGATTATGTTGTTTTGTTTATTTTAAGAAATTATAGAAAAGAGATGGGGAAAAAAGTAACGCCTAGAAAGATGTAAGAAAGAAGAGGGACTAATGATTTCTCATAATATAGGATTATCCAAATTAAAATGGGTAAAAATAAAGATGGGTTTCTCATGGTATCTCATGAGTTTAAGTCTGTGAACTCAGAAAAAAAAAAACAAAAGGTAGAACATTCATACGAAAAGCGCTTAGGGTAAGATCTAGTGATCTGGGTTTGGACTGGATGAAGAAAGGAAGGTTACAGGAATGGAACAAAACCACAAAACTTAAAGTTTAGTAGTAATTCCATTCTCTTTCTTTCTTTCTCTTCACAATGAGAATGGTTTTAGAGAAAAAAGAAGAAACATTAGAGTAGAATATTTTGAAAATAAAGACACACCTAACTAAATATGAAGAGAATGAACTTATAAAATTGAGGAGAAAAACAGAAAAGATTAGCAAGCAAAATATAGCACTCATGTATGTTTAAAAACAACAACATTAGAAAGCACTGGGAAAATGGACTTTTCCTGAATATGGTAAATAGTATCTACTTTTTTAAAGCTAGCATTATCTTTAATAGAGAAACATTAGAAGTCTTTCCAATAAAATCATTGGCTAACTAAAGATGCCTGTTGTAACCACTGTTATTTAATATAGTTGTGGACACACTATCAAAAAGACAGAGAAAATGAGAGAATTTCTCAATAGAATAGGAGAAGAAACAAAAATTTCATTTTTGCTGATGATATGTTGGGTTACTTAGAGAACTCTAGAGAGTTGAACAAAAATAATTAAAACAATAACTTCAGTAAAATAATAGCACTATATGAAATAAACCCATAAAAAGTATGAGCGTTATTAACAAAACCTAATGGGAAAAAAAGAAAAAGAGAGTTCATTCACGCAAAATAGATAAGATATCTGGAACTCTACCTACCAAAAAACACTCGCCTTTCCATATGCCTTTCTACTGCCTTCTATGACTCATCTATTCATGTTCCAGATCTCATTGCCGTCTAGCAACACCAGTAAAATATTTGTATTAAAGAGATGGGGCTTTACTTTCACGAAAAGCATAGGACTAATTAAAGAACTTTGCAGTTTCCTGAAAACAATTTCTCCTTCTGTCCTGCTCTCCTCTTTTTCAGCTCTCTGCCCAGCTGGTTGTCCCTTTGTACCATCTGTCCCAGAGACACTATCTCTATAGGGTGTCCATTTAAATGTATGTTGAAATCTGGGCAATAGACATCCTTCATCTACTTGATCTTTCCCATGAGAACTGATAAGTCAAACTTCTCAAAATAGATACAAATTTCTTTAAAAATGAAGTCTATGTAACAGAAGTTCATGACTCCATATACAAAAACCTTTCTTGAAATATTTTTGTAATTATTATTAGTAAAAAAAGAAAACTGAGTTTTAAGTCATTGCCTGATGACCAGTTTTCTGGTGACGTCTTATCTAGTTTGGTCCTTATAAAACCATCCCAGGGTCAATTGCTGGATCCATATATGAAGCCTTCCTACCTGGCAAGATCTGCTACAAATTGTACGTCAAAGTTTTTTTGAAACCAAGACCACTCCCATGCTATAAGAAGTAATATGAAGACAATTATAGGAGGGCACTCCAAATGTTATTTATCATTAATGTTTGCATTTTCCAGAAACTGATACTGGCTTGTTCTTAATAGAGCAAGTGAGGCATTTCAGACCCCTTTAAGCCAACCCAAGTATGTAGACACCAACTCCAGCTCTATAGAACGGGCGCCATCTTTTGATCATCAAGGTGAGAGCCAGACTCAATATTCTCTTCTTCATTTACAATATTTCTCCACCATCTTCCACTAACAAATTCTGATAGCAAAGTCATTGATATGGGAAATGAATAGAAATGGACGTGTCATCTCTCTTTCTCTCTGAATGTGGGGTATGGAAAAGAGTGAGTAGGGGTCACTCAAAGCCTGTTGGTGGATGTCATCAATGGTGAAGAGAGTGAAAAGCAAGTCAGTGAAAGGGATAACTAGTAGAAGCAGGCTACAATCTCTCTCTTGTTTCAAATGTCAGAAGGGGAAGAATGGGAGGTATTTTAGCATTCCAACTGCTAAGAACAACTAATTAAAGTTTTTATTCAGCTTCCCTAGATGGTAATCTCTTCTCCTACTTCTCCTTCAAGTTGGGTCTACCATGTTGCTTCTGTTTTACATGCAACAGAGGCTACACGTTTCCAACTCTATGCAGCCTTCAAAAATATAAACTTCTCTGTCCCTTCGATAATTTTCCTGTAGCAATCCCAGAGGAGTCACAAAGGATTGGACATGACTGAACTGAAATGAAATGAACTTGATATGGCCTGAAATGTCCCATAAACCCTGCCAAGTAGATGTAAATAATCAAAAGAACATGAAAACAATAACTATTTGATTAGAATGGGGCCACCTTTCACATAAGACATACGAGTTGCTTAGATTCACAATTAGGGAAAAACTCCTCACATCAATCTTTAACCATAATCTAGGTCTTTAGTTGGGGTCTCTGGACAGGAAGTATAGGTGGTTCAGTTTCCCAGTCACGCAGAATGAGGTTCAAACAATGCCCAATTTCCACACTCACTCCCTTTCTTAGAATCTGGGCAGAAAAAAGCGAAACTTGACCTAAAGTTGCCCCAGGATATTTAATATATCATTAGCATCTTATTTACATTGCAATTTGCTCCCCACTCCCACCCAGAGTGGGCAGACAGAGGGAGCCACCCAGACCAAAGTGGACCATGAGTAAAGTGGCAACAGTTCCCTGGAGACACAGGGCAACAAATGCCCAAACAAATGATCCTTTCCAGTAGTAATTAAGCAAGATAAAAAGCATTCCTGAGAACACTACCCAGTCTCTATTACCTCTTACTTTTACCTTTTACTCTTTCACCCTCTACCTTTACCTAACCCATTTCCTTACCTCTTTATCTTACCTTAATAAATTACTTACTTATTATACTAGCTACTCTGTTAATATATTTCCTCATAATAACTCTTGTTTCCTCAAAATGGAGTCAGTTTGAGTCATCAATCAATTCCTTGGATGAGACCCAATTAGCATTAACCCCATCAAATTGAATTTGAGTTATAAACATCCTCAGGCAAGGCAGAAAGGTGGACAGAATGACCCCCATATAAGGTAGCTGCTACACAAAAATATTTATAACAGCTCTTTTTGCTGTATCAAAGAACTAGAAACTGAAGGGTTGTCCATCAATTGAGGAATGACTGGACAAATTGTGGTATGTCATTGTAATGGAATACTATTGTGCCATAAGAAATGACAAACAAGACATAACAAAAAAAACTGGAAAGACTTATATGAAGTGATGCAAAATGAAATGTGCAGAACCAGAAGAGTGTCATACACAGTAACACCAATAATGTATGATGATCAACTAAAGGCTTAACTATTATCAGCAAGGTAAGGATGCAAGACAGCTCCAAGGGACTCATGATGAAAAAGGCCAATCCACTACCCCAAAATGGAACCAATAGATTCTGGATGCAGACTGCTGCATGCCATTCTTCACTTTATTTCCTCCATGAATTTTTCTGGATTGTAAGCAATATGCATCTTCTTTCACAACATGAAGAGCCCAAAAATATACAGTATGATAACACATATACAACCTATATCATGTTACAGGCTGTTAAGGGGCGGTGATTTGGTGGGGAGAGAGAGGACATACATTGCAAAATGTGAGAAAATAAGTATTAAAAATTGAATCAACATGAAATCTGGAAAAAATTTTAATTAAAAAAAAACAACAAGGTAGCTGCTACAAAGCAAATCTCTGCATCTACCCTAGGAGAGGTGATAACCATCATCTGTTAGAAAGTGGTGGGAAAACTGGGGAATAAGGAGGTGGTGCCACAGATGAGCAGAGTAATGAGACATGAGAAAGAGCCGTGATAAGACAGTGAATGAGGTGTGTTAGGAACAGTAACCATCTTTTTTTTGGAGGGAGGGAGATAATTATGGGGGAATGAGAACAGAGTAAAGGAGACAAGTGACTAAAGATGCCTGACAAGTTAAATAAAAAAAAAGATGAGTGTTTTGTACACACAGGAAACCCCACCCCAAGGTGACCACTGATATGCATGAGCAAAACCTAAACCCCTATTTGGCTAAGCCCCAAGCAAGAGAGTATGCAAGTCATGGGGATTGCACAGGTCTCTGTGAAGGAAGGAGAGAGCATTTCCTTGAATCTCTATGGTCTCATATGTGAGTCTTTTCTGTGCCTAAGATTTCCAAATGAAACTTTTTTTTTGTTTTTAGTCTTCTGAGTCTGATTGCTTATAAAAGAAGCTGATGGCTTCTTCTAAAGGGAATGCCAGGCACTAATATTACCAGAAATCTGGATGGAGGCAGAAAAATAGTAAAATGAGAGATTCCTAAAGGATTCCTTTAGTCTTATTTGTCAGAAGGGATCCTCTGAAACAAGATGGAACTCAAAAGCTAGAGAAAGAATGTAACATAGCCAAGGTTTTGCTGTGGAAGGGATAGCAAAGTTGGAAAGGTATCACAGCACCCTTTAGGCCATAGAGAGCCCTTTGCCAAATTCCTAGTTTTTTTTCCCTTCCTCACATGCCAAAAAGCCATAATATTAAACATGGTCACCTCATTAAAGGCCCAGCCTTTCACCTGCTCCTTCTGTCAAAAAGGTACTGATCATTTATCCTATACTGTGTTTAGAAGCAAACTATCTATACAATGGACAAAATCATCTTGGCCCTGAATTCTTTGCCTCTTTTTTCCTTTTCTCTTCTAGGTGCTCTCCTCTTCTCTCTCCCCCAAGTCAATCAATAAGCAAAAACTGTCAATGGAAATTCCCTAGAAGAGAACATAAAACACTCATAGCTGTTCTGCTATATTAAAACCCAGCTCTGTATAGATTGCTGAAATGCCTTTTGTTACCACAATGTAGACATAAGTAGTAAGATGAAACAACTTGCCTTCCCCAGTCATCAGTCTGTTTTGTTTGCCTTTGATATTTCATTGACTAGACTGTGTGTCTCCTGCCCCAAACTGACTGGCATTTCCTCATCAGTTGGACTCCTTATTTAATATCAATGAAAACAGAAGCCTTCCTGAAGTCTTTAAGCACTTAAACACAGGACTAGAAGAGTAAAACCCAGCAGAGTTCTTACAGTGGTTATATCCATTTTTTCACAGCTCAGCAATTTCCTCTGACATTTAGATCTCCTTTATAGAGAAAAGGAACAACCCTCTTTGGTGCTGTTTGGACTCCTTTTTGTGGTCCTCTGTCATCTCAACTCTTATAGAAACACATTTATAGCTGTTGCACTTCAATAATGTAAGGTATCTGTATCTTTGCTTGGAAAGAAATGTTGTTTATTTGGGAATTACAAGATGCACTCTCTGGTGCTAATTATGGCTATCCAATTTCCTCAAAACATTCTTCAAGGTTGAGAGTAAAGGAGTATATCATAATACTCCCACTAGAATTAGAGTCAAGGAAACTTGGATTCAACTCCTGCCTCTGACATTTACTTATGTGAAGAGAGAACTAGACTCTTTTAGTTTATTTTAATGTAATCAATCAGCAACTTTTAATTTAATCAAATCAAGAACTTAAAGTGCCCCTACTTAGTACCTAGCTAACCATTAAGTAAGAAAGCTCACAAGTCACTTACTAGTTCACACCCCCAAAGGCCACAAGCACTGCCCCCCTACCTTGGGCAGTGCTAGGCAAATTGTGATTGGTTCCTGTGAAGTGGGAGAGAGACTAGAAGTGATGTGGAAAAAGGACTATAAAAGGCAAGATGGAAGGACAGCCTCTCTTTGCTTCCTTGGTTCTTTGGTGAGAAGACCCTCTCTTGGTTGGTGCTTTTGTGGGACACCCTCTTCAGTGTGAGCCCTGGTGAGATTCTTGGTGGTCTTAGCTTCCTGTGTGCTGAAGGCTCTTGGCAGTTTTTCAGCATCTCCTGGCTCTTTGGATTTCAGTTTCCTAATTAGGACTTTGGGTTCTGGTGAGACTCACTTTCAGATCTGCATTCACAGTCTAGGATTAGGGTATTTGTAGCTAGGTGATTTTTCCCCTTCCTCTTTCCTGTATTTCATATCTCTATCCAGTTGTAAATAAAAGCTGCCAACAGTTTTTCTGACTTAAGGGTTAAAATTTTATAAAAGGCGACCACAATCTTACTTTTGTAACTCTCATATTTAATTAAACCTAATTTTAAATCTTATACTTCCTAGATGGATCTGGGTAGGGATCTTAAGCTTTATGGGCCTGAGTTTCTTCCTCTGGAAAACATAAATAACAATTATTCTAGTATCTACCTTATATGCTTCTTGGGAAGGTCAGATGAGTTCATGGATGAGAAGAGCTTCAATGACTTGAAGTGCTAAATAAATCATGTCAACATCCCTCTCCCAAAGAACAGAATAAATCTCCTAACCTCTACAAAAGCAAGGACCAGTATGCTCTCATAGAGATGATGTTTCATATTTGTCCTCATATTCCCAGTGCCTGGAAGGAAATATGCGCTTAGTAAGTGCTCATGGATAGATAGATGGATAGGTGATGGATGGATGGATGGATGGATGGATGGATGGATGGATGGATAGTTGGATGGGTCATTGTCCTGTGCCTCGATCTTAAAATGTCCTGCCTCCTGTGTAATCCCTTCTAGGATAAACTCAAAAGTCCCCTCCTATAAGAAGCCTTCCCTGATTCTCTCCTTTCCAGTTATTTGCTGTCTCCAATTATGTTGTGTTTCCTTTTCTGTAGTCCTCCTCATCTCCCCCTTGAGTACAAATTCATTGGTCAAAGCTACTATTTCATCTTTCATCCTTGTATCACTAGCTCATAGCATACTTCCTGGCACTCAGTGTGTGCCTGATAAATACTAAATTGTTGTGGAATTCCTTCATTGGCCTTGTGTACAAACAGAGAGCTATTGCTACAATCAAAATCCCATGGTCTGTTGCTGCTCTTTTTTCCAAAACCTATTTTTTCTGTTTGGCTGGCTAAGTGGTACAGTGGATAGAGTATCTGATCTGAAATGAGGAAAGACTCAGTTTCCTAAGTTCAAAATGGACTTCAGACACCTATTAGCTGAGTGACCCTGGGCAAGTCACTTAACCCTATTTACCTTTATTTCCTTATATATAAAATGAGCTGGAAAAGGACATGGCAAATCATTTCAGTATCTTTGCCAAGAAAACCCCAAATGGGGTCATGAATAGTTAGAAAGACTAAAATGAATGAACATATTTTTCTGTCTGGAGTTTGGAGCAAGAGAACATGATTGTACCCTCCTCTTCTTTTTAAATAACTAGAAAGTAATGATGTGTTCATTGAAACTTTCTTCAGAATATAGGAGATTTTCCTCTAGATAGATCATATGTCTGAGACAGTCCCCAAAGAGTTTCTTGTCTTTCTTAAGATTATCGCCCTCCAAACTATCACAGCTCTGCTTATGCCAAGACATAAGCTATTTCTGTAGTGGACAGAGTGCTGATTTAGTCAGATGAGACACGGGTTCAAACCTCGTCTCCGATACTTCCTAGCCAGGTGACTCAAAGCAAACCCCATAACCTTTCTGAGTCCACTTCCTCCATTTGATGCTATTAATGAGGACAATTATGTCTGCCATGCCTGTCTTACAGGGTGATTATAAAGTTCAAGTGAAATAAGCACTTAATATTGGCCAAGCACTGTTCTAAGCTCTAAGGATGCATAAACAAGCAAAAAAGGAAAACCATTCATACTCTCAAGGACGATACAAATTCTAATGTAAGTGAGAAGACAGCCTATGAGGAAATCAAATACGAGTGAGGAAGAGAAGACACACAGATGGAGACATATCTGGAGAATTAAATGAGCCAGAAAGAGAATGAAGGTTGGCCAGCCTATGTTCTTCCCAAAATGTAGATTAACCACAAGAGAAAGTTACCAATGGGAAGAGGGGATGGAGGAGGGATGTCCCAGGGTGAGATAGCCACTGGGACATGGCATCAAAGTTTGGAAAAATCAGAAATATAGCCAGGAAAGGAAGAAGAAATGTGAGCCTGAATGAGGGTAGTGGTTGTATGAATCTGGAGGAGAAACATAAAGGAAGTAGAATTAACAAGACAAGGCAACTAATTGGGTTTGGAGGATGAGTATGCATTTTATACATGTTTGATAGAATGGTTTGGCCAAAATAGTACTTCTTTTGTTCTGAGAAAATCCCTTTCTTTGGTTTCCTGCTTTCTATGTCAATTGTTTTAGAACCCAAATATAACATGGCTCATTATCATGCAGATTCAAATATGTTTTGGATCAAATCATGTCTCTTGAACCATAACTCCAAACCAAAGAAAACTAACATAATAGGGCTAGTTTACAGTGCAGCTGTTAGTTTTGGCCCTGGATAGCAACTTTATAGGATAGGATAACAATAAATCCTATATGTGCTAAAAGTTTGTATCTTATGAAGCAGTTTCTTAGAAACTACCCAAAGTACACAGGTCTGTAAATTCTTGAATGTGTTTCAACCTGTGTGGCATTATTTTTGAGTACATTTTTTCTAGGAAATCCCTTATCAATCTTTTTTTTCTTATATCCAACCCAAATAACTGAGGTATTAACCTTCTTCCTGTTTGGGTCATTACAAATAAAGGGTGCTTCAAACAACTGGAAAATTCATCTCTTCATTTATCACATCATTTCTCATCTTTAGCCAAGCTTTTGAAGCTTGTCCTGTTTAGGTCCTTGAGATTTTATGGAACCTAGGTCTAGAATAAACCTAAGAGAACACTTCATCTGACTCCCTCATTTTACAGATAAGGAAACTGAGACTTTGAGTGGGAATATTTGGTTACATGAGTACAAAGTGGCAGAAAGAGGATTCAAACACCATTCCTATGATTTCAAATCTAAATTTCTCTCCACCAGGATCATAGGATTCAGAGCTGGAAAGGACCTTAGAAATTACCTGGTCCAATTCTGCCTCCTCATTTTATAAAGAAGACCCCAAAAAGGGAAAAAAACTTGTGCAAAGTGCTTCATAATAAATGATAAAGGCAGTATTTGAAGTGAAGCATTAAGACTATGAATTTAGTACTCTTTTTATTAGACAAGAGATATAAAGGCATCTTCTACCTTTCTGTTTCCCTATACCCTTCCTTTCTTTTTCTTGTCAGCTTTACAATGGCTTATCCCAGTAGCTCCATAATAGTTGTCTCTTATATCCCTTCCTCAACATATTTGATCAGATCTAATGTGTTTGAGTATTTATTTTCAATCAATAGCCATTTATTAAGGTTTCTATGTGCCAGGTATTATGCTAGATATTGGGGACCCAAAGATAAAAGTAGAACTGTCTCTGTCCTCAAGGGGAACAACATATACATCTGTAAATCAATGTAAAATATAATAAAAATAAATATATGGAAGGGAGGATTGAGTCACATAGGATGAAAAGACAGAGATGAATTGTAAGCTGCACTATTGGTGGGAATGCCCATCTCAGTGAGATCACTACTTCATTGATGTTTTAAGGTCATTAAAAACAGTAAACTCCCTGAAATGGATTCATTAGAGTTGGTCTACTAAGAATTTCTTGTGTTTACTACATCAGAAAAATGTGCAAATGGATGAAAACATAGGTCTTTCAAGGCATGTCTGCACTGTGCTTTATCCTTTTCAAAGGATATTTGTATCTCTTGCCTCCTTTGGCCCTTAAAACCTGGGGGGTAGGCAGGGCATCCCCATTTTAACAAAAGGTTCAGAAAGTTTAAGTGCTCAAAAAATGCAAGTCCCAAGGTCTCCTAGCTCACAGTCCAGCACGCTTTCCACTACCCAACTCTTACTCCAAAAGAACAATGGTCTGCAGGAAACACTGGTCAAAAGAGATGCAAGAAAAAAATTTTGTAGATATAACCCTGCCCTAATTTGATAAATATGCCATTCTGAAAAGTAACAACCTTTTTATTAGTAAAGGTGCTCAGAAGCTATAGGACTACATTCATGAACCCTGAATGAATTTAGAACTATGAACTATGAACTATGAAAGGTATTCACTTTTCTCTTTTTTGGTCTTGAAACTTCCTTTATAAAATGAGATTAACTCTGGGGTTATTATAATTACTATTGCCAAAGACAATTGAGAAGAAAGAAGGCTTTCAAAAATCCAGAGAAGGGCACTGAAAATAGTGAGGGGATATGGGAAGAAAGCAACAAGCATAAACTATTGGTAGATCTCTGAATTACTACAACCATCTGAAGGTCAGTTTTAAATTTTGAAAGGAGACAAATTGTTATTCCTTTTGAACCAGTGATTCTACTGTTGGATATATAGTCCCAAAAGATCAAAGATCTTCAGGTCCAAAAAATGCCAAATAATCAGAGCAAAGAACTGGAACAAAATGGGTGCCCATTGGCTAAAAACTGGTTTTAAAAAACAAGCCTAAAAACATGATGTTGATGTCTTGACTTATGAGTAAATTGGGCATAAGTAGGACAGTGTTGCAAAGAGTCCTCACCTTCATTCTCTCTTTCATAATCTTTGAAGTCCAATGGCAAGACATAAGTCAAGATAATTGTCACTAACCCAAAATGTAGTGGACTATGTTGGTTTCCTTGATGTCTGGCCAGTCGTTAAGAGTTCCACAGTGCCTGCTTCAGGTTCTTTCATGGCTATGAACAAATTGTTCTCATTCACCCATTCTGCTATGGGTTGGGAAGTCTTCACATGCTTTGGGTAGATATCTCCCTAACTCATTGACAGCTCTGGGGCCTGTAAATTACCCTCAATCTTATTTAGTCCATTTCCCAAAATGGTTTGATGGGAATAGAGCCACTAGAGCTTCTTAGAGCCATTGGTAAGAGCTGAATAAAAGGTGGACACAAAAGATAGATGAGCAGCCCCGAAGGGGCTTGGCAATCCCTCATATCCAAGATGCTAGTTCTTCCTGAAGAGTTTTAAATACCAAACAAAGGATTTTATATTTGGTCCTGGAAGTAATAAGGACCCACTGAAGTGGAAGGGGCACGAATGTAGGCTCAGGAGAGGTAGCCAGGGGCAGGGAGAATGACAGCCTGGCAACTCTCTCCCTCTCAGGTACATAGTCTGATAGAGGAAGAATGGCATTTTTCTGCTTCCCTGACAGGCAGTGCAGAATAGGAAAATGGCAGAATAATAGAAAAACCAAGAACAGCTACAAAACAACCCCTCATCTCCATACCACTCATGGCACAGAGATGCAGAACTATGACAAGAGAAAACACTATCTGCTAGAGGCACTGCATTGGGTCTTTTTGTTCATGTTTTTCTGCATGCAAGGCAATGGTCAATGTGGATGGGGCGAGTATTTCCAGAAATTATCATGATATCCAATTAAAAGGCAAGTGCATGCCTATATGTACTGGCTACATTTCCTGGACACGCTAAATCTGTTTTCAAAGAAGTAAAATGATTCCATTGCTTGATGGAAAGTATTCCCAGAAATACTTACCCTCGTGACCTTCCCAAGAGCGGGGCATTGCTTCCTAAAGATCTCTAGCCGCCATGTTGTTCTGTCTTCATTTGGAGCTTCATGATCCGATACAGGCTTATGCCACATGTTAAAGTAGCAAAGATTTTTTAACAGCTGTTTTCCATTTGGGAGGATAAATGGTAAGTGGGAGCTTGTTAAACATTAAATACATTAGAAATCAAATGTGGCATGAGAAGCATACGGACTACATAGACAATATTGCTAGGCTTCCATTGCTACTGGAGAGAACAAAATGGTGCCCAAATTATGAAAACATGAAGATGCCATGATTCCTTCAGCGATGCTGGGTCATGTTTTAAGTCTTGCTCCTAGGCAACCTAAACCTAAATCTAAGGCAGCATGATTATGTGTCTCTGATTTGAGGTCCAGAAGTCACGGCAAGGAATATTAGAAGTAGGGAAGTGTCAAGACACAGTTGGCTCTGGTGACAATGTCCTATCCTTTGTCTGCACTGGTTGTACAGGTTGGGAGATGAAATCACTGTCCTTATTTCTGTGTCTTTTCCCTTAGACTAGCAATGGGTGCTTAGACCAGAGACAAACTAATTTCCTGGAATCTATGCAAATCTATGACCAGTTGTAGCTTGACAAGAGAAATCATGAAGGACAATCCACCTGGTCTTACCTGAAGTCCAAGGACTCCACATCTCTGGCCCTTTTATCCAGCTTGAACTGGAAAAACATTGAATTTCAGAGATAGGGCTGATGCAGTAAACCACTGCAGGTTGGATTACATCCCCACAACAGGGCCAGAGAATGGGGAACAGTACACACATTTTATCCAAACCTGGTTTACATGAGGAGACTAGAGTGAATCCTTCAGAAATTCCTTGTTCTTATTTCCAAGAACAAGTTTTATTCCCTTCAGTTCTCTTTTTCTTGACAGAGGAGGAAATATGAGAAAGTGAAAGGAGAACAGGATTTGGAGTCAGAAGTCCTGAGTCTAAATCCCATTTCTTTAATACCAATCTGATGTTTAGGAAGTCATTTCTACTCCATGGGCCTCAGTTTCCTCCCCTGTAAAAAGAAATGCAAGGGCTAGCTTTTTTGTGTATGTGTTTTGTTTTTAAATCAAATGTCTAAGCTATGTCTATGAGGACCAAAGTATGGTGCATCTGCTTATTTATTGTCTTGTGTGCTGTTAATAAGAGATACGGATTCCCACACAGCCTTCCTCTTCCACTGTGATTGATGGCAGTGATGAAAGTGGCAGAACCCTCTTTTCCATTGTATATGCTAAAGCTGTGTCTATACAGGAAAAAAACAAAAGGGTGGCTTTGGTAATTAGGTCCATTTCTACCATCAGCAAAGTCACCAAGATCAATATCCAGTTTGTTGTTGCTGTTCTTTGTGACCTCATTTTGGGTTTTCTTGGCAAAGATGCTGGAATGGTTTTCCATTTCCTTCTCCAGCTCATTTTACAGATGAGGAAACTAAGGCAAACAGGGTTATGTGACTTGTCCAAGGTCCTTATCTTATTTGAACTCAAGTCTTCCTGACTCCAGGCCTGGCATTATCCATAGCAAAATTGTCAAAAGGAGAAGACTCCTTCTACCATGATTCAGACACCTGATTTGGTCTTCTCTAAGGGAAAGATAAAAACAAAGACATTTTTCAAAGATGTAGAAGCTAATTTACCTTCAGCAGGCTGAAATTCTGAGGTACCGGTTTTCATAGAAGATAGAATGTGTTAATTCTTGTCAGAGTCCTCCCCTGTGGGTCTAGAGACATAGTTAATATCTGAATAAGCCCGGAATTTCAGAGCTGGAAGAGATCTTTAGTGGCTGTGTAGGCCAAGTCCAAGGATGTTCAATGACTTGTGTAAGGTCATAAAGCTGGTTCCTGGCAAACCTAGGACAAGAACAGTCTACTGGATTCCATTGCAGTGTGTTCTCCACAATCTTCTTCTAAGTCCCCAAAGAGGAAGCTTCTCTGGAATGACCAATTAGTTTGTACTATGCAATGAGGTGGTGCAGTGGATAGAGAGCTGGGTCTTGAGTTCAAACAGAGTCTCAGATGTTTATCAGCTGTATGACCTTGTGTTTGCCTCAGTTTCCTCATCTGTAAAATGAGCTGGAGAAGGAAATGTCAACTCATCCCAGTATCTTTGCCAAGAAAATCCCAAATGGAGTCACAGAGAATTGAACAAGACTGTAATGACTAAATGACAAGAGAAATTCAGTGATAGAATAATAGACTGAAAGAAAGTGAAGTGCCTCATCATTAGGTGTGATGAAAACTAGGGTAGAACAATAGGGAGCTTTGCCCCTTATTTATCGAGCATTGACAGCACTGGTGGTCCTTAGGTTCACTAGGGTGAACAAAGTCTTCTCCTCTTTGTCCTGACCTACACTGGTAATGATCTTTTGCCAGTTTCCTGGAGTCTCTTGAGTTTTCCCTAAGAGGATCGCTGCCCTGTCCATTCCACACCTGTGGTGCTTATCCCAGGCACAAAATATCTGGAAAGAAAGGGACAGTTGTGAGACATGCTGGCCAACAGTACCCTGCATCCTCTTTGTCAGCATATGGATGGACCCCAGCCATCACATTTGGCTCTCTCTCGCACAGCACCAAATAAAAGTTTAATGAACCCAGAAGTAGAAAGCTGTTGGTGAAGTCTGGCCATCTCTGTTTTTTCCTTCCCCTGTGGGCAGACTAAATCATGTGTCTGATCTGTTTCCCAATCTCTGCATGTTAGTCTTGGCTCTCTTTCCTGGATGATTTCCATCCACCAGACCAGCATGTTCACCTTGGTAGGTGAGTAGGACACTGTCTCCTAGAGGCAGGTCTGAGAAGCAGAACTCTCCACTATGGAGTTCCAGAATTGGGCTCAGTCCAGTCAGCTGAACCTCCTTCCTATTGTGTAAATAAAAGGCATAAACTATAACAAGGCATAATTTAGCTACATGATAGGACATGAGAGGGTGTTAATTAATACCTGCTGATCCCAAAGTGCCAAAGCCACTGCCTGTTATTCCATCATTGTGATTTCATATTTTAGAAATGATGAAACTGTTCTTTTCAAGAATTCCATGTGTAACAGCTCAGTGGCTCAATGGATTGAGACTCACTCCTGGAGATGGAAGATCCTGGGTTCAAATCTGACCTCAGATACTTTCTAGCTGTGTGATCCTGGGCAAGTCACTTAACCCCATTTGCTTAGTTCTTACCACTCTTCTGCCTTAGAACTGATATTTAGGATCAATACTAAGACAGAAGATAAGGGTTAGAAAGAATTTCACATTAAATCATAAATTGCCCTGGACAGAGAACACCTCTTAATCCAAGTTAGCGTAGAACTTAAATGAAAAGACTTCAGCAAGGATTACCAGCAATAGGATTTGGATGGGTCCTGGAAAAGGGTAGGGAAGAATGGGAAGAGCTGGGGATGAGGGACAGAAGAGAGGAAAAAGAAACTGATAAGGGAGGTAGGAAGCTGCCAAAGAAAAGAGTTTCCATGGCTTTGCCAAGCCCCTTTGCTCAGGGTTGGATCTCTATCTCAGAGCTTTTCAATATCCTTACCCATTCTCCATCCTTCAGTTGAGCATCATTAACTCTCCTAAGTCCTTATCTTTTCTTCCAAGTTCATCACTCTTCTTAAATTCCCTATTTCAGCCAAGGACATCATTGCCCTTCCAGGCTTGCAGTTTTATGACCTTGGAATCCTCTTCAACTCTTCACTGTCCTTCACCACCCCTTCCCTTAGTCAATCACTTGTCAAATCCTCTCAATTCTATAACCTCAACGTCTTGGATATCTTCCTTTTTCCTTGGCTCAAGCAGCCTCTTACTTGAACTATTGCTCTGGCCTCCTCCTTGGTTTCCATCTTCCTTGTCTGAAAACACTCATCTGACATAGCCATCACCCTTGTGAAGTCTCTCGTCACCTCTAACCTGGACATCCTACTTGTTGGTTTTCATGCTTCATCTTCTATCATTCTATTCCATCCTTTACACAGAAAGCAAAGTGATTTTCACATATTGCAGGTCTGATCTGACATGTCACTCCCATCTTTCATTCAACAAAACCCAGAGATTCCCTTTCACCTTCAAGATCAACTAGAAAATCCAGTGTTTGGTTCTTAACACCCTACACAACCTGACCCCTTTATACCTTGTCAGTTTTCTCATGCTTCTCCATACTTACTCCCTTCTACATACTTTGGGAGTCAGTGGCACTGGATTATCATTCCTCTCATAGGATGCCCCATCTCTGGACTCCAGACATTTTTGCTGCCTGTCCTCTAAACCTGAAATCTTCTCTCTCCCCATCTGTGCTTCCTGACTTTTCAATTTTCCTTCAACTCCCAGCTAAAATTCCTCATTCTACAAGAAACTTTTCCCATTTTGAGTGCCTCCCCTTTGTTGATTATCTCTAATTTGCCCTGAATGTATCTTATTTGTAGAAGGTTACTTTCATATTTTTCCCCCAACCTATGAACTACTTGAGAGAATAGACTGCCTTTTGCCCCAATGTTCAGCACAGTGCCTGGCACATAGCAGGATCTTAAATGTTCATTGGCTGACTTTCTACCATACCATATAAATAGTTGAATATGTACATGATAATTTGTGGGGAAAGGGTACTACCAACATAGGGGATCAAGAAAGGTTTCTCACATGAGATGGAATGTGAAATGAGTCTTGAAAAATATTAATGATTCTAAAAGATGAGGAGAGAGGGCATTTCAGGCATAAAGAACAGCTTGCACAAAGGCAGAGAGGCAAAAGAAACAATGTCCAATAGGCTAGGAAATAAATAGCAGAGTCTAAATTCGAACTCAGGTCTTACAACTTCAGATCTAATACTCTTTCCTTCATTCCTTTCTTTCCTGCTAGTCAGGCAGGAAAGCAGGCAACAAATATTTTTAGGCACTCACTATGTGTAATATACTGGCAATTTAGAAACAAGAAAAAAAGAAAGCTAATCCCTGAGCTCAGAAAGTTGACATTCTAATGTTCTAAGACAATACACAAAAGGGAGCTGAGAAGATGGGGAAGGAGAGAGGAAGATGATTCTGAAGTCCACAAATTCAGAAACATAACAAGGAAAGGAACGAAATGCAGCTAGCCTGGGCCAAACATATTATCAAATGAATAATATTTGTAAAATGTTTTATTTAGCCCAATGCCTAGTAGGAATTTAGTAAAATTTGTTACCTAAATCTGTTCTCTAATATTTTCTAACTGTGTGATCCTGGGCAAGTCACTTAACCCCAGTTGCTTTGCCCTTGCCATTCTTATGCCTTGGAATCAATCCTTTGTATCAATTCTAAGATAGATGGTAAGGGTTTAAAAATACTAGTCCCTTTTCCCTTCTTCCCTCCCCAAAATGTACACCTTGGAAGGAACTTACCAGTGCAAAAAAAGGACCAATACTGTGGTAATATCTAGAAAATTATCCTCTATCATTATTATACTAACCAAACATATGCTTCTTTTCTGTGTATGAGGCTTCTCACAGGAAAACCAAAGCAAAATTCAAGGTTTTCTTTGAAGATCGATTCACACAGGGGTCAAATGGGGATATGATTGGGGATGTAGACTCTAAACAATCATCCTAGTGCAATTATCAATAATATGGAAATAGGTCTTGATCAATGACACATGTAAAACCCAGTGGAGTTGCACATTGGCCACGGGAGGGAAGTGAGAGGAGGGGAGGGAAAGAACATAAATCATGTAACCATGGAAAATTTTTCCTAATTAATCAATTAAATAAAATTTTTTAAAAAGAAATTATTATCAGAATTTCAGACTTAAAAAGAACTTTGATCACCATCTAAGAAAAAAATATCCAAAGAGTAGACATCCAACCTTTGCCTAAAGCCCTCCAACAAGAGAGCACCTGCTATCCCCCAATGATGTCCATTCTACTTTTTAGTCTTTAGAAAGTATGCTTAGAGTCTAGTGTCTATTAATTTTCATCCTTCGATGCTGGTAGATCATCAGTGGGAATATTTTCCCCACCTACATAGATTTCAGTCCTTCTATTACTTCTTACACGTGGAGTGGTGACTAAGAACTTCCCTTGGTCAGCTATTTCCAAAAATGTCTCTGTTAAGCCAGGGAGCCTGAAAACTTCCCCAATGTCACGTTCCAGGGGTCTGTTTCCACTTGAACGTGAAGGTTGGGCAAGCTCAGTCTTCTGCAGACCCCTTTATCAGAATGAGAAGAGTGTAGGGCATGTACGATAATCCATTATTTACCTGGGAATCCAGAATTCTCTCTTTATTCTTCTATGGCGTGTTGTCCAGGAAAGTCTTTACGAGAAATGAATATAACTGCAACACTCCAAAAGGAAATGTTCTTGTGTTTCTCATCCCCCCAAAACAGTGTATTAAAGCAGCTGGACATTTTATTAGAGGTAATTCAATAGGAGGTACTCATGAAAATGACTTTCAGCCACTAAGCAGCCCTGTTGGAAAAGTGCTTTTCAATGGGCTAATAAAAGACAGTCCTATATCAGAAATCCTTCTGTTGACATATGCTAGGCTTAGAATGAGGGCTCAGACAGTCCTTTAACCACCTAAGGAGAACTGCTAGTTGTTTCATGAGGCATATTTTCCCTTCAGTCTAACATGAAAGCCTGTTGCCCAATGTTTCTGTAAATTGAACTAGCCCATTCCTCTGATTTCAATTGCATAACTTGTTGCATCTGTTCATGGTTATTACACACAGCAATGGCCCATCTGGTTTATTTTTGCCACTTAATTAGGCTTATTGAAAACATTAGCTATTAATAATCTCACCCAGAGAAGGCAGAGGGGAGAAGCATTTCCTCCTTAAGATAAAAAAAAAATTCAATGTGAATTTGTCTTCTATCTGGATAATGACATCATTTAATGTTTTTAGTCTGAAATACATTTTCACGACAAAGGAAAAGGTCTAGAAGTCAGGACCAGAGGATTCAAGTCATGAAGAGAAGAAGGGTTGGAGGAGACAACAAGAGCAGACAATTATGCTATAATTGACCCTCAAATATACCCAAATCATGATGACAATGAGGTATCATCATCAATAAATGCCCTGATTTGGAGTTGATATTAGGTTGAGAATGGTGAGGGAGAGGGTCTTCATATCGTTCTGTTAGACGATGAGGCCCTTTTGTGTGAATGGATAGAATTCTGGGCATGTGAGAAAAGAGAAGAAATATTTAAAATTTAGAGGCGTAAAAATCCTGGTTATGTCTGAAAGGTAGAAAAATATGTCAAATAGGCTGAAAGCAAGATAGTGCCTTCAGGCTGGATCATTCTAAAACTGTAACGTGTTCTCCAGAGAGAGAGGAAGAAGTTGATGGCAACAGCAAATATTGGGGTAGAATGGTGGAACATCAAAGTGAAAGAAGAAGGAAGACCATGTATTTGGGTTGGAGACAGAGAAATAACAATGCTGTATGGATCGAGGGAGGGAGAAAGACCCTGGTGGAGAAATACAGAGACAAGATAACATCAGAACCACGGGCAATGAGACATGTGAGTGGGGTGGACAATACAGATGGAAGATGGAGGGGGGAGAATTCAATTCTCTAATAACTCTGTTCTTTCTTCTTCATGTGGAAAGAGTTCTGATTATGTAGTCAAAAGATCAAGGTTCAAATTCTGACTTTATAAGTGTATTTAGGTGACATTAGCAGTCCATTTAATCTCTTTAGGCTTCAATTCCTTCTGCTATAAAATGTAGTTTTAGTTTCCTTCTAGCTTTTATGATTATACAAACTCAGAAAAACACTATAAGGTAGAAATAACTGTATATAAGGTTAAGTAAGACCCAACAGAGGAGTAGATTGCTTGATTTCCAACAACAAAAGCAACAAAAAGAGGATATTTTTTTCCAAACGCTTCCAGACTAGAGTAGATGCTCTTTTTGTATTCAGGTATTGTGTTAAATAAAAGCTGCTTTGTTTCATGCTCTTGTTAACCTATTGGCTTGCAGGAGAGCTGATGGCCCTTTCTGAGAAGAAAGAAAAACAAGGCAAAGGTGTCTTGTTTCCATTTATTTGGACAATAAATTGATCAAAGACATCTAGGGAATGCCCTCCCCCAAAATGGACCTAGGTCTATATGTCAGGAGATAAGAGAAAAGAGATTTACCTAACTTTTATTGGGGTATGCCTGCTATACAAATGCCAATCAGAAAGGGAAGAAAGGAGGATAAACATCTATAATCTCACAAAGGGCAAAGCGAAGAGGGGCAACAGAAAAGAAATAGATTGTGATTTGTAAATCACAAGTGCTAGGCAAATTCCTTTTTGTATTTGTAATGAGGGCAATAGGGACAAAACAAAGAAAATATAAAGAGACAAAATGAAAGGAAATACAATTAACTATCACAACCACAAATGTAATGCCAAGCTAATCCATAAATTGTGATCAGTTAGCAGAATGGTTTAGAAAACAGAATACAACAATATATCACTTATAAGAAATATGCTTAAAATATAAAAATTCACAAAGTTAAAATAAGAAGCTAAAGGTAAACAATTGAAAGTGAACTCAAAAGGAACTGAGGTAGCAATCATTTTAGACAAAGCTACAGTAAAAAATATATTTTTCCAAATAAACAGAAAACTACAGTATGCTGAAGTTGGATAATGAATGAATCAGTATCAATACTTAATATATATTCAATGAATAGCATACTATATACCCCAAAATTTATTGACTTGCAGAATGAAACTATCATAAAAGGAAATGTCAATGTACCCTTTTCAGAACTAGACAAATCTAATAAAAAGATGAAAAAGAAAGAAGATAAAGGCTTGAATAAAACTTTAGAAAAACCAAGACTAATGTATCTCTAGTGATTACTGAATAGGAACAGAAAGAAGTTTACATACCACTCAGTCATGTTTGGCACCTATAGGAATGCTGATGTATGAAATAAAATTATCTGGGACACCTCTAACCCATTTCAATTCTGGAAGACTCACCCTAGCAGATCAGTATAGGAATCAAGAGTCACTTGTCTTCAGGCTGAGGCAGTGTTCCCAGTGTACCCCGGTTTACCAGCATCCTGGTTCAGGCATAACATTGCAGATATCTGAAAGCCTATGATCAGGGGTGGGAGGAGCTGTAGCTTTAAAAAACCTGCACAAGAAACAGAGAGGTCTCTCTTTGCTTCTGCTCTAGATCTCTGGCAATCTGTGAACCAGCTATAATGTGGGGCTGGATCTGTACTTAAAGTTAGAAATGCCATAAACCCCTTTTATCTAGCTTTTTTCTCTTTATTAATAAGTGCTTATAAATCTAGTAACAAAGCTCCAGATTAATTTTATTTCTAACACTGTCCAAGTATGGGGGCATAAAAACATCACAGACAAATGCAAACAAAAACCAGAAATTCTAAATACATCCTTTACTGAACACAAGGCAATAAAAATTATGTTCAATGAAGGACAAAGCAAGGAAATAATACAAAACTTCACCAAAGAAAATGAAAATGAGACAACATGCCAAAATTTATGGGACTCCATTGAAGTAGTCAGAGAAAAATTTCTATCTTAAAAAAATTATAAATAAAAAAGAAAAAGAATAAATCACTGAATTGGGCATGCAACTAAAGAAACTAGAAAAGTAACAAGTAAATGGCAACTAAATACCAAAGTAGAAATCTGATCTCTATTCACAGAAGAGATTAGCAAAATTGAAAACAAAAGGTAAAAAACTTCTTAAATTGGTAAATAAAACCAAGAGCTAATTAAAAAAACAGATGAATAGTTAGCTTGCCTAATTAAAAGGAGAAAACTAAATCATTTATATGGCAAATTAAAAAAAGGAAAGGACACTTCAGTTGAAAAAGGAATAAAGAACACTCTCAGAAATTATTTTGCTCAATTATATGCCATGCAAACTGATGACAGATGAAATGGATTCATACTTACAAAGCATATGAGACATCCAAATTAACAATAGAAATGAATTATTTAAATAACCCAACATCAGAAAAAGAAATTTAAGAAACCAGAAATGGATTATAATTTTTTAAAATAACTCCAGTACTGGATGGATTTCTAATGAAATTCTATCAGACATTCAGAGAACAATTAATTCCAATATTACATAAGATAATTGAAAAGAAAAAAATATTTTCAAATTCTTTATATAATATGAGAGTACTTAAACCCAGGAGAGACAAAGAAGCAAAAGAAATTCATGTACTGATATCCCTAATGAACATTAATGCAAATATTTTAAGTAAAATGTTAGAATATAGGTTATAACAATTTTTAAAAATCATAAACTATGACTATTGGATTTATTCCAGGAATGTAAGGTGATTCAATATAATATGACATTTTTGTCAAAGAATATAATAGCAATATGATGTTATAATATGACATCATCCTAACATCACAATGGTGAAATGAGTAAACAAAAATAATAAAAATCATATGATTATCATTAGATATTGAAGAACTCAGAAAAAATATTCATCATCCATTTCTGTTACAAACTCTAGAAAACAATAAGTGGACTTTTCCTTAATATGGTTAAGCAGTAGCTATCTAAAACCTAGAAAAAAATATTATTTGTCATGAAGAATCATTAGAAGCCAATGTATTAGGATAGAGGTAAAGGAAATATGCCCTTTATAACTGTTACTATTTAAAATGATGTAAAATATGCTTGTTATATTTTACAATAAGACAAGATGGAATAAACATAGGCAAAGAGGAAACAAAACTATTATTTTGTAGGTGATGTGATGTTCTACTAAAAAAATATATACAACTAAAAATTAATTGAAATAGCAAATTCATCAGTTTTGAGATATAAATTAAATCCATAAGTCATCAGCATTTCTTTTTACTACCAATAAAAACTAGGTGGTATAGTACAGAATATTAGAATTAAGAGACCTGAGTTCAAATCCTTCTTCAGAAACTTACTGATCATATGACTCTGAGTAAATCACTTAACTTCTCTTTGCCTCAGTTTCCTCATATGTAAAAAGGGGATAATAATAGTACCTGACTCCCAGGTAGGATAAAATGATATAACATATGTACAGAATTTTACAAACCTTAAAGAGACATAAATATGGTAGTTGTTGTCACTGATGGTGGTGGTGGTGGAGGAGAAGATAGTGATTGTGTTGGAGGAAGAAGAAGAAGAAGAAGAAGAAGAAGAAGAAGAAGAAGAAGAAGAAGAAGAAGAAGAAGAAGAAGAAGAAGAAGAACTGTCTCTTATAGAAGAAGAAGAAGAAGAAGAAGAAGAAGAAAGAAGAAGAAGAAGAAGAAGAAGAGTATAACCTAGCAGGAAAAGATAACTACAAAGATACTTTGGATCTATCTACGAAGGCACTGCATGGTAGTTATAAGAATTCAAATATAAGACATTCTTTCCTGAAATAAAGATGGATCTAAAAAACTAGAAAAATATTAATGGCTCATGGGAAGGCTATGCCAATATTTTTTAAATGAAAATACCAAATACATTAATTTATATGGTGTAATGCCAATGAAATTATTAAAGGATCATATTACAAAAATAGAAAACATAATAATAAACTTCATAAAGAGGAAGAAAAAGACAAGAGACTCAAGGTGAATAGTGAAAAAAGTATAAAAGAGAACCTGGAAGTACCAGATTTCAAAATATACTCTGAAGAAGTGATCACAGAAACCATTCCATTCCATACTGGTTAAGAAATAAAGATCCATCAGATTACAGACATACTATACTGAAGCAAACTATAATTTATACTAGTAGCCTAATATAAATCCATAAATATAACATAATATAAGTCATAAATATATAATATAACATATAAATAAATATAATATAAACCATAAATCCAAAGACCCTAATTAATGGTATAAGGACACATTGATTCAATAAAAACTGCTGGGAAAACTGAAGAGTAGTCTGGAATCAATTAGGCTTAGACTAGCATCTCACTTCATTTACCAAGATAACCAACAAATGGATATATGACTCCAATATAAAGAGTGACATTATCAACAAGTGAGAAGAGCAAAGAAGGAATTCTCCTTTGGATCAATGGGTAGACATCAAGTTCATGACCAGACAATGGATAGAGATAATCACAAAATGTAAAATGGGCAATTTTCATTATATAAAATTGTAAATTTAGATTAATACTGAAAAGGTACGAACAGGCAATTTCCAAAGGGAGAAATTCAAGAGATCATAGCCACGTTTTTGAAATGTTCAAAATCATTAATAATTAGAGAAATGGAAATTAAAACAAACCTAAAGTTTTCATCTCTAACCCATCAAAATAGGAGAATGACAATTGTTGGAGTTGTTATGTCACTTTAAATGACATCATGAATATGAACAATTTAAGGTATAATGATATGGAGAAAATAATGCTGAATGGTTATCAGAGGACCCGGGTTCATTTCCTGGTTCTCCCAATAAATATCTGTGTGACTTTGCCAAACTTTATTACCTTTCTGGGCCTTAGTTTCTTCATCTATAAAATTAAAGATGGCCTCTAAGGTCTTTTATAGTTCTAAATTTATACTTGAATGATTTAATTAATTAATAAGAATATGCTCCAAGCCCCTATCTTCCCCTGTCTATTTCATATTATTCCCCTTCACATACTCTATATTGCATTCAAAGACAGCTACTTGTTATTTTTTTTAACTTCTTAACTTTTTAAATTTCCCTTAACTTCTGTGTATTGGCTCCTAGGTGGAAGAGTGGTAAGGGTGGGCAATGGGGGTCAAGTGACTTGCCCAGGGTCACACAGCTGGGAAGTGTCTGAGACTGGATTTGAACCTAGGACCTCCCATCTCTAGGCCTGACTCTCAATCCACTGAGCTACCCAGTTGCCCCCCTACTTGTTATTTCTTAAACACAATATTGGGGCAGTTTGTGATTCAGTGGATAGAGAGCCTGGAGTCAGGAAAAACTGAGTTCAAATCCCAGCCTCAGACATTTATTACTTATGTAAACCCAAGGCAAGCCATTTAATCCTGTTTGCCTCAGTTTCCTCATCTGTAAAATGAGCTGGAGAAGAAATGTCAACTCACTCTAGTATCTTTTCCAAGAAAACTCTAACTGGAGTCATAAAGAGTTGGTCACCACTGAAATGACTGAACAACAACAAAAAACATAATACTCCATTTCTTGCTTTTATGTGTTTGTACAGTCTATGCCCCAAGCTAGTTTAACCCTTACTTAAACAAAAAAAAACTCTTCTACTATATATTCCTTCCTTCCTTTCTTCCTTCCTTTCTTTTTTCTACCTTCCTTCCTTTCTTTCTTTTTTCCTTTCTTTCTTTCATCTTTCCATTTTATTCTCCAAAATAGCAAAACAGTCTTTGTTGAGTGGTCTGAAAAAATCTAGAACACTTTTCTCAAACCCCTTGTCTCTAAACTTATCTTCTATCAGCTTTAGAGAAGGATATTTTGATAAGATAAATCCAAGACAGAAAGGAGGAGGAAGCTGTTGGCCAAGGAGGGCTAAGAGAGCATCTAGCTGAGTCAGGGGATAACTGGAGCACAATTAAGGGAGAGTTCTACACTCTATGTAGACCCAGTATCATATACTTGCCTATACTGTCCCCACCTTACTGAACTGCTCTCCCTCATCACCTTTGCCTCCTGAAGGCTCTAGTTCCCTTCAAAGGATAGCCCAAATTCATATCCTACAAGCCTGGCCCAGAGGCACTTAGTAAAAGCTTATTGATTGATTCCTTCAGCTATTAATGCTCCCTACCTCCAAAACTTGCTTAGTATTCATTTTGTAACATGTTGTTTCCACTCAGTAATAATGTTTCTGAAAGGGAAAGATGGGCAATCATCTTCTGTTTCCCTTCTTTGCCCAGGACCAGTCCAATATCACTAGGTTTATAAATTACCAAAATATGGTCATTGGCTTACTGGGAATGATTATTGATTTCTATCCAGAGTATGCCATAGATTGAGTGAAGGACACAGAAAGAGATATAAGATATAAAATATTGGAGATTGAAAAATAAATTCTGTGTCCAGATGTGGAATTAGCAATGACATTTGCAAGCACCCTAGAAATGACAGCCTTTGAAGACCAAGCACAATTTACTTCATTTTATTTGTTGCCTATATTTTTGTGTCTTGAACTTAGTGGTCTTTGCTCCCCACGCTAGAACTTTTCCTCTGCTCCCCAAAAATTAGAATCGATTTATTCTTTAGAAGAAAAGACACCAGTTTTTTTTTTAATTCAATTGCTCCAATTTCCAGATGCTAGAGTTTGGCTCACCAGTCAATAGGCAAGAATATGAAAATGGACCCATGCCTCTGACATTTCTCATCTATGATGGCTACGTGGAAGGAAAAGCATAATCTAGTGGCGATGAACAACTGAATCTAAGGGTTCCAATCTCAGCTCGAACTCAGCTTTGTGATCATTTGTGTGACCCACCAATCTAAGATAGGGATTATTAACTTTTTTTCCATATTCTAGAACCTTTTGGCAGTGTCTGGTGTAATCTGTGAGTTCCTCCTTAAAATAATATTTTAAATGCATAAAATGAAATACATAGCATTACAAAGGGAATGAACTTTATTGAAATAGTTACCAAAAATATTAAGAAAACAAATTCATAGACTGAAGGTTGAGTCCTTGCCATTAGATTTACTTAATAATTTATCATTAGCGACAATGTAAAACTAAATCACAAATTGTAGAGTATGTGTGATATGGATCCATTGAACTGAACTCACATAAACTCTGAAAAATTTGATCTTTTTCATCATGTTTGCTCAGCCAATGTGATTACAATCATTTGACTCAATTGACACTAATCTAGCCAATATCTCCTTGGGAATTAAGGGACCCATTCATTGAGCAAATGTTTATTAAGCAACTATTGTGTGCAAAACATAGTCCCTGACCTTAAAGAGTTTGCAGTACACCTATGTGAGGGAAGAAAACATGTTCACAAATGAAGAATACTACAAAAGAGGAGTGATGATGACAAAGGAGAAGTCCAGACAAAGTGTTCTAGGAAAATTTGAGAATGGAGAAAATACTTTCATTTGGGGAAAACTAAACTTGAAGGGTTACCCCCCAAAAGGTGGTCCTTGAACTAAGCCCTATGTTATTATTTTGTAGTGGAAAGTTTAGTTATTTTAATTAATTTTAAGGGTAAGAAACTTGCTGCCTCCCAGAATACAGACTGAACTCCTTGTGGAAGATGCCACAGAGGTGCCTGAGGAGAACACACGCTGCTCCAGGAGATCCTGAGCAAACTAGATATGCAAGATTGAACTTTGGGGGGACTAAATTCATTTGTTTTTGTTAAAATACATTTTTTTGTTAAATGCTTTTATTTTTGTATGTTGTACAAAAGGGAACTGCCCCCCTAATTGGCTTTGTTCTTGTTTCCCTTTTGTTTCCTTATCCCCAGGTTGTTATATTTTCTCCTTGTGAAAATTATATGTATCTTTAGTTTGCAATGTTTGAAATGATTCACTGGGGAGACTAGTCTCCCAAAGGATCACAGGGGGAATGGGTGTTTTAAAAATTTGTACCCTGAGGACTTTATTTCCCAGCATTTTTTACTCTTCCTAAGGTTCCCTTGTTTTGCATCCAGGTGTTGTACCCTGGTGTGGGTTTGTTTATAAATTTGCTGAAACCCATGCTGAAGGGGCTTTTTAGGGAGGAACTTTTGCCTTTGGCTTGAGCATGGTAGGCTGCTGGGTCTCTGGCTCTTTGCTCTGCTCACTCAGCTGAAGGAACTCCTTTTCTCTCTCATTTTGTTGTTATTAAATCCTACAAATTTAATTACTTGGAGTATTCATTCATTTTTAGTCTTACAGCCCTAAAGAAGAGGTATAGAGGAAATATTTTAAGTGAATAGGAGAAATAATCTGTCCAGAGGCAAGAAATAGCCTATCCAGTTTGGAGCAGCTGATAATATGGTTTAGTTACAACACAGACTGCCTGACAGATATGATATTTTCTTCCTTTCTCCCTTCACCCTCTATAAACTTAGAAGAATGACATGATTCTCAGGGCATAATGTGAGGCATAGTTCAGACCTGGCAGAGATTGGAGAGTGCTTGGAAAGGACATGAAGAGAGAGGAGTCTCTCAGGAAGAGAAAATTCCCCAGAGGGAGAGTTCAGCTGGAATTCAAGTCTCCTGTTCCCCATTTCTTGCCTAATGGAGAAATTACAGAATACTCAACATTTTCCCCTCAGTCTAGGAAATTACATGGTACTACTCTAAGTAACTAATGGGAGTAGTATTATTGTAACTGTTATAATGAATGCTCATTTAAGGGTGTCAGGAAAAAATATTGGGAGAGTAAGGACAATGGAACTATTGAGGTATACGAAGACTTTAGGGAAAACTAGATACTCTGGTGTGAGGGCTTACCAAAGCCTTTTTTCAAGACTGCTTTACTGTTCACCTGCCACTCGACTCTCATCTGTGGCTCCAAGGAGCTGTAGCACATACAGGAGCCACAGACCAGTAAACTGCCTCAGCAGGCAGAATAAATCAGATTAAGGGTGATGAACAGCCCTCAAACCTTACAACGAGTTGAGGGGAGGTGTGTCTACCTCAAGCATGTAAAGACTCTTCCTTCAAAAATGGTAAATGAGAATAATTTGTTCCAGTGGCCATGAAGATAGAGGATGCAGGTGCTCTGGAGCCCTTAGAGCTTGGTTAGACATCAAAGAAATCAAAGTCACTGGTCTTCCATGACTCTGAAAGAGAACGTGAGGCAAAAACCTTTATGCAATTCTGCTTCACTTTGATCCAGTTTATGTGCCAGTCAAAAAACATCACCAATACATTTTTCCATTTTACTACCTCAGTATTTTATTATTTTACTCCTACCTCAACCTTACATGGCTGAGTATAGGGTCGAAGTGAAATTCAGCAGCCCCTGAGTATCTGTGCAGCCTTTTTTAAGGACCCCACTGTGTTACATCTCCTAGTGTCACAAAGGAGCTAGAAAAGGTTCCCTAAACATTGAGCTGAATTGCCAAGTATTCCTATTCCACTGCAGAAAGCAGAATTCTGTAGGTAGCCAATAAGAGAAACAGAGTCTCAAATAGATAAAAATCTGAGACTCCTCTTTTGCCCCTTTTGTGATCCTTGTGATTTCTTGTTGAAAAGTATTGTGACCTTATTGAAAAGCTTTAAGCTCTTAGCAAACCAACAGTCAAGAGGTTAACATTCTCCCCTTTGGTCAGGAATGCAGCTGCTAGTTCTCAGAGAGTGGTTTTAGACATTCAAAGCCAAAGAATTCAGGGACTTCTTGACCCAGCAAAACATTCCCAGACTTAACTGATGTTGAGGCAACTACAATCCAATCTTGTATTCTTATCTACACCTTGAAGCTTCTAAGGCTTTTGTTTTCTCTACATTAAAAATACAGCTCTGTGTAGTTGTGGGAAACTTTCCTTGTGCTTTTGGGTGAAAGGGAGTTTGAATTTTTTATATATAATAAACTTGTGACTCAATGGCACTTAGGAGAAGCAGCTTTGAGTTCACAGTCAAGATCGTCTCCCGTGTCCCATTATTTCCTCATCAACTAAGCCGTCCTTATCAGATTATCAGAGATGATAAATATATCTTGACAGAAGTCCAACAGGCTGGCCATATTGTTCAAATGCCTAATATATGTTCTAAAAGCCTAAAAGACTATTTTGTGAAGAACTCAACACAAGGCAAGCACTCACACTGAGACAGAATTGATACAAGGATACTCTAAAGATCTCTCTGGAAAACTCTGGTATCAATTATGAGACATGGGAGACACTGGCACAGGACCATTCAGCATGGCTTGTCCACATGAAAGATGATACTCTACTCTATGAGCAAAGCAGAGATTAAATAGCTCAAAAGAAACATGAGATGGTCAAATTTAGAGACATATCCATCCCAAATGTTCATATGGGCTATTTGGGACAAATCTGTGATAGAGCCTTTGAAACTTCATAATGGTCTGATCAGCCATAGTCAGACACATTCTACATTGACTTCAACATGGCAATGTCATTTTGTTCTTCTGAGTACAACGGACAACAACCATTGGCCAACTATTGACTAGGAAGCGAAAAATGGGGATAGTAAACAGAAAAGACAAAAGTTCAATGAATTCTACTTAAATGCCTTTAAATTAAAGTTAGATCTTAGCTATACTCCAAGGGTAAGCCCTGGTAACTTTAAACACAATGACTTCCAATTGTGTGATTTCTCCACAGACTTCATCCAGACAAAATCTATTGACACTGAGATTCCCAGTGGAGCCTTAAACTGGCAGCTTTTAAGTGTTTCATGTGAAAAAGCCACAACAACAATAAAGTTGTGCCCTGGGATGTCACTCATGTTGCCAAGCACCATGGACTTATTAGGCAAGACAATGCCTATAATTATCAAGTGTTTGATGGCCATTATTCCAATTAGAAACTAATCTGTTTCAAATGATTCCCAAAGAAGAGATGCCTAATGGGGGTGCTGAGGAGTTCAGAATGTCCTTTTAATGCTCCATTATGTTACCTTCCTGGAAAGGCTGACTCTTTCCTTTGATATAACATCAAGCTGTCCTCTCTCCCAATTGTTTCCTCTTTTTGATTTAGCCTAGACAGGCTGAAACTGTGTCTTGAAAAGCTAAAGTTTAAAAGTTTTGGGTTCAGACATTTTGTTGAATACTCCTTTGAATTTATCTATTTGATTAGCCCATAAAAATTGACTTTGCAGATGGTTCCTGGAACACTTCATTGACTGGCTATCTTGAGGATTTAACCCTTCTGGCTCTCATTTTCCTTTTCTGTAAAAGAAGGAAAATGAAATAGATCATTAATGTCAAACTTAAGTAGAAATGGATCCTTGCATACTTTGTAGTGATTGAGAAAACCATGTACCGTACTGTATTTTTATTTGTTTTGTTACCAAAGAACAAATAACTTATACAACATAGGATATAAATCAGGGCCACTCCTGTCACCCAACACAAATTTATAAATAGCTCATAGAATGAGAATGGGAAGAGAAACCCTAGAAGCTATCTATTCCAGTCCCCTCATTTTACACATGAGAAAACCAAGATCCAGAGAAATTCAACTTCTTTCTCAAGGTCATGCATGTAGTAAATGACTGAACCAGAATCTGAATCTGTATCCTCTGACTTTCAAACCAGTGTTCATTCCATCATACCATACTGTCCCATAAGCTTTCCTCTCTCTTAGCAAAACTAAGAAATAACTTCCCACCGTGGTATTGTTGGTCTTCCAAGGAACCTTCAGAAGCTACCTTGTTATGCATCATTCCTCCCTCATCCCCCACTTATTGGAAGGATATATTTGGTAGTAGGATTACCACAAACTTCCTCATCTTAACAGCTGTTGCGAGAGCCAAATGATATCTCTTTCTATAGAGCAGATGCAGTATCAATGCCCACATTGGAAATATCTATTCAGTTGAAAAACAAGGCACTTGGTGAAATGACTCTCAATCTCTTGCTTTTGAATGAATAAGTGCAATTTTGTTGGAAGGACATAAAAGTGATACTTGTTATCACTTATTTAAATGAATCTCAGGATGTTCTGGGACTATTTTTAGGGACCATTATATTACTATATTTTGGGGAGGGGGAAAGATAAGGAAAGAAAGAGGCCACATGGATTAGAGAAAGGAAGGATAAAATATTTTTCTGCTGCAACCTTAGAGTTGGTGGATAAGAAAGTTACAAAAAAAATACTCCATGAGTTTTGAAGAGAAATGTGATTTCTAACTTGATGGCATGAGAGAAGGTGTTATGGCAGAGAAAAAAAAGGAGGAAAAGAAGGAGGAGGAGTAGGAAGAGAAACTAGCATTTATGTAGGACTTTATGGTTTGTAAAGTACTTGAAAATACTTACTCATTTTATTATCACAACAGCCCTGTGAAGTAGGTTCTATTATGACCCCCATTTTACAGACCAAGAAAAACTGAGTCAAACAGAAGTTGTGACTTGCACAAAACCACACAGCTAATAGGTTTCTGAAACCAGATTTGAATTCTAGATTTCATAACTCCAGGTCCAGAGCTCTACCCTCTATGCCTCTACAACAACTTTGAGAAGTGATTATTCAATTGCTATATGAATACCTGAAGTGATAAGGGAAATGGCTATATCCTGCCATTCCATTTCTGGATAGCTCTAATAAACAGAAAAGTTTTACACTGGAACCATCATGGCCCATAGATTCAGAAGCTGAAAGGGACCTTATATATTCTTAAATCCAACTCTCTCATTTTATAGATGAGGAAATTGAGACCCAAAGCAATGAGGAGACTTGCCCAGATGGCAAATGACAGAGATGAAATTTGAACCCAGGTCCTATGATTCCAAATCTATTGCTTTTTCTTCTGTACTGCACATTTATCCATGATGTTTGAGGTCCTGGTGATATATCCACTTGGAGATATATATGTGTGTATACATACACATGCATGTTTTCATCCATGTATATATCTATTTGTGTATGTGCATGCATATGTACCTAACATGTGATTTGAGATATACATTGGCAACTCAAGAGAAAGATTGGAGCTGTCTGAATTTAAGAAATATCTACAATGAGAGTTGGTAGTCAAAATTATGGAAATTTATTAGGGAAATAATGGATGAAGATAAAATTTCGGAGAATACTAACACTAAGGAATCAGTAGGAACCAATGAGAGAGAGAGAGAGAGAGAGAGAGAGAGAGAGAGAGAGAGAGAGAGAGAGAGAGAGAGAGAGAGAGGAGTTGGTTAGAG
>NC_058131.1:683446304-683455456 GCF_016433145.1 Gracilinanus agilis
AGAGAGAGAGAGAGAGAGAGAGAGAGAGAGAGAGAGAGAGAGAGAGAGAGAGAGAGAGAGAGGAGGTGGTTAGAGAGCTAAGAAGATAACTAGGGTAGCATTCTGATAAAACATAAGATCATGTCTTTATGTTTTCTTTAGAATAATATTGTACCTATTTGTTAGGAATGAGAGATTTTTGATTAATAGAAACCTGGTTGATTGGTGGGACAAGGGAGAGCAGCAGAAGGGAATAGGATTTTGAGCAAAGGTAAAGAAATTAGCCTTGGTAAGAAGTAAGGACACCTCCCCCTGAGGTATAATGGAGAGAGAAGCAAATGGGTGAGGATACTGAGTTTTGATGAAAAGAAAATTGGAGTTAAGAAACACATAGGAAATCTGGCCCCAGAAACTTCCTATCTGTGTGCCCCTAAGCAAATCACTTAACTCCTCCATTTCCCAGCTCTTACTACTCTTCTGCCTTGGAACCAATACACAGTATACACAGTATTGATTCTAAGATGAAAGGTAAGGGTTTTTGTAGGGAAAAAACTCACATAAGGATGTTCTCCATTTTCTAGATAAAAAAAAGATAGTAGGTCATCTCTTATGAGCATAGGGAGAGTTTAAAGCAAGAAAAAAAACATGTTAGTTGAAGTTACTATGAGTGCATGAAGACTGTAAAACAACTAATATTTCTTATGACAGCTTCCTGCAGTGCAGATGACACATATTCCTTCCACACTGTCAGTATCTTAAAGATAACAAAGATACAGGCATGATTGGGTTCAGTATCCCCAGAGGATTATAAAAAATGGACTGTCAAAGATCATTCTAATTTCACACTATAATGAAAATATTTGAAAATGGATCTTTATGTTTTATAGTAAAGAAACTAGAAACACCAATAACGGGAGAAGACATGGAATAGTGGTATTAATTACTGGGGCAGGGTAGAGTGGGATATAATTAAAGCCCCTAGAAGATGGCAAGATGGTAACTGATCTTGGAACTTCCAAGGACCAGGCTACTGAGGCATTTTGCCTGAAAAGTAGTCAAGTAGTATATATTGGTCAGGTAGAAGTGGAATTAGAGTAGATGGCTGCCTGAAGACAAGATGAAACAAGGTGAAAAGAGAAAATTACTCCTCCACATGCTTTCTAGTATCAAGTATGCTTGGTTTAAAAGCTTTGGGTTGGGGGATGATCTTAGTGATGAGAGCAAGATAAAAGGAAAATAGAAGTTGGAAGATGGAAGTTAGAAATTGGAAAGTTCAAACTCTAACTCCAGAGGTTGTGACTTTCTCAAAATGCAGTATATTTTAACTCTGTAACTCTCACATTTTAATTTTATATAGTAAGTGGACTTTAATCTACATATGAATCATTCTTTTAGGTCTCACAAAGTTGGGAAAGAGATTGATAGACTGAGGCAATGAGAATACACATAAGACAAGAAAATTACTAATTTTGATAGGATTAAATATATTCTTTGATTATGAAATTATGGGATGAATTAAGGAATTTCTGGGAGACATGGGAATGTGGTAGATCCCATCCACTCAAAGTCAATTAACTTTTGTTAGTTTCTTATTTGTAAAATAGGAAAGTTGGACTGGATGGCCTCTTAGGTCCATTCCAACTCTAAATTTATGATCCTGTGAAAAAGTACAGGATTTAGAGTGTCAGCATCTTGTTTGTGCCTGCATAGTTATTCAAGGTGGTAGTTCAAAACTTGGAATGCCATCTGGTGTCCCTACTGATTATAGCATCTCAAAGAGCCAGTCTTATGAATTATTTTGTCCTAATGGAAAGCAAGTGGTCCTGTAGGTGGGGCCCATACACTTTACATATATTTTAGGATATATTTCAGTACTTTAAGGATCATCAATTTCTTCAATGTATATACTCTCTCCATCAACACATTTCATAACTTTCTATTACTTAGTAAACATTTTTAAGAGTTGTTCTGGCTGAGAAATCTAACACCCTGTGACCAGTTTCTTTGCAACTTGTAATCTTTCGAAATTGTCTAGAGAATTCCTGAGAACTTAAATGACTTGCTCAAGGTCATATAGTCAGTGTGTGTCAAAGGTGGGACTTGAACCCACATTTTCCTAAATGCAAAACCAACTCTCTTTCCTCTATGATAAACCACCTCTTTGGTGATATATGAGAACTAGGTAGAAGAGTTGCCAAGAAGCATTGAAAACCTAGCTGATGATATAGACCTTAAATTTATAGTGAGTTAAATCAGAATTCAAAATTAGTTGAAAAGGCGAATGAGAAGAATAGTCACTAAGGATCTGATGCCAATTGCAAGGGAGGTCTCTAATGGAGAGCCCATTAGCTCATTGTTGCTTAACATTTTGTGAGTGACGTGGATACAAGCATAGATGACATGTTTCTTAACCTTATGGTTAACAAAGTTTGCAAGGATTACTAAATACATTGGCACATTGGTTGATAAAATCAGGATCCCAAAAGTCCTCATTAGACTAGAATGTTGGTCTGAACCTAATAAGAAATTGAATAAAGATAAACATAAAATATTATATTTGATGAAAATCAATGTCACAACTACAAAATGGTGGCAGCATGGCTTCACAGCAGTTCATGTGAAAATAATCTGAGGAAGTCAAGAGACTACAAGCTCAGTACAAGTTGACCAATTGATATATAGGTTAAAAAATGAATACAACTTTGGGCTTCCCTGAGAAAGGTACAGTAAGTATCTAGGGCTAGGAAAGAGATAGACTGGTTTTTTTTTTATCGAATTTGACTACATCTGGATTCCTATATATTCAGTTCTGATCACCTCCTATTTAAGCCAGATATCAAGAAGGTAGAGGGAAGGAACATCTAGGTAGTGATGAGTTTCCAGTTCATACTGTATAGATCAACTGAAGGAAGTGGGAACAATTAAGGAAGAGAAAACTTAAGATATTTGTCTTCAAGTACTTGAAGGGCTGTCAAATGACAGAAAGATTAGATTTTCTCTACTTGTCTCCAGAGGCAGAACTAGGAGCAATAAGTGGAAGCTAAACAATGTGATATAGTGAATTGAGTGCTTGGCTTGGAATGTGGAATACCTGGATCTGAATCCTGCCCAGACACTGGCTGTGTGATCCTAAGCAAGTCTTTAAACCTCAGTTTCCTCATCTATAAAATAAGGAAGCTGGATTTGATGACTTCTAAGGTCCCTTCTACTTCTAAATCTATAATCCCATATTAGTTTCAGAAAGGCAGGTTTTAGTTGGCTTTCTGGGAGAACTTCTCCAACCTTTAGAGTGATGCAAAAGTAAAATGAGCTTTCTCAGAAAGTAATGAGTTCCTTCTCATTAGAAGCCTTCAAGTGAAGGCTGGATGGCTTGGAAATAATGTGAATGGGATTCTTGTGTGGGTGTTCATTGAACAAGGTAGCCTATGTATGGGACCTTCCAACTATGAGATTATTTTGTGACTTTCAGTTGAATCCACTGAGGAACTGCAAAGTCAGAGTATAAAAAGTTTCAGACCATGTGAATGAATACTTCCATCAAACACTCAGTTCATTGTCTCCATGAGCAATCAACCAGACTTGTAATCCCCAAAGTCTCCATACCTGTATTCTTGACCCTCAAAGAGCCAAACCACATTCTCTCTGTCCTCTTGCCTTTGGGCTTCCAAAGTATTGTCTACCTAGCAATAATATCCATCATTCATACTGTGTTTTAATATTTGCATAGTGTCTTACAAGTTATCTTGTTATAATTTAAAGGGGAAATAAAGTAAAGCCAGCCATGATGCTCTTTCAAAGAACAAGCAGTCCTTCCATGGTTAGCTGACACTATTTCATGTATATCAATCTTATTATTTATGTATAACAGGCTTTAGGAACACAGATCTCATTTGTACCAGGCTTTAGACAAGACTACATCCAATAAGTAGCCTAGTTAGGTATATGACTTTGCTGCCTATCACATGAGACACCCACACCAGCTGCTCCTGGCTCATTTCCTTAATTGTCTCCCGGATTCTAAGATGATCACAGAAGTCTAATATTTTCTCTTAAATTAAAAGATAGGATATTCTGAATAATTGTGAGGGAGAAGGAAAAAGTGCCAGTGGTGGCTAAAAATGTCAAGGACCTAGAAAGAACTTAGAGAGCTACTTTTATAAAATTGAGATTTGCCATAGGAAGATAATGTCAGAGAACTTATATTCAACTGAGAGAGGAGGGCAGAAGAGCAGGTGTCAGTAGCAAGAGATAAATGTGTCTAGGGGTCAGGGAAAAACTTTTTTAAAAAGGCAGCTCTATGGGCCTGTCTTAAATAACTGCTATTCCATATTTCTGCCACCATCAAACCCAATTTATATAACACCAAAAGTTACAAATAATCATCATTTGGCCTCTAAATCTGTCATTTAAATTTGACAAGAATCATTTTCCCCAAAGATGAGAAAAATCAGAAGACTTCTCCAAAACCAAAGCAATGATGATATTATGGTGGGATTAGTCAGAGTTTGTTCTCTGCCTTTGACCACCTCCATATATCTCAATGAGACTTCAGAGTAGGACATTAGTGGAACCTAAAACTTGGGCTATACACTAATTCGTTAACTAATGGCCCTTCATTGAATTAGAATGTTTTCCACCAGGAGTAAAGATTTGCTGTATCCCCACAGACATTTGGGAGCTGACAATTTCAACTATTTCTCTGTGGTTTTGTCTGAGAAGCTTTTCCCTGAAGATGTATGCCTAAGGAATAGTAATGATGACTACACAGTGACCTTGTTGTTTATGTCATCACAAAGGACTCAGAGACTCATCTGGGCAGTCAGATTGGGTATAGAATATGTCATTTATTCAGCAACATTTATCTAAGCACCCACTCTGTATGGGTGTGTGTGTGTGTGTGTGTGTGTGTGTGTAAAGCGTTGAGATTGATTCTGAGAAGGATTTTAATATGAGCAGTCACCTGCCTTCCTGGAGACAGGATGGATGGGATATAACAATCCGGCTAGAGGCAGTCACAGTCTTAACAAGGACTAATTAAATGTCTTACCATGTGGAGTGGGGAGAAAGGGAAGGACAGAAAGAAGCGAAATGCACTGTTGCCTCAAAGGCAGAGTGATGAGCTAGAGGAAAGGACCAATCTCAAGACAGCAGATCTGACGCTGAATCCCAGATATGTCTCCTGACAACAGTGACAATTTCCTGATGTGACACATTGCTTTTCTCTCTGGGTCCTCAGCAATTCCCTCTCATTGTCCTTTACCTGTAACATGAGGGAATTGCCATCTTTAAGGTCTCTTTCGTGTACAATATTCTATAAGAAAATTTCTAAGGTCACCTTCCAGCTCTAAGTTCTACTTCTATTCTATTCTATTCTATTCTATTCTATTCTATTCTATTCTATTCTATTCTATTCTATTCTATTCTATCCTATGCTATTCTATGCTATTCTATTCTATTCTATTCTATTCTATTCTATTCTATTCTATTCTATTCTTCTTATGGTCCTGTTCTAAAAATGTCTGAAAATATGGTATAGTGGCGAGAGTACTGAACTTGGAGTCAGGAGGAATAACTGGATTTAAATCCTACCAGAGATCTTAAGCAAGTGGCTTGTGTCTTTGAGCCATCTCCAAAATGAGGAGGGTTGGGCTTGATGAATGCTAAGATCTCTTCCAGCTCTAAATATATGATCTTCTCATAAGGTTGGATAGAGATTATTGAAGTCTCCACCCATCACTTCTGACGGTCTCCTGAGAAGCTGAACTATAGAGGCAAGACATTGCCATTGAATAGAGTAGGCACTTAATAAATGCTTTGGATTTGATTTCATTAATCTTATAAGACACACCACTGAAGCAACTGGAACCATGAGAATTGTGACATGAATAAATGTATGGAAAAGTACTCATTCATGTTTGCCAGACACTATGCTAAGAGCAAGCTAGGTGGTACAGTGGACAGAGCACTGGGACTGAGCCAGGAAGACTCATCTTCCTCAGTTCAAATCTTCTTGGCTTCTGATACTTACTAGCTGTGTGGCCCTGAACAAGTCACTTAATACTGTTTGCCTCAGTTTCCTCCTCTGTAAAATGAGCTGGAGAAGGAAATGACAAACACCACAAAACTTTTGCCAAGAAAACCCCAAAGGAGATTTTTCTGAAACAACTCAACAAAATTAGATTATAAATTCCTTGAGGGCAGAAATTATATTTCTTTTGTATTTATATCCCCATTACTTGGGACACTACCTAGTATGTAGCAAGTCCTTAAATGTTTTTTTTTCATTCATTCATTCTGCCACTGTTGGAGCATATGTGCTCCATTTTTATACCCCTTAAAATTTAGCATCCTTGGGCAAATCCCTCCATTCAACCCTAGAGATATAGGGAATGGGGGTAGCAAGATGGGCAGAATGATCACAGTGTATTGGAAAAAAAGTGGTGATATACATATAAGGGCATCCAGCTGGCACAATGGATAAAGTTTAGTCCTGGAGTCAGGAAAATCTGAGTTCAAATCTGGTTTCAGACAATCACTAGCTGTGTGACCTTGGGCAAGTTAGTTAACGCTGTTTGCAAACCATTCCAGTATCCTCACCAGGAAAACTTCAAATGGAGTCACAAAGAGTAAAACATAACTGAAACAATAAAATAATAAAGTGCCAAGTGAGGAATCCAGGATGACTCCTAACTTGGGTGCCTGGGGGATTAGAAGGGTGGTGTTGCCCTTGACACTAGTAGGAGAGGTGGGAGGGGAGAAGGATTTAGGGGGAAAGATAGTGAGTTCCATTTTGAACATATTGAGTTTAAGATATCTACTGATCCAGTTCAAGATGTCTAAAAGAGGAGCAGGTAGGCGACTGAATGAATATAGAATGCTAGGTCTGGGGTCAGAAGGTCCAGGTTTGGATCAGCTTTTTGTCTGCAAAGCCATGCCATTTCCACCTTGCAAATAATGGGCATATATTAATAGATGCTTGTTGAATTGAATTCTAGACAAAGAAAGATGGCGCCCCTACAATGGCTCCCTTTATTCCTTCCAATGGCTTCTAATGTTCTATTAAGAACACTAAAGAATGTGCACTTAGAAAATTGTACAGCTGATCGATGACAACCTACAATATTATATGAGCCCTTGCCACCTGTAATTTAATATTCAATTCTCACCCTACAATCCCACTACTTAGTCATGAAATCCCCATTTAAATGTCTGCCTGCAGGAAAATATAAAGCCAATAAATCACCTGCTATTTAATTCTTGCCAATTAGCAAGTGCTGCCATTTGCTACCTTGGAAGAGATTCATTATTACACCAAGTGACAAACAACTGATTTCTTTTGACAGCTCCTTGGTTAGACAAAAAATCATAGGTATGCTGAGTCTCTCAGGTACCCAACGGAGGCAGCTTTAGGTTCCTCGATCATCTGATGAAGTGGAGAGAGTACCCAGAAGCTCCCTCACCTCCAGTCTCAGAAGTGCAGGTTTTCTCCTATGGAGCCCCCCAGAAGAAAATCTGACCTATTTTCTAATATCAGAATGAAGAAAAGAACAAGCATTTATTCAGTGCCTACTATGTGCCAGGCACAGTGCTAAGCACTTTACAAATATTATCTCATTTAATCTTCTCAATAAGATGGGAGGCAGGAACTATTATTTACATTTTAGAGTTGAGGAAATGGAAGCATACAGAGATTAAGTGACTTGCCCACAGTCGAGCAGCTAATATTGGAAGCCAATTTGAACTCAGATCTCCATGACTCCAGACCCTGCGCTCTTATCTATGTGGCCACCCAGCTGTCTCATATTATGATGGAATAAAGATACTGAGTAGTTACATCCAGTCAAACGATTTCTTTAACAATGAAAATGATGACAGAAGCTAATCAGTTCCAAGATTCTCAGTCCATGCAAAGTCCATACAAGGACCCAGACTATTGATTCTGACAATTCTTTTATCATTGAAGAGAATAGAAAAGCAGGTTTGTAGCTTCCTACTGGTGGAGGGGATTGAGAGAAACTAAAGTGAAATAGGAGACCATCTTGTAACTTTCCTGTGATCAGGTCTTTTACAAGAAGTTGGAACTTCGCAAAATGACAAATGAGGGCAAAAAAGGAGTTATTTGTGCTATTTTAATGTAAGCAACAGCAATAATGATTCCCAGCCTTCAGGTGTGCAAAATCTTTTGCCAAATATGAATCAATGAGTGTCTGCTGCCAAAAATATTCTCCAGGCTTTTGAAATGAGTGGATTTAAGACCACAGAGCCTGAACCAAGGATGATAAGTGGTACAAGAGGTACATTCAGCTCAGAGGGAACATCTAAAATTCTACCCCAAGGAATAATTCAATATTCAACAACCATCAGGCACCCACTATGGCACCCAGTTCTAGGCACAGAGAACACAAAGGCAAAAACAGTCTCTACCCCTCAGGAGTTTTTGTTTTATTGAATTGCAGATTCTCAGAACTGGAGGGAGAATTAAATACCATTCATTTCACCCTATACCTGGATCCCCTTTGAAATGAACATTTGTTTACACTAGTGCTAACATAGGAGTCATAAATCTGGATTCCACAGGTCTGTTTCCACAGGTTCCAAGGGTTCCATGAACTTGCATAAGGAAAATATATGTCTTTATTTCAATATGATTGTTTTCCTTTGTAATCCAATATATTTTATTTTGTGCACTAAAAAAAAGTTATTCTGAGAAGAATAAATTTTACCAGATTACCAAAGCAATCCAGACTACTCTAAGAAATTTTCTGAAATAGCTGCTCTGGGGATTGTACCTGCATAAACCACCAGATGGTGCCACAAGTCCTGAGCTACTGGTTGAAGTAATTGTGCAAGTATGAGCAAAATCTAATCATTCTAAGTTCCAAATCCTTTGTAGATGGGATTTTTGTGGGTTCCATGGCTTCAGCCTTTCCCTTTAGCATCTCAGCTTGGGTTTCTGTGTATGGATGTCAATAATTATAACAACTCAGAAATCTCTCGTAGCTTAGCCCCCATCCCACTGAGACTCCAGCCCCTTTCCCAACTTTGAACCTTCCTTCCTCCCTTCCTCCATCCTTCCTTTCCTCCTTTCATTTCTTTCCCTTTCCTTCCTTCCTTCCTTCCTTCCTTCCTTCCTTCCTTCCTTCCTTCCTTCCTTCCTTCTTTCCTTCCTTCCT
>NC_058131.1:683456511-683497177 GCF_016433145.1 Gracilinanus agilis
AGATTTTTGTCCCTGAAAGAATATAGTCAATCTTGATGGATGGGTGATTAATGGTTATAAACCCAGTTTCCTTGCCTTTCAGAATGTCATATTCAAAGCATTTCAGGCCTTTAATGTAGAAGATCCCAAATCCTGTGTAATCAATTCTGGGGTTCCATGGTATTTAAATTGTTTCTTACTGGATTAATTGAGTAATTTCTCTTTAGTGAGGGATTTCTTCAATTTGGCTATAACATTCATGGGAGTTGTCATTTGGGATTAATTCCAGGTGATCTGGGGAATCTTTCAATTGCCCTTTTTTTACCAATGATTCAAGAATAGCAAGGCAGTTTTCTTTGGCAATATCTTGCAATATGACATGGTCTTTTTTATTTTTCTGTAGTCTAATGAATCTTAGATTGTCTTTCCTGGATCTGTTTTCTAGGTCAATGGTTTTTTCAGTCAGATATTTCATATTTTCTTTTGATTTTGTTTTATTATTTCTTGATATTTCATGAAGTCATTAGTTTCTAAATGCTCACTTCTAATTTTAATGTGCATGCCCAACTCATTGATCTTTGCCCTCCCTAATTTGTTAATATATGCACTCAAAGATATAAATTTCCCTTTGAGTACTGCTTTAGCTGCATCCCTCAGCTTTTGGTAGGATGTCTCATGGTTGTCATTCTCTTCTATGAAATTGTTAATTGTTTCTATGATTTGTTCTTTAACTAACCGCTTTTGGAGAATCATATAATTTAGTTTCCAATTAGTTTTTGATTTGCCTATCCATGTACCCTTACTAATTATTATTTTTACTGCATTATGACCTGAAAAGATTGCATTTATTATTTCTGTTCTTTTGCATTTGTTTGCCGAGTTACTATGCCCTAGTACACAGTCAATGTTTGTGAATGTACCATGTGCTGCTCAAAAAGTGTATTCCTTTTTGTCCCTATTTATTTTTCTCCACATATCTATTAACTAATTTTTCTAGGATTTCATTCACCTCTCTTACCTCTTTCTTATTTATTTTTTGGTTTGATTTATATATATCTGATAGGGGGAGGTTCATGTCACCTACTAGTATAGTTTTACTATCTATTTCCTCCTTTAGTCCTGCCAGTTTCTCCTTTAGAAATTTAGATGCTATTCCATTTAGTGCATACATGTTGAGTATTGCTATTTCTTCATTGTTTATACTGCCTTTTATCAGGATGTAATTATCTTCCCTATCTCTTTTAACCAGATCTATTTTTACTTTGGATTTATCAGATATCATGATTGCAACTTCTGCCTCCTTTTTCTCAGTTGAAGCCCAATAGATTTTGCTCCAGTCTTTTATTTTTACTCTATGAATGTCTACCTGCCTCATGTATGATTCTTATAGACAACATATGGTAGGATTTTGGTTTCTAATCCACTCTGCTATTTGCTTCCGTTTTATGGGTGAGTCCATCCCATTCACCTTTAGAGATATAATTATCAACTGTGTTTTCTCCAACACTTTGATTCCTTCTCCTTTTCCTGCCTTTCTTCCTTCACTATTTCCTTCTATAAAAGTGTTTTGTTTTTAATAAATCTCCCTAGTCCCCTCCCTTATTGTATTTCCCTTTCTCTGTTCTCCCTACTTATTCCCTTCTTATTCCCCTCTTATTATTCTTTAGGGTCTTTTAAAGCTACCCCTCCTTTCCCTCCCACCAGTCCATTTGTTACCCTTCTACTTCTCTATAGGGCTCAAATCAATTCTCTGCCCCAATGGATCTGATTGTTCTTCCCTCTTTAAGTTCATTTCAATGCACTTAAGAATTAAGTATTTCCTCTCTCCAACCTCATTACCCTTTCAGTGTATTGGTCTTCTCCCCTGTTCCCCCCACGTGCTTCTTTATGGAATATAAATTTACTTCATTTTGTCTCTTTCACCATTTCTCTTAATATTATCTTCTTTTTCTTTTACCTCTAATTATATATACATATATACATATATATCTCTTGACATTTCATCCTATACAGCAGGGGTCAGCAACGTATGGCTCTTTCTGCAGGAGCCATAAAGTCCATTTTTTTTCAGGCGCTGTTACAGGAGCACACACTGTGAGCACTGTACGGCTCTCACAAAATTACATTTTAAAAAATGTGGCATTTATGGCTCTCACAGCCAAAAAGGTTGCAGACCCCTGCAATACAGCATGGTCCTAGGGGAGTGGTTTCAAAGTTGAGTAGACTAAGTCACCTAAGATCATGGTAAAGAAGAATTCTTCTGTGCCTGGTTTTTCACAGATATATGGATAAACCATACTAGAAGGGTATCCCCCATTGAAAACATTTTGATTGAAAAATAAAGGGCAGTGGGGTAGCTTTTGTTCTCAGCTCACTATTTTCATTTCTCACTACCTGGTTAGACCTGTGGCAACTGCTACTTTCCTCATTCATAAAGTCTTTGGTTTTCTTGCAGGCCAGTAAGCAAAGCTCTGCTGTACATAACTAAATGATTGCTGAATCAGTATCTATGGTCACTAGAGGAGCCTTTAGTCAGATATCCTTTTTGGTATCTCCTCCTACAGTTTTCCTAGGAATTTCTCATTTATACTCCTCTGTCTTATGATGTCTTCTGGTATTGCCACCATGTCCAGTGAGTAGGCATTCCTCAGCCATGCTGAAGAGTTTTCACCCTCTTCAAGCTCCTTTCATCTCTCATGGTTTTCCAGGAAAGCACAAATCTCTTTTCAAATCTCTTTTCAAATATCAAATATCAAAATTCAAATATCAAATCAAAAATCAAAAAGAAAATCTCTTTTCAAATATGAGCCCTATAGAACAATCTTCCATACTAAATATACATTATTTCCCTGAGGCTACTCAGCCCTCTACTGTCCATCTCTTTTCCTGCCACCTTCAAAATACAAAAAAAAAAATGGTTCAGGCATAAATATGTGCTTCACTTTGCTCAGTGCTAGATGAAAGCCAAGGCAGATAGATAGATGGCGCTTGGTGTAACATCTACCTTGCCAGGCACGTGCTTAATAATATGACTGCCAAAGCATAAGAGTCATGCAGTGAGATACCACTGGGAAATTCTATAATACTTGGCCTTTCATTAAAATTCTATATAATTCTCTGTTTAGGACTAGGATTGTAAGAGGGAAAGATTGATAGACTCAGGATGGCAACTTTAACTGCTACAAGTTAATATATAAAAAACAAGCCCCTCAGGTATCCCACCATGTCAGTTCTCTTTGGACAAGTTCAAAGACAATAAAGCCTCCATATTGACACACTGAGCTGTGACTTTGCTTGAGGTTCTAAGGTCCTGAGATCTGTAATCTGTAGATCTAATCTGTAGAATCTAATCCAATTTATATCTGGATGGGCATCTCCCCCATAATATTTGGCCTCTGCTTGAAAGGCTCCCATGGTAAGGATCTCACCAACTCCTGGGACACTGAAGTGGTTAGGAACTTTTCCCTATAATGTATATGTTTCCTAGAGGCAGCTGTGGCTAGGGGTTAAAAACATTGGGTCTGGAGACAGAAATGGAGTTTAAATCTAACCTCAAACCCTTCCTAGCTATACAACCTTGGGCAAGTTCCTCTGATTGTCTGACAAAAGAATCCATTGAACCTACTGAAAAAGGAAATGATAAACCACTCCAGCATCCTTGCCAAGAATATCCCATGGATGGCTATGGTCCATGGGGTTACAAAGAGTTGGACACACACGAGCGACTAAACAACAAATTTATTTCCTATATTGCATCTGTTGCCTCCTTACAGCTTCTGTTCATTGTCTTGGGGCTTAATTGATTCTTGTTGACCAAGTGAATGGCTCAGAGCCAGATAGAATAAGTAGAATCCCTCTTCTTTATGACAGTCCTTCAAATAAGTAAATAAAGACATAATGCTCCCCCTGAACTTCCTCTTTTCCAAGCTAATCCTCTCTAGGTCCCCTGATCCAGTATACTTACCATCCTTATCAGTTTCCTCTGGAGTGTTTCAACTTTTCAGAATTCTTCCTAAAATATATGTTATCCCAAACCAAAGAGTTCTTGGCTTCCCTGTTTCATCTTACTCAGAGAGTAGGACTGCTTATATCAGGAAATAATAGAGCAGAATGGCCCCTTTCTAAAAGTCATTTACCAAAGACAATGCAATTCACTTCAGGTCAAGTTGTACTGGTCAGTGGTGGATACAATAAACAATGCTCCCATTATCCCACATTGAACAATTAAAAACACAAAACAAAATAAATAGGGTCACTGGTACAGTGAGCTCACCTAATGCCAACTGGTTTCCTTTATTCTTCTAAGGCGTAAGGGTTCTGGACAAAGGTCCTGTCTATAACTACTTCAATTGCACACAAGCAGTAGAGATTGATTTGAGAAAGAAGGCATTATCACCAAGGAGGTAATAGCACAACCTGATTCCAGAAAGTAATCTGCTTTTAAATCCAGAAAGTTGTCATGGTGAACATATACAAAATCACCAGATTGGTTCAGAATATAATTGGGCTCCTATTGTATTTACTGTGTCCATCAGCACTTTTGTATTCTATCCTTTCCTGCCCAGGCATGGTACCAATTTACAGTTTCCCCTCTAAAACTATGGTGGGATCTCTTCACAGTTCATGAATGCTGTAGTTTCCTGCCTCTCAGACTTGGATTATGTTTAAGCACAGGAAATAAATTATATTATTTCCTTCATTACCCGTCCTTTAAAACTTCCACTGTGACCATGACACTAGATTCTTGAAGGATGACAGCAAGAGCAAGCACAAGTCCTACCTCACTATCCCAGTCTTCATCATGAGGACACAAATGGACCATAAGTCTGGGAACTGAGGACTAGCCTATATTCAGAAAGACTCTTCAGGGGTGGATTTTTCAGAAATTCTCCAGACATCTATTAATTCCCTAAAGGGAGAGAGTTCTTGCACTGATAAAACCATAGATTTCTGAAATATCAAAGTATGGTATTATTCAAGAAGTTACTGAAGAGTCCCCTTCAACTATCCTCCCAATCAAATGCTATAGTGCCTGAAATTCTACCATTAGGTATGTAGGCTCCATACATTCTAATGCCATCTCCTTGCCATATACCCTGCCTGAGGTGGTGTGCCCCACATCCTCCACTGTTTTCCAAATCTTGCCCTTGGAAGAGTCATCAAAACTGCCATTGTTTCTAGAAAGGTAAGGGCTACAGTAAAATAACTTTTGTATATACCCTCTTCAGAATTTCCTTCCCCCCCCCCTCTCTTCTTCCTCCAACTATTCCTCCTTTTTCTCAGAAGAATCATATATTTTGCATCTCTGACAGAACCCAACACACTAGCTAACATAGAGAGTCTCTGACTCCTTGGTATTTCAAGTCTAATGAGGACAAAATGTTTTTTTCTCCCTAATGCTTGCTCTCAGGAGTGTGAATGCTCCCTCACCTTTGCCTCTGTGTACCCATCCAGTCCATTCATTCCTTTTCATCCTGGATTCCAGACACCCTCCATTAAAGTCCTACCCAACACATTGGAGGCCTTTAAAGTTCTTTAAAGGCCTTCTAGGTCTTTAAATACTCCAGGGGTATCAGCACAAAACCTGTGCTAAACAGGTGCCATCTTTTGCTCTTAACCTATAGTCAACTTTCATCCTTATCTGATCATTTATTTCCTGAATGTCATCTTTTATCCCACGCCTTGGGCTCAAGTAATAGTAACTAATGTGACAGATTCTATTTATGCCAATCATACTTGGCTCCATTGCCCTTTGGGTCATACAAGGGTTTTATGCTTCAGATTCTGAAGTTCATCCAATCAGGACCAAAGATGTGGAATTGAAAGGGATTTGTAGAGGCCATATTGACTAACCCCTCAATTTTACAAATGAAGAAACTGAGGCCTATAGAGGTTCAATAATTTGACCAAGGACAAGATGGTAGAATGACTTCTCTAACTCTGATTTTTCCGCTGCACCACATTGTTGTTTTGCAGTCTTATAACATCACCAAAAGTATATAATCTATACAAACAGGTATCATATAAGGCAAGTTATGAGAGTGTGTTAAAAGGACAAGCAAAGTGCTATCAGAGTTGAGAACAGGGAAATCCTAGGATCACAGGGATTAGAATTGGAAAGGATTCCCAAGATTTCTTCAGACCTTAAGGGAGAAAGGTAATTAATCATTCATTTAGTGAAGAAGCCTTGACTAAGCACTTGAATAATAGTCTAGGCACTGTTCCTTACCTTAGGAAGCTTCCATTTTAGTAGGGAAGACAAAATGAAAAGAACCATGGATATACAGGTTGCATCAATTGTAAATGGAAGGTAATTTTGGAAGGAATGCATTGAGAAAGAAGGGGGAAGGTGGCTAATCATCCTGCAAGGAGGTAGAATTTGAACTGAGACTTGAAGAAGGTCAAACAAGCCAGAAGGTGGAAATAAAGAGGGAGAAAATTCCAGGAATAGGGAGTAGCTGGTCAAAATCAATAGAGTGAAAAAATGGAGAGGCATGTGCCAGAAATGGCAAGGATGCCAGTATCCCTGGATCACAGAGTACATGGAGGGGAGTAAGATGTAAGAAGACTGGAAAAGGAGGGAGAGCATAGGATGTGAAGGCCTTTAGAACTTAAAAAGAGGATTTTTAAAAACTGAAGGTAATAGAGAGCCAATGGAATTTTATGTGGAATGGTCAGTATAACATGGCAAGACCTGTGCTTTAGAAAAATCAATTTTACAGCTAAGTGGAGGGCAGAGTTGAGTTGAGAGAGAAGGCAAAGAAACCAACACATGGTACAGGTATAAGATGATGAGGGGCTGCCCTAGGATGGTGACTGTCAAAAGAAAAGATGTATATATAAGAGATGTTGTGACGGTAGACCTGACAACAAATTGGATACTTAGGATGAATTCAAGTGAAAAGTCAAGTGGGACATCAAGGCTGTAAACTGGTTGATTAGGAAGATGGAAGTACTCTAAATAGTTCTTTCTGGAGCAAGTAGGCTTTGAAAAATGGATGTTAATCAGAGTTTAAATAAATCAATAGAGTAAAAAACTGGAGAGGCATGTGCCAGAAATGGCAAGGATGCCAGTGTCCCTGGATCACAGAGTACATGAAGGGGAGTAAGATGTAAGAAGACTGGAAAAGGAGTTCATGTTCTTCCATTTGGTTGGAGAGTAGAATGTATGATGAAGAGGAAAAGGAAAGGTAAGTCTGAGGAAGTCAGTTGGGGCCCAACTATAGAAGGCCTGAAGTACTTATCTAGGAAGTTCACATCCAACTGCCTAATCATATCTATCTACTCAGTTATAAAGACTCAGGAATAGTATGGCATCCTTTTTCCTTGATCTAAGAGGAATACTCTTCCTCTCTTTGCTCTAGAACAGAAGGAGATCAGAGAACTAATAAATTCTACTCAACAAAGCATGCTTGTGCAAGGTCACCAGTGGAGTAGTTCTCAAAGACATCCTGCTGCTGTTGTGTGTGAGATAGGTCATTTCAGCCTTGGTTTGACTTATCTCCTCCACTGGAATCAAGGGCATCCCATTTATTAGGTGTTGTCAAGTCCAGAACTAGTGACTCTAGAATGGAACTGACTTCCACATTTGGAAGTTAAACTTTTCAGAGTAGAGCCCAAGAATTGTTTTTGAATGAGGGAGAAAAAGATTCAGTCTCCTTCCTGTCAACAGCTTTAATTCATCTTCTCTCAGAACAAATGTTTCTCAAAAGAATTGCCCTACATGAAAAACAGATGGATGAGTATCCTTGAATGTTCTCATGGGGAGAAGGAGCCAATGAGAAGAGGTAGAAGAGAGGACAAAAATGAGCATGGGAGACAGAGAGAGGAAGACAGAAGGAAGGAAAGAGAGGAGGAGGAGGAATAAAAGGGGGATGAAAGGAGTGATTGAAGGAAGGGATGGAAGGAAGAAAAAGGGAGAGAGGTATGCTGGGTGAGAGGGTTGAGTAAAGGCTTTGAGTTCTGGTTTTAACTGTCCCTAGCCAAGCCGATTGACTGTTGTGCCTGAATTTCTTTTCTTAAATGAAAACAGACCAGAGTCACTAAAGTAGTTGGTAAAAACAGCAGAAGCCTAGGTGCTGAAAACTCCCCAAAGCCCCTGGTTCTCTGGGGAAAGAGTACAAATGGGGAAATTTCTCTTGGACTTGTAGAACATCTTTTAACTCCACCACCCACATTTCCCAGTGGATTCCCATTGGGCACAGCCTGAAATAAGAAGCAATTGAAGATCAGTATCTATAATAAATGATCCATCATAATCAGAGTGGAAAGGAATAGGTTATTATGATGAATGATATTTTGATAGTGTTATTTATGTTGTTCATAAAATGCTTTCATTTTTATTAGATATCACTTAAAATCCAGAGTCACTAAGTTCAAATCCAAGTTGCCGAGACATTTTGTAGTTGTATGATCCTAGGCAAGTCAAATAACTTCTCTACAAATCAACTGACTTCTCTGAACCTGTTTCCCCATTAGTAATATAGAGATGATAATCTTTATTGAGCCCACTTAGGAGCTTGTTTTTTGCGGTGGAAGGAATCTAGAAGGTCATCTAATTCAACTCCTGAATTTTTAAAGATGAAGAAACTGAATCCTAGAGAAGAGAAGTGTAGCATTGAATTACAGAGGGAAAGTGTCCTAACTCTCCATTCTGAGGACCTAGGTTCAGATCTAGTCTATATCATTTAATTGTATGTTTGATTTTGAGCAAGTCACTTTAAATTCCCTAGATCTCAGTTTACTCATTTGTAAAATGGGACAGTAGGATTCGATATCTGTAGGAGTCCCTCCCAGATCTAGATCTCTGATTTTAATTGACCTTCCCAGGGCCATTTATGATAAATATCAGAGGTTAAGATTTGAACTCATCTTCTGGATCTAAACCCAATGAATTTCCCACCATAATATGATTACTATCTTCACAGGACTACTGTAAGGAAAGCACTTTGTAAGGAACACTTAAGGAGAAATGTAAGAAACATCTCTAAGAAATTATAGGGCTATCATTTAGAAGAGGGATTAAATGCGTTCTGATTGACTTCCAAGGGAAGAACTAGGAATCATTCATAGAAGATGAAGAAAGAAAAATTAGGTTCAATGTAAGGGGAAAACCTTACTAGCAATTGTACATAGTATTCATGGAATGGGCTGCCATGGGAAATAGTGAGTTCCCTATCAATCAAGAACTTCAAGTAAAGACTAGTTATTCTTGGGGAGGGTCTGCTGTAGAGCAGATTTCTGTTTAGGTTAACCTTGAACTAGATAGCCTCTAAGGTACTTTCATTCTCTGATGGCCTATGATTCCGTGGAGTTAGAGGGAGGCAGATCAACTCAGTATAATATAGAAGAAACATGTAACAATTAGAGATGATTCAAGACCTAACAGGCTGCCTGATGAGGTAGTGACATTGCCATCACTGTAAGTTGTTCCAGTAGAAGACTGGATGACCATCTATCCTGGGAAGTACAGAGGAATGGTAGAGGAGGGAATACTCACTGGCCTTTAAAGTCCTTTCCTAATAGAAGATTTTATTGCTTTTCTAGGATACTAACATCCTTCACTCCTGCTACTAAGAGGAATCCTGGGATTTTGAAAGCTATGCCAATAATCCACAATGTTAACCAATAATAGCAAGTCGGAAAGTCTTCGGAGGACAGATATCTGCTTCATTGCCAGGTCTGTAACTGAAGATCAGTTTAGGCTGAAGTGATTTACCACCATCTTGCTTTCTCCTGACTCTGCAAAGATATCAAAGGAGCCATTCTTTAGTGAGCTACCACCCTTGCTAAGTGATCGACCCATTTTCTTTTTCAGACACATATTTCTTCAATGACATCGTTTGCTGCCAGTTGTCTTTGGAATTCCCCATGCGTACTGCTTGCTCACACCCACCATATGTTTCTCCATCGCCCTCTGGGTGATACTCATTTTCAACTCCTCAGAGACATCAGTATTCCATGACTCATGGCCATGCAGCAACAATGAAATCCATGTATTGCATGTAACACAAAGACAATCCCATCACCCTGGTGACAAGATCAGAATTTTTATGTCTCTTCAGAAATCCCAATGTTCCCATCACTGCTCTTAAAACAATTTTGGTTATTATCCATGTAAATTCAATCAGCTCTATTCAGTAAGCAAGAGAATCCTCATAAAATTGGATTAAGGCAAACTTCAGTAAATGAGTTTCTGCAGGATATGTCTCAAGGTGGTTGAGCTGACTTCCAGCCACAGAAACAGACCTCCAAAGTTGGCTGATGTAACTGAAGTCAGATTTTCAAAACCTGGCAGCCAGCAAGCCCCCAGCAAAAGCTGCTCGGCCAATAGATTAGCTGGGAGATGAATCATCTTTAGCCTGGGCTCATCAGAACAGGCTCTGTTGTGTTGAAGGCACCCTCCAGCTTCTTGGATTTGAAGACAAATTGTGTCTTCTTTGACGTCTTTGCCACTGAGAGCAGCCAAAGAACCGAGTATGACCTTAACTCCCTCCACTCTACCCCACTCCCAAATGCAAGGTCAGCTCTTGGAGTGCCCCACACCCACATGGCCCTGCCACCTGTCCCTGGCTTTCAGATAGAAATTGGAAATCTATAATAATAAATCTATAAAAATAAGCCTGTCCTAGCCCAGTTGTGAGGCTTCCATCAACCATCCACTGGCTATGCTCCAAGAAGTTGCTTGACTGATAATATTGTAGAAAAAAGCCATAGGATAGAATGGTCAAGGCAGAGAATCCAGATTCAGATCTTAGTTCTGACTTTTTGTGTCTATGTGATCTTAGGAATGCCATTTTACAACCTGGAGCTAGAAATGACCCAAGAAGGTACATCATCCAATTCTTTTGTTTACAAATGAGAAAAATGGCGCCCAAAGTCCCATGCACCTTAGACTTGGCAGGAGAAAAAGCCCAAGAATAAGAAAACAGCCAATGATTCTCATTACTTAGGGATGCCTATGGACTTTTCTGAGAGAACTAGCCCTACCTCCTTGGTCTCCATGATAAAAAAAAAAAAAAGCCTGCTTTAGAGTACCGCAGCTCGCCCAAATGGACATCTAGTTGTGGAAGGGCCAACAGAAGATGACAAAAGGAAAAGGAGCCCTGGAGAAAGACCTTTTCATTCTGGCTCAGAACACTGGCTGTGCATGATCCCTCAGGGAAAAAGAAGGGTATTGGAAGTCTCTGCGGAAATGAAGCTATAATTCTAGAACCTTGCTTCCCTTCAGGTTGGCTTTATCTGCATGGAATTAAACAATGAATTCCATGTCACTCCTCTGTCCCAGAAACCTCAGTGCTTTCCCATGTCCTCTAGAAGTAAACAGTCCCCTCTGTCTGGCATTTAAAGCCCTTTGCAAGTTAGCCCCAACCTGTTTTCTGGAACTAATTTCATCTTACTCTCCATTACACATTCATTTTTCCAGTTAAACTCTGCTACTTGCCATCTACCCACCTCCATGCTTTTGCACAGACTTCCCCGTATCCTTAGAATGTCCTCTTCCTCACTTTGTGACATTTTAGGTGACCAGCCCAGAAAAGACTTTGTTTTGTACAGAATTACAGGTCAAGACAGGGAAGGACGTCAGGTGTTCCTCAGAAACACAGGCTGTCCCAGTGGCACAAGGAGGCTGCTGAAGATGAGCATTTCCAATAGGTTTTTATAGAATTCAAAAAATACATCATCATACTAGACTCCCAGCAGCTCAGTTACTGATCTTGGGGACCACTGTTAGACTCAAGGGGAGAAAGCACAGACTTCTTAACCTGCCAACCTTCCAGCTTCCTTTCTCTTTTGGTTGTCTTTGCACAAGAAGGGGGCTCCAACAGGGTAAAGGAAGGCAAAACAGGGAAATGGAGGTGAAGAAGCTCCTGGGAAGATAAAACCAGAATCCGTAGTGATTTGGAGGTTGACAAAAGAGAAATCGAAGAAAAAGAGGAGTTCCAGAGAGGTGATTGCTTGTTTATACTTGAAATGGAGATTTATTCTTAAATAGAGTCTTGCATGTCGAGAAAGGTAAAAAATGTCTCCCCCAACACAAAATATTACTTTAATCATGCCGATCAACAACTGTTCAGAGACTTACACGTAAAGGGTCACCTTTCACATAATTGGTGCTTAATAAATATTTGTTAGTTTGGAATGGATGATAAAACCCATGAAACAATTTTCAGGGAAAACAAAACAATACACAGATAAATAAAAGCCAACCCTTTCGAACAGAGAGACAGGGTCCAGGCTTCAGAATTTGTCACTGGCTGGAGTTTTGGCCTCACTTCTCTTTGTTTTTGTGACAATAGCCCACTCACCAAGGAGTGTCTAGAAAATATGAAATGTTGTCTGTGAGAGCGCCAGTCATCATTAGAGGAATAGTTTCCCCAGCAGGCTCTCATTTGGAGGCACAGGCATCTTATTTTGACTAAGAAATGATGAAAAGCTCCCTGCCTAGCTGGCAGGGAATAAAATCAGTGGAGAGCTGTATAGCCAATAAGTTTTTTTAAAAACCTAGAAATAATTTGTTTTTTGTTTTTAAAGCTGCATGGTAGAAATTAATAAAAGCATTGTGGTGGGTTGAGATTGGGAACAGATGACTTACTCCAAAGGCATTCCTAGACGTTCCTTCTGCCCCATAGCAGGCTCCCTGGGAATTTCTTAGGAAAACTTTCAACACCAAAGGAATTGAGTAGCACCCAGAGTTTGAAACATTTACAAAAGAATTTCTGGTTATGAAAAAAAATGGAATCAGAAACTCTATTACAGTGCAATCATTTCCAGTAAAAATAAACATTTAGAAATGAACCAAAGACTTGCCTTCTCACCTTTAGCTCATTGACTCCCCGGCGTCCTTCAAAGTATGGGTCATGTAGGTCATAGATGAAAACATTCATTCCCTGGGGCCCAGGATGAACTCTTGTGGAAAGGCCACTTTGATCTGAGATTCGAACCCAAGTTCTCTAAACCTAAAAATTGGAATGGTACTACCTGCCATTTTTGTATTCTCCATTCCAGTCCAAATGGTATAATGACTGCTCCCCACATATGACGTTGCATCTTCTGCCTTGGTTTTTGCATGTCTGGCAGACACTGCCCCCTCACCTCTGCTGCCCAGAACCCTTTATTTTCTTCTAAATACATCCCCATTCCCTCCCCTCCTACATGAAGTCTTCCTTGATTCCCTCAGGTCTTGGCACTCTCGTCCTATTGCAATTTCTTTGTATTGTGTTATATTTAGTTATTTGCATTCATGTCATACATCATCCAGTAGAATGTGAACTCTCTAATGGTAGGGAATGTTTTGGCTTTGTATTTATTAAAAGGCACCTAGCACATGCCTTGAATTAGTACAGCAGCTATTTAATAAACATTCAGGAATAGCATAGGAATTGGATCTGTGGTTTCACTGATATGGGGAATTTCTTGATAAGGAAATTCTGTCAGTACAGGTTGGCATCTGCACTAGAGCTAAATGTCTTAGAAAGTTGCTCAAATCATGAGGAGGTTAAAAAACTTTTCTATGGTCATATAGTATGTGTCAGAGATGGGACTTGAACTCGGGTCTCTCTGGTTTTGAGATTGGTTCTCTCATCTCTATTGCCTCATAATAAACGCTTGTTGAATTTAATGGAAATAAATGAGGTCAGGTCAGCCAGAGATCTTGAGAAGTCAATAAATCAACTTACCAACCTTTAGAAGGCTCCAAAAAAACTTAGTCTGTGTGCTATAATGAAAAGAAAGGGAAACGCATTTATATAGCACCAGGCATGATACTAAGCACATTTTATAAATATTTCTCATTTATTTTACAAATTTTATGTTTATAAATTTTATATAATTATATATACTCTATTATATACTTATATTTTGTATTTATTATATATTATTTATATTTGTTAGTATATATTTATGTATTATATTTATTTGTATTATATATTAGATATTTATATATGAATATATGTCCATATAGAAATATATAATATGTCATATCTATTATATTTATTATAATATATTTAGATATAAATATATCTGTTATATATTTATTTATAAATATATCATATAGCAATCATATTTATTAAATTTATTATTATATATTTTATATAAATGTATATTACATGTATATATATTTATAAATTTATTTCATAAATATTTCTCACAGCAACCCCATGAAGTAGAGGCTATTGTTATAACCATTTTACAATTGAGGAAACTGAGGCAAATAGCGGTTAAGTTACTTGCCCAGGGTCCCACAGCTGGGAAGTGTCTGAGGCCAGATTTGAACTTGGATTTTCCTGACTACTGGCCCAGTGGTCAACTCACTTTATCAGCAGTTGCCTCTAAAAGAATATTAGACTTGGGACAATTCCAGCCTTTATTCTAGTACTGCTTCCTCCTGTTTACCAGTAGTTACATGCCTAAGTGAATGACCAAATCTCAGAGTTGTAGGGGACATCAGAGGGTATGTGGTTCAACTCATTCAAACTTTTCCTTCATTCTAGACTTCTTTCAGTTTCTATAGATCTATTTCTCCAATTCTTTTTGGATCCTGCTCTGATTCTTCTAGGATCTTCGAGGGAGGGAGTAGAGACGTCCTCATCTACTAGTCTTTCAGGCATCTTCTATGTTTTGGTTGTCTTTGCAAAATAAAATGGGAAAAGGGGCAGAGTAAAGGAAGGCAAAACCCAAACCAACAAAAACATACTAAGCACCTACTATGTACAAAGCTCTGGCAATGAAGTCACAATTAACGACCTTCACTGTTAAAAAGGGACTTGTTGGGGGGAGCTAGATGGCTCAGTGGACAGAGCACCAGACCTGGACTTCAGAAGACCTGGGTTCAAATCTAACCTCAGTCATTTCTTAGCTGTGTGACCTTAATTACTTACCTCTAATTACCTAGCCCTTATTGCTCTTTTATCTTAGAATTGATACTCAAACAGAAGGTAAGAATTTAAAGGAAAAAAGAAAAGGAGATGGAACTTATCAGAGATGAAAATGTTTATTCTTTAATACCCAGGATCAACTCTTATGGAAATGCTACCTCTTGAGAAGTTAAGTAAAGGCTTATTGATTAGTGAGTTGTGTCCTCCCAAGTCAATTGCAATCCTATTATTAAATATTCTTAGAATGACTTTCTAGGCAAATGTGTACCTACTTCACAGCTATGGGGTCAAAGTCATGTTTTCCTGGTTTATCCTCTTTGTTGTTGAATCAGAAAAAGAGTCTCTGGCTAACAAGTCAGTCATTTTCATATGTGTGTATATATTGTATGTATGTTATATCTCATAGTATATAGAAATATATAAGTGCCACCAAGACCACGACAGATAGAGAAGCTGGACCAAGCTGGGAGCTAAGCCTTGTGGTGGTGGTGGTTCAATTATTTTCAGTTATGTCTGGCTCTTGATGGCCCCATTTGGGCTTTTCTTGGCAGATACTGGAGTGGTTTGCCATTTCCTTCTCCAGTTCACTTTACAGATGAGAAAACTAAGGCAAACAGAGTTAAATGACTTGCCTGGGTCCCATAGCTAGTAAGCAATTAAGGCTGAATTTGAATTCACGAAGACTGATTCACTCTATCAAAGGTGAGCCTAGATGAGCCTATTCACTACTTGATTCAGGCAAATCCTCAGCACTGACTGCTCATTTATGTATAATCAAAAATATGTCTTTCTTGTGCCACAAAAAAAAATGGGCTTTCAGAATATGAACTGATGCAGAGCAATGTGAGCAGAATCACAAGAAGTTATATAACATCCTCCACAACTACAACCACATTATCAAAACAAATAATTAAAGATGTAATAACTCTCATCAATGTGATGGCCATATATGAAACCAGATGACCAATAATGAAACATTCCATCCACATTCTGAGAGAAAGGGTAAAAGAGGCAGAATTAGACATCCATCTTTGGACATGACTGGTGCTGGAATTTTTTTTTGACTATACAAATTTATTATAAGATTTCTGTTTTCTTTTTCTCCACAATGGTTTTAGGTGGATGAAAGGGAAAGTAAATGCTTGTTAATTGAAAATAAAATAAAAAGTTTTATTAAAAAATGTCTTACAAATCTGAGGGATTTATGAGAAAGAATGCTATCCACATTCAAAGAAAGAACCGTGGGAGCAGAAACACAGAAGAAAAACAACTGCTTGATCACATGGGTTGATGAGGGTATGATTGGGGATGTAGGCTCTATAATAACCGATCACCCGAGTGCAAATGTCAATATTATGGAAATAGGTCTTGATCAGTGATACATGTAAAACCCAGTGGAATTGCTTGGGAACTACAGAGGGGAGGAGTTGGAGGGGAGGGAAAGAATATGAATCATGTAATGGAAAATATTCTTAATTAATTAATTTTTCTCAATTAAAAAAATGTCTTAGCTTGATCTTCTTAATGCACATTACAATCCCTCCTTATCTTTTGTGGCTTGCTATGGCCAAAAACAATTTTAAAAATATCTCCTGGTAGCAAACTTTGTGTGAACCAACCTCTCAACGTGTGGCTAAGCTGGATCTCCAGTGTCCATCCCTGGGCCAGTACTGAAAATCTTTCCTATTTAGTAGGATCTACTCAAACCTGTACTACACCAATATAGCCCTTGGGAACCCAGGATTATGTCCAGGCTGTAGCAAAGGATCAGAGGAAGACTTTTCTGGAGGAATAGAATAAAAAATGCTGGACTAAAAACAAAGTAAAAGTAAATTTAATTTTAAAATTAAATAAAATTTAAATAAATTAAATTATAAAAAGGCTGGCTTTCAAAAATTGTATAATAATTTTAGACTTTCATATATGTGTGTGTGTGTGTGTATATATATATATACATATATACATATGTATATATATATATATATATAGTCTCATTTAATCCTCTCAACAACCCTGTAAAGCAGTATTATGATGAAGATAACGAGGTTTAGAAAGGTTTAATGAGTTTCAGAGGTGGAGGGAGATTAGCAGCGAGTTATTTCCTGAAGGGAGATTCGAGCCCAGATCAAAGTCTAGTCCTCCCATCACTCTCCATGCTGACTCAGCAGTGTGAGAATCCATATCCATGCAAATAATCTTGATCCTTCTCATTTCTAATTTGAGCATTGGTAAGAAAGAGGAGAAAACAGGAAGGCGAATGGCAGATAAAGCGTTAGGCTGGATGGTCTCCAAGTTCCGTCCCTTCCAGTTCTAACATTTTCTGTCTAGGAATCAATCTATGAGGGTTAAAGTGAGAAATAAACCTTTTCTTAATGGAATTTTTTTTATGGAAATGGAAACTTTTTTTTAGTGTCTTTGTATTTAAAACTGAACAAGAGAAGAAATTCTCCTATTTTCAGGAACTGGTGAAAACCTCCTATCTTCTTGGAATATAGTGATTCACCTAAAAAGCGGAATTTCCCCTTTTTCCTTCCTACTCTAGTTATCAGTGAAATGCTCAGCACTCCCCCATGTGGCTAATTTGCACATTCCAGGTTTGGTCATTAACCATTAAGCAAGAGGGACAAAATGGGAATGAGATGTGGAAGTTATCCGTATTCTTCTCTTTGCCTCAACTAAGGCTGGTGTCAAAGGCAGCCAAGATGTGGATCCCGTACCAGGAAGGGATTCCATCGACCTCAAGGTGCCATCTTAGTTCCGGAAGATTGGACGACAGTCCGACTCTGTGCTTCCCCAGTGCGAGCAAGTCTCTCAGAGACGAAAGATTTAAAGCAGATGCTGGCATGTTTCTTATGTTTCTTGGCGTAGCCCTGAAACAATCATGTCAGTCAAGTGGTGTCAAGTTTTTTAGTCATCTTAATGATTATCTACCCAGTCCAGGGGATTTTTGATCAGTCTCTGAGATGACTGAAAACAACTGTCTTGATTTGATGTTTTTCATTCATTCAGAAATTATGGACTAATAGGGCTCCAGTAACAATTGCAGAACATGTGAAATATAACTCTCTGGATTTAGTTGGGGGAAGGGGGAAAGGCTTCCACGAAAGATTCTAGGAAGCCTAAAATAGAAAATATCCCAATTCCCCATCAAGGTTCCCCTATGGAATAGTCCAAGTCAGAGAGGGAAGCCCAGATTTTAGAGGGGTGAAGGAGGATGGGATGCACAATCACTCTCTCCTGAAAGAAGTCCTCAGTCTCAGTAGCCACAGATTTTCAAGGCTGTCTTTGTAGTTCTGCCTTGCCTCCAAACTGTCATACACCCTACTACCTACCATCCACATCCATCAATGCTTTGAAATTAAAACCAGAGCCCTCTCTAGATTAAGAGGTCAGCAGAGAAGGTCAGTGGACCTCCTGCGGCAAGTCAAGTTCACATATGAAAATGAAGCTGACTCCTCTCTGCAGTCATAGATGGGGCTGAGTTCATTTTTTTCTTCTTCTTCTTCCTCTTACTCAAATAGACCACAAACTTCTACAATGTTCCCTCTCCAAAAAGGTCCAAGGAAAGACTGGAATACTCTGCTACAATTTCTTGGGGTTCACTTCAATAAATAGACCCGCTATCAACAGCACCAGCTGACCTGCCTACACTTTGTTTTCTGCAACCAGCCTTTGTTCCTAAATATTTTCCTCTCTCCTTCAATGTATTTAGCTAAAATGAGATAATATTTCTAAAGTGCTTCTCACAATGCTAATACATAATAGTGATTTAATAAATGCGTGTTCCCTTACCCCCATTGAGCCTTAGCAGGGGTGTTGAAGTCATTGGCCAATTTATACTGTTGAATATAAACTACTTAAGAGAAAGGGTCTATAGACATTTAAATGGAAACACCGTGCATAATTAAGTTTATGAGCCTGGAAAATACAGGAGAAATTCCTATAGAAGGGAAAGGAAAGAGACAAGCCTTGCCAATGTGGGTGCTTTTTTCTTTCTGTTGACTGATTTTGTCTTTTGGTTGCTGCATTTGCTATAGTGTTCATGGATTTCTTTTTGCATTAGAGAAAGCAATGATGAATACCTAAGACCTTCTCACAAAGTCTTTGAAGAACTGAGATTTTTGTTTCCCTGATAGCTGTGAGGGAGAATGACCCACAAGCCATCTGTGCTGAATGACCAGAAAATTAGGGCTACAATGTGAATAATTTAGGGAGCAAAAAGGAAGAGAAACAAAAATCTCAAATACTCAAATAGTTTGGTGACTTCCTCAGTGAGAATATTCCCTCCATAAAGGTAAATAACAACCCATCCATGCCTTCCCATTCTCTTTGGCCATCTTCATGCATCTGGTAGCACAATGGATAGAATCTTGTCCCTGGAGTAAGGAAGACCGGAGTTTGAATCTGGACTCTGGACCAAAATTACCTGTGTAACGCTAGGCAAGTCACCTAACCTCTGTTTGCCTTAATTATCCCAACTATAAAATGGGGATAATAATAGCACCTACTTCACAGAATCGTGAGGATCAAATGAGATATTTGGTGGGGGGAGGGAGGGTTTTTTTATTTTTATTTTTAAATTTTTACCATGGCTGTATGATTTATGTTTTCTCCCTCCCCTCATCCTTCCCCCCTCCTGGAGCTGACAAGTAATTCCACTGGGTTATACATGTATATATTATCACTCGAACCCATTTCCATATTATTTATTTTTGTAAAAGAGCAATCCTTTAAAACCAAAACCCTAAATCATGTACCCATATAAACAAGTGATAAATTACATGTTTTCTTCTAGATCTCTACTCCCACAGTTCTTTCTCTAGATGTGGATAGCACTTCTCATAAGTTCCTCAGAATTGTCCTGGATCATTGCATTGCTTTTAGTAGTAAAGTCATTCATATTTGATCGTCCCACAATGTTACGGTCTCTGTGTATAAGGTTCTCCTGGTTCTGCTTATTTCACTCTGCATCAGTTCATGTAGGTCTTTCTAGTTCCTATAGAAATCCATTAATTCATCATTCCTTATAGCACAATAGTATTCCATCACCATCAGATACCACAATTTGTTCAGTCCAAATGAGATATTTCTAAAAAGTGTTTTACACATTACCTGACACATAGCAGAGACTATAGAAATGTCTATTCCCCTTTCCTTCTGCCCCTCCATGCTATCCCTCCTTACTTTACTCTCTGCCTCTGACTTTGACCCAAATCCAGCAGCCCAGGACCCTGGTTGGTAAAAACTCTCCACATCTATTCTGACCCAGACTCAGACAACTATTGTCCAGTCATCTTCATAACATTCTGCCATGTTCATTTCTTTCCTTCCCGAGCATCCTTTTCATCTCTGGCCTTAGGAATAGTAATCCAGGCAACACTATGATTCCTGGAAAGATCATATCAATTGTCCTATGAGTCTACCATCCCTAAGACTTCTCAAATCACACCATTCCCAGCTCCCCTCTCTCAGGGGGAATGTCTTCCTCATTAAAAAGGAAGCTCCTTGAAAGCAGGGAATGTCTTGGGTTTTACATTTGGATCCTTAGTGCTTTAGCAGAATGCCTTGCTCTCAGTAAGTTCTCAATAATTTTTTCATTCATTTATTTATTCAAGAGTGTGAGGAAAATTATGTAACCATGTTAACTTTTCTAAAAAATAAATATTAATAAATGTTTTTTTTAAGTGTGAGGAAGAGATTCTCATTCAGACAAATTTGACATTATAAGCACCACAGAGGCATAAAGGAATGGGACTTGTAACTGATAGGACTCTTGAAAAGTATAACTTATTGGAAAGAAACAGTAGGTAAAGGGAATAGTAGAGTAACATTGGAGCTAAATAAATATAGCCTTATGCTCTTTAAATCTAACTTCAAGGTTTATTGCTAATATAAACCAGTGGTGGTACACACACACACAAATGATGCAAGGACACACGTGCTTCATTGGCCACCCTATTTCTTCACAATATAAAAGGAGGAGTAGCAAGCTTGAGAGGTGGGAGAAACCATTCCTACCCAGAGCTCCAGTGTGGATTTGAGTGGTGGCAGCAGTTATGGAATAGACGCTATTTTATTTTCAGAAAGACAGAGCAGCAATCTTTTTCAAAGGCAACAATCCCTAAATTGGTAAGCAAATTCCAAGCACCTTTTAGTTATACCAATAATGGGTAAGCAGGACTATGAGACATGTAGAATTCTTTTTCAGTGTCAGGAACTGTGGCCATGGATTCGACAGTCATTCTTAAATGATTCTGTCCTTTCTCCTACCTCTAAAACAAAAGGCACATCAGTTTATTAAGTATATGTGCTCATGGGAGGAATTTCAGGATTCAGAGGAAGGAAGTATGGTGAAGAATATTTGAGTGAAGACAGTGAAGGGAGAAACAAGGGAGACTGACATTCAGTTTACTACAAACTATCTAGAAAGAAAGAGGAAATAAATAAGAAGTTTGGAGGACAGACCACAGCCTTAACACAGAGATATGATATTGTTGTGGTGGAATGTTTAAGTTACTTAGATATCTGTTGGATCTCTCTCTTTTTCTAAAGCAGAGCACCTGATAATTTATTCATAGGCTCACCTCATTGGTCATTTTACCCTTTAAAAGGTAGAAGAGGTGATGGGAAAACTGATATTCTGAGTTCTGATTCTGAAAAACAGGAAGGAACAAGTAACTGAAGAATAAACAAGAACTTTTTTTCCTCAAATAAGATGCTTCATCTTCCAAATGCAGGCATTTCCATTGGCTGCCTCCCATAACTGGAATGCTCTACCTCGTCATCTCTGACTCCTGACTTCTCTGGCTATCATCTAAAACCCCACTTTCTGCAAGCAATCTTTCCTGGTCCTCCAAATAGTAGTGTTTCCCTTTATCAACTATCTTCTTAGTTATCCTTTATGTATCTTGCATATATGTAGTTATTTGGAATGTTGCCTCCCTCATTCCACTGTGAGCTCCTTAAGAAAAGGGCTGGTTTTACCTGTCTTTGTATTCCCAGCATTTAGTACAGTGCCACACATCCAGAAAATAGATGTTTATTGTCTTGACTTGAAGGGATCCATCTTAAAATTTGTAATTTAGGAGAGAAAAATCAGCCAGAGTCAGCAATGTACCCTAGATTTTAAGAGAGTCAGTTTCAAAAGGTTAAACCAAAGTCTAGATAGGATGCTGAAGCCTGTAATATCCCTGCACCAAAGAGGAATAGAGAATTCTCGAGGGTGGAATTCTGAAGAAACCAAGAGAAGCAATTCCACAAGGAAGAAAAATAGAAATTGTTCAAAGAGACCAATATGGCTACTCAAGGAATTCATTGTAGATTTTTTTTAAGATGTACACAAAAGATGGAAGGAAGAATAGATAACTGAGGGTGAATACAAAGCCATGGCCTCCTCCTTTAAGAATGTCAGGAATGCTAAAGTTCAAATGAGCTAGGGCTATCTAGAGAAGAGTGACCAAAGAGAGGAGGGTTAAGTGACATTTGGGAAAATGGAAAATCAAGGAAGAAAGGGATGAGATTGAAGGCTTGAAGGCACAAAATAATGAAAATAGATAATAGAGAGAAGGCAGAACTAATAAACTTTTTAAAAACTCTTTTCTCTAGCAAGATGAAAGAGAGCTAAATTAGAAAAGACAGAACATAAAAATAGAGGTGAAACATAGAATATGTAGGGAGACAAGAAGAAATTTCTTGACAGCTCTGGAGTTCAAAATATCAGGTCCAATGAACTAAAGTCCAAGGTACTAAAAGAACTTGGCAGATATGATTGCAGAACTACCAGCTGTGACTTTTTAAAGACTGGAGAAGGGAATGCTATGTCCTGATTTTCAAAACAGAAAATAAGTAATCTGTAAACTACAAACCACTGGATGTGACCCCAATTCCTGGAAATTTTCTAAAGCATATTTTAAGGGATGGTCGATGCTATTTATCAATTTCAGTCATGTCTGGCTTTTCATGATCCCATTTGTAGTTTCTTGGCGAAGACACTGGAGTGATTTGCCATTTCCTTCTCTGGCTTATTTTACAGATGAGGAAACTGAGGCAACAAGGTCAAGTGACTTGCTCAGGGTCACCTAGCCAGTAAGTGTCTGAAACCAGATTTCAACTCAAGAAGTTAAGTCCTCCTGTCTCCAGGCCTGTCACTCTATCTATGGTGCCACCTCTCTGCCTCCAAAGGAATGGTTAGAAAATATCAAAAAATAAAACAATTATATCAGTCAGAATGACTTCATCCTGAATAACCTCATTACCTCTTTAACAGGTTTTGTAGAATGGCAGATCAAAGGAATGATATACATCTAGTTTACCTAGAAAGGTCTTTTATATTGTCATGGCAGGAAAGATGTAGGTTAGATGATAGTCAAAAGAAGAAGACTAAGAATTGGATGAAAGATCAGATCAAAAAATCTTCGGTGGAGTGCCCTAACAGTCTGTTCTTGGCCCTGTTACATTTTTCAGCATTTTTGTTAATGACTTGGATAAAAAATGTTAGATACTTTAAATTATTAAATGTTTAAACATTTGCTGATGACACAGAGATGGAAATAACATTTTATGTGTCGAATAAGGCAGAATATAGAAATATCTTGAAGTTATGGCATTGGGAGGAATGAAGATGAATACATAAGATGAAATTTAGAAACAAATAATGTAAAGTTTTAACACTGGTTCAAAAAGTCAACTTTACAAATTCAAGATTGAATGTGTGAGGTTAGATAGTAGTTTGTTTGGGGGAATCTGGTCAAATTTCATACGACTATACTTGTCATTGTAAGATAAGTATAAGTAATGGGGTCACCAGGGATATTAAAAATCAACTATGGGGTTTGTGGGAACACTCTCTGGGATGTAAGAGAGACTATAACTAAACGCTGAAGTCTTGTACAGCTACACTCCCAACTGGAAAAATAACAGCCAACTGTCACTCTGGCCAGAGGCCTTGAATTAACTGACAAGGTAACAAGGTGAAATTGGGTTTTAATTAGAAACAACTAAAAGGAGGGATAGGAATGACTACTCTAAAATCTTAACACCTAATAACAAAACTCAAAGGGACAGGGAAGGACTTATTCACTACACTAATTTAAGCTATCTAACTAACAGGGCCCAAGGAGCTATACTGGAGTCTCTGGGTTTCACACCTGGAACCTGCCAGGCTTGAGTGCAGCTAGGCTTTTGTGGCTTTGGGATTTCTCACTGTAATCCACTGATGATGTCTGGATGCCAGGAGCTACAGTTGTCTCAGGAACTAAGCAGTAAGGGTTTTGCTTGGAGCACTGTCCTCTTCTCTTGTTCTTTCCTTAAATGCCACACCACACAGGATCCCAGGGGAAAACAGGATGCAAGGTGTCCTTTGCTCTGAGTTCTCCCAGGCTGGCAACAGTTTTTGCCTACCACTAATGGAGTCCACACACAGAACACACATAGACTTCCTCCTCCTTCATTCCAACCTGGAATTCCCAGCTCCAGCTCCTTCCTGCTAGGTACTTCCTAATCAATATATAATCAATACCTAATAACTAGCTAATCTAATCTTACTCATAACAGTTCCCCCCCTTTGCACAAAGCCAAAATTACCAAAATTTTGGTATTTGTGCACTACAAACTAAACTAAAATTCTAACCCAAAATAACAAACAACCTACACTAACTCTATTCTATCTAATACTATCCTACTCTACCCTACACTAGGGATTTCAACAAGGAAAGGTAAAAAGATAAATACATTGAACAGTTACATAGTTCAAAGCATAAAACAACAAGTAACAATGCAAAAATTCCCAACAAAAATCAACAGCAAATATGAAATATCAACACAAAAGTCAAAACAAACATCAAACATAACTCCTATTCTAATACAGAAATATCCTACCAACTAATAAATGCAAACCGTTTTGGAAAAACATTTTAACACAACGTTGCATAAGTCTTTACATCAAAATTAAAACAAAACAGTAAACTCCCTTATGCAAATTACATTTGAATGTTTGCAACTCAATTATATCAAAGTATTCACAGAATTTACATTTATACACATATATACACATCCAATATATACATAATATATACATACATGATATACATATATACATATATGTACACATAATATACATATCAAATATACGTGTGTATACCCTTTACATATATACAATACTTACACTATAATACAATTTACAGTATATACATACTATTTACACAACTATTTACATTACTTGTGATATGTGATCTGTAGTATGTTATATGTTCTTCATGTAATGCAATTTTGTTATGTCAGTTATATCTGCACTGTAATGTACATTAGTACCTTATCTTATCCTCTAACCTAATCTAATACTATATCTATTCTACTAAACTATTCTAAACTAACCCTAAGATATTAGTGTATTAGCTACATCTATCTAACTAACTAGCTAATCTTTGTTAGTAACTAACTATCTCTTGTTAGTACTTACTTATCCTATAGCTAATTCTAATTTTGTTAGTATTATACATTGTCTCATTCCATAAGGAACACAATGTATCCTAACATGTTTGTGTTGTATGTATCTGATTTGTTATGTTGTTTCTTTGCTATATTGTGTTGCAACATGTTACTGATGGATGTATGATACCTACCCAAACTCCAGATCTCCTGTAGATCTCCTTCAGATCTCCTTTCTTCTCACGATGTTCCATTCCTCTAGGAAATCCTCTCTTCTTCTCTCTGGTTTTCCTCTTCTTCTTTTCTCCATCGAAGGTCTTGATAATTTTATGTGCAATGTTGGATGCATATGAGTATGTAATGATACTATATACATTACCCAAAAACTTCCAAACTATTTAATCCAAATTGTCCATGATTAATCCTCTTCTTTAAGAAAATCCTCGAAAATGAAGTTTTATCAGTTCAGTTCATAAGTCCATCAATCGTAATACAAAGTCTATAAATCCTCAATCCTGAATCCTCTTCATCCATATCCTCTTCCATCCGAATGTCCTCTTCCACTGGAATGGTCTTCTCCTTACTGAACTTTCTGACTGCAGACTCTAATTGACTGAAGATCTCAAATTACACAATCTCTTCTTCTTCTTCTTTTCCTTCTTCATCATTATTAACAATTTCTACAGTTTCATTATCTATTCCATGTGCTAATTTAATGTGAGAACAATGATACCACGAATCTCTACCTAAAACTTTTACAGAAGATGGTGAAACTAATACAATTGTATAAGGACCTACCCAATTTTGTTCTGTTGCTGATGTTTTGGCAAAATTTTTCACATAGACCATATCACCTGGTTGAAAATTATGAAGAGAATAATCCAATGGACCAGATTGAATTAATACTCCCATATCTTGTAATTCTCTTAGCCTCTGCTGTAAAGCACTTAAATATGAAGCAATTTGACAATCACCTCCTAAGAGTGATGCATAAACAGCCTTACAAGTTTTTGCTTGTAGTGGAGCATGTCCAAAGAGCATCTCATACGATGATATATGTAGATCCACTCTTGGTCTCGTATGTAGGTAAAACAAAGCTATGGGAAGAATCTCTGGCCATTTGAGATGAGTTTCAGCATAGAGTTTCCCAACCATAGTCTTGAGTTCCCTATTCATACGCTCCACCTGACCTGAACTTTGCGGATGATACGGAACATGATATTTAGGTGTTATTCCTAGATTCTCATAGACTCTTCTAAGGATATCCTGAGTGAAATGAGATTCCTTATCCGAATCTATGGTTAAAGGTACACCAAATCTAGGCACAATTTCTTTCAGTAACACTTTCACCACAAAACTAGCTGTATTTGTATTTGATGGAAAAGCTTCAGGCCATTTAGTTAGTCTATCGACTATCACAAGACAATACTTGTATCTTCCAGCTTTAGGCATACAGATATAATCAATCTGTAAACTCTCAAATGGACAATATGCTAAAGGTCTACCACCCAAACCTTTCTTTCTCAATGCACTTTGATTGAACTTTTGGCAGACTGGACAGCTATTACAGACCTTATTTGCAACAGTACTTATTCCAGGAGCAACCCATTGTCTCCTGATGGAATCCACAACAGCTTGTGTACCAAAATGACCTTTTGTGTGGATGGCTTGACACAAATAGGTATACAAATCTTTTGGTAACAATGGTCTTCCTGTATCAGTAATCCATATCCCATGTTCTTTCCTAGCTCCAAATTTATCCTTCCATTTCTCAATATCTGAGTCTACATAAGCTTTCTCTAGATCATCAGAATCAACAGATGTTAAATTCATCACATAGATTGGAGCATTCTGAGCTGCATACTTTGCAGTGATATCAGCTCTATGATTTCCTTTAGAGACTGAATCTCTACCATGAGTATGACTCCTACAATGAATTACTGCCAGCTGTTTCGGCTTCTGGATTGCTTCCAACAACTCAGTTATTATTCCTGCATGAGCTATTGGTTTTCCCGATGCAGTAATAAAACCTCGTTGTTTCCAGATCGTTCCTGTTGCATGACAAACAGAAAATGCATATCGAGAGTCTGTGTAAATATTCACACGTTTACCTTCAGCTAGAAGACATGCTTGTTTCAATGCCACCAATTCAGCACCTTGAGTACTAAGATTATTAGGTAATGAGCCATACCACAGTGTCTCAAATTCTGTGCCAACTGCAGCACCAGTACATCTAATTCCGTTACATAAATATGATGATCCATCTGTGAATAACACCTAGTCTGGATTTTCGAGTGGAGTATCTTTTAAATCCATCCTAGGCATATCCACAAGATCTACTACCTCAACACATTCATGCAATGGCTCACCATTCTTTGGTAAATCAGGAAGAAGAGTAGTTGGATTAAGTATGCTACATCTCTTCAACTTGATGTTCTCACTACCTAAGAGAATAATTTCATACTTAGCAATTCGTTGGTCAGAATATGCTTGAGTACAAAACTTCCACATTAGTGCTTCTATCTGATGTGAACAATAGACAGTCAAAGGACATCCCAAAACTAGATCAGCTGACTTCTGGACTAACACAGCTGCTGCAGCTACCCCCCTTAGACAGGGTACTGTCCCCGCAGCTATTGGATCTAATTGACAGCTGTAATAACCAATTGGACGATAACTTTGTCCAAGAGTCTGTGTCAACACACCAGAAGCTATACCCTTCATTTCATTGACAAACAGCTGAAAAGGTTTCTCATCACTAAGGATGAACTTTTCAAGAATCTGAGTCCCACTAAGGACTGACAGACTACTCCACTAACAAGGGAAGGAAGCTTCAGAATCACTGGTGGATGATAGATTTATCCTCTTCTTTCTTTTCTTCACTTATTCAAGTGGGAGACAAACTGGAGGAAATGCCATGAACACACTGCTTCCCTAAGAGATGTAGATGATTTTCAAGCCTCACACTGGGAGCTTTTTTGGAATTGGAGCACAAAAGACTCTAGAGGAAGGGTGAAGAACTGTGTCTCCAACTCAGGGGAGGATTAGCCTGAGGGAGTGAGAAGAGAACAGAAGAAGATTAGGGAAAGTGTTCACCTTTGGTGTGGACTACAGTAGTGAGGAGTGAGGGAAAAGAAAAAGGGAAGGAAGGAAGTAGACACTCTATAACTTCCTATTTCAATTCATTATTCTCCTTAAGGGCTAATTTAATTGTTTCTATGCTGCTGAAGAATAGCAAACACTGTCAAAGTCCTAGAACAAAATCCCATTGCTCCATCCTAGTGCCATCTCTGCCAAGAATGCTCTTTGCTGGCTCTCTCACTATCTTAAAAATTGCTTATAACTTGGTCAGACATTGGTCATCCACTGGTCATCCACTTGGTCATCTACTGCATCCAGAGCCATAACCAATTATTGATTTGTTATTGATTTGGCCATCACCAGGCATTCTGATTTTGGTCTTGCCACTGGACTTCAATGGCTCTGAAAGAGTGAATGAGGCTGACAACTTAGTACAACTCTGTCCTACTTCAATACAGTTCACTCAAAAGTCAAATCTTCATCCTGAGCTGTCATTGGTCCTATCCAAAGTGAAGGATAAATAACAAGGTCCAAGTTGGACTTAATGGCTTCTGGCATCCCTTCTGATTCAGTGATCCTCGGAAGCTGTACTCACAGCATTGAAGGACTTCATTTTTCAGGATAAAAAATAGAACAGGAAGGCAATGATAGAATTTCCAGAAGAACTTGGAAGTGGAAAGAGGAAAGAGTAATTCTTTATTTCTAAATGATGAAATCTGGAGTGAAATCTGTTGACAAACAAGACAGTCCCTTCATTACCCTTCCCTAAATTGGCCTTTTTTCAGTGTTGTATTGCCTACAGGAAAAGAAACTCAGCTTTCAGAGTGGGGAGGGAAAAGCACAAAAGAAACAGCCCTGGAGCTCAGGGTGCATTACAGCCTCTGTAGGAGCTTTGAGAACCCTCTTGCTGTGTTTAACAATGAGATTAGATGGCCCATGTGTTTCAGCTGCCCAGGTTGACAATTTGGCATTTCCTAAATTACAGGATACACAGATTTGCTGAAAAGGAATTCAGTTGGGGGAGGAAGTATGTGTTAGCTAGGTGGTTCAGTGGATAGAGAGCAAGAGCTAGAGATGAGGGGCACTGGGTTCAAATCTGACACTTTCTAGCTATGGGACCTTTACTGTTCTTCTGCTTTGGAACCAATACACAGTATTGATTCTAAGCCAGATGGTAAGGGTTTTTAAAAAGAGAGAGAGTTGGTGACCATGTGCAAATATTGTCTATAATAAGACTGAGTGACTTGAAGAAAACCATGATAGACTCACCAGTGGATTGACATTTTGATGTAATTTGTAGCCATTTTAATGATTGTGCTGCCCAGGGCCCACATGTACCTTTTTTATATTTTAAAAATACATTTAAAATTCATTTTTTAAAATCTTGAGTTCCAAATTTTCTCCCTCCCATCCCTCCCTGACCCATTGAGAGGGCAAGCAATATGATATCAGTTAGACATGTGGAGTCACACAAAATACGTTTCCATATTAGATGTGTTGCAAAACAAAACAAAAGCAAGAAAAAAGCAAGAAACAAAGTAAATAAAAATGCTTCAATGTGCACTCAGAGTTCAACCATTCTCTCTCTGTGGGTGGATTACATTTTTCTTCATGAGTCCTTGGGAATTGTCTTGACCCACATATATTCCTGCTAGCCAAAAAGACCAGATATAAACCTTCAACTTCATCTGTAAAATGGGGATAACAATACCTACATTACAGAAGTGTTGTATGACTCAGATTAAAACCTCAAATAACAAACTGTCCTATAAATTTCTATCAGCTATTATTATTCCAGTCATTAAAGGCTAGCCTTCAGACTCTGCTGCTTTCTGGCTATGTAATTGGGGTATAATTTGACTTATCTGAGCCTTGCTTTCCTTTGCTGTAAAATGGGAGGGATAATATTTATACTAGAGAATAAGATGAGACAGTTAAAGCTCATGAAGATCTATACTATAGAAATGTAAACAATTATCCTGACAAATAAAGAGGAAAATACAAAGAATTATAGCTAAAAAATCCCCAATCTACTGGGTAATTGGTAAAAAAAAAAATGACTTCTTTCTTTCACTAATTTCCTTCCCCCTCTCCCTTTTCCCTTCTATCTTAGAATCAATACTGCTGGACAATGGGTATTAAGTGACTTGCCCAGGGTTACACAACTGGGAAGTGTTTGAGACCAGATTTGAACCCAGAATCTCCCTGGTTTTCAAATCCACTGAACCATCTAACTGCCTCCCATTTACTTCCCTTTTACAAAGAACTAAATGTCTCAGAGACAGTTTGACAGAGTGGATAAAATGTTTGGCTTGGAGACAGTGGCTTGAATATAAATCCCACCTCCGATACCTCTTACCTAGATGACCTTGTACTAGTCATTGAATGTTTACATATCCCAGGTGACAACCTAAGACATATTTCAGAGGAGAAAAGTAGATAAAATTACATTTGGAGTCAGAAGACCTGGATTCAATTCTCCCTTCTCCTACCTACCACTTACATGATCATAAATCATTTAAACTGTCTCGACCTCAATTTCCTCAGCTGTAAAATGAAGGGCAGGGATTAGATGATCTCTGAAGATTTTTCTACTAAAGCTATGATTCTCTGATCTACAAATTTGCTGGTCGTTGCCTACTCTGATAGAAATCGACAAAAACCCTTTGTGTATTTGAATAATCTCTAAGGATTACCTTGGTATCTCCAGGAGAATGTGAGCTTCTTGAAGGCAGGGACTGTTTAATCTTTGTATCTCCAGCCCCTCACCAGGTTCCTGGCACATAGAAAGGGCAGAATTGAATTAAACTGAATCTCTGAGTCTTTGGAGGTTCTAGGGATGTCGAGGGCTCAGTCAATCCAACTAATGTCCATGGGAAAGGGCGGTAAGTAATGCCTATGAAAAGAAACGAAGAGGTTGGGGAGAGAGACAGCTTCCCAACTCAACGAAGCCCTCTTGGCTGAGCTGGCTGAGCCCTAAAGTTCTCTGGGAACCCTCTGGGCTAAGCTCCCTGCCCCACGTGCTGTTACCTGTCACTGTCTCCAGTGGAAACCATCCAACCCATCCATTGTGCCCCTCTGTCTGTTGTCCTGTGGCCAATCTGTCATTGGGCGCAGCTGACAGGCCACAACCCGTCTGGGTCACAGAGCTCCCTGGCACCAGGAGTAATAGGTGGTTTTGTGAGAGGCTACGGCCCTGGATCGTCGAGGGGGATGCAGCTGAAATCTGCCCTGGCTGATGACAGGTCCATGGCCACTGACAATGGAGCCGGGATTGCCTGGGCCTCTCGGAGGGCTCTGAGGTGGGTAATTAAGAAGCTGCTAAGGACACAGGAGACACTCGATGACAGGCTCCAGGTGAACTGAGCCTTGGCCCAAGGGAGCCGCTACCCAATCCTGGGGAAGCCTGAGCTACCCAATCAGGGTAAGAGCTTTACAGGCAGCCCAGACACCTGGTACCTAATGCCGTAAGTGCTCCTGCCTCCAGCAGATACAATCAGGATCCAAGATTCACTCCCAGCCTTCTGGGAAAGCCATTCTGGTGGCTAGAACCTGTCTCACAAATTGTCTGTCAGATGAGATAATCACCCAAGTAATTAACTGGCTTTTGGTTGAAGCTGGGGCCTTCGTCTCCCATCTAAAAGGGCATTTAGGTTTCTTTTTCAAAACAGCAGCAGTTTCCCTGGTCCTCATTAGCCCCCTGATGGAAGGATGAAACTGAGGAGTTTCTTCCTTTCTTGTTCTCCATATGGAATGGTCTCAGTGAATCATTCAGCTACCGCTTTCCTCTGGGAATAAACTGAGAGATGTCCTCTTGTCATGTCGTCAGCTAAATGGGCTTTTACAATTTCTGAAGCACTTTTAGCCTTATAAAGCATTGCCCTTATAACAACCTGGGGAGACAGTGCGGTTATCAAGATTTCTACTTTGGAGAAGAGGAAACAGACTTAGAGAGGTTAAATTCCTTGTCCAAGGCCAGACTGGCAGTAAGGGGCAGAGCCCAGTTTGGGACCTGCATTTCTCCTGGCTATAAAACCCAATCTTCTTTCCATAGATCATACTTCCTCTGGATGAGCACAATAAGTAATAAAAACAAAAAAACAGGGAGGATGATAAATTTTAAGAATAAAATCATGTTTCTTCCCTGGACCAGCAACTTAGCTTCACGAAGATAAAAAGAAAAAAGCGATTTCATAGCCAGCCACATACACTTCACAAATCTGGTTATTGATCATCAATGACTTCAACCTAAGAAGAACCATAGAGGTTACTTATTATAACCTTCTCATTTTACAGAAAATGGAAGTGAGGCCCAGAGGTAAGGTAAAGGTTTAAAAAAAAAGTTGATTAGAATACCAAAAAAGATTAAGAGATTTGCCAAGGGACACAGAGGCAAGATTTGAACTCAAGTCTTCCTAGCTATAAAACCAGATTTCTATCCAAAAATACTAGCACTTGAGATGAGTCTTTCAAGAAAACAAGGATTCTAAGGGGAGGTAGTGAGAGTGCATTCCAGGCTTACCCAAGGTCACATAGGTAGTCAAGTCAGAGGCAGGATTTGAACTCAAGAACTCTGACTCTAGAACTGGTGCTCTTTCCACTGTATTACAGTGGAGTGGAATAAAGGAATGTAGATGATTCCATGCAATGCATCCCCATTAGTAGAAAAATCTGGAACCTTACATCAACAAGTAGCCCAGTAGTGGCTCAGGAGCACCTTCCTTGTCCAAGAAGATGGCACCTTTTTATTTCTTAATCGCTCCCCTACTGCTTTGTCCTCCTTCTCATTGGATTCAAGGCAAATTGGTGAACCATTTGCTGAACAAAGACAACATGAGGAAGCCAATAAAATGAAAGAACAGGGAAAGAAAGGTCCAAATAAAAAGCTAGAAAAGAAACAAACAGGTTCCAAGACATGAATGGTGGATCATATGCTCAAGACAATAACCTGCCACAACACAATGGAGAAAGCAATGAGGAAAGCAAAGATAGGCATGAAACCAGCATGAAGGAAAAACATCCAATGAAGAGAAGGAGCCTGAAAAAATTTCAAAGGATTCAATGGTAGAAAACTGATTTTGAAGAGAGGATTATCACAAATTTTCATTTAAAAATCTGCTGAAAGTTTTAAATAATTTTTATAATCACAGGTTTTGATGTTTAAAAACTTGTTTGAAGGGGAAACATTCCCTTTATATATCTTTGTTTTAAAAGTAAACATTCTTGCTGGTTGTAAAAAAAGTGTTATCTGTAGGGAACTAGCATCACTCATTTCTAAGTATTGAAGTTTGATGGTCAACCAGTGATGCCCAGGGTCTTCAGTGCATTGTGACTTTAATAGGGTAGGACCTAGAAACTATGACAATAATAACTAGCATTTATATAGTGCTTCAGAGTTTGCAAAGCACTTCAGAATGATTATCTCATTTGTATATCTTACAACAATCCTTTAAGGTTGGTACTATTGTTATCCCCACTTCACAGGTAAGGAAACCAAGGTTAGAAAAAGTTAAGTGACTGACCAGTGGTCACTCAGCTGGTTAGGAGTTGAACTTCCTGATTCCAGGTCTAGCATTCTATCCACTAGGCACTAGTTACCTAAAAGAAGGATATAAACTATACCTAGATGACTGGAAGACTAGTAAAGGCTTCCGGTATTTCTAGAGCTTTTTAGAAACTTGTAGGAACTTAAAAATAATTTGCATGTAGAGAATGGTACTGGTTATTGTGGGGGGTAAAGGGAGGCACATGATAAAGAGCAGAAAAAGCAAATGAAAAGGAATATGAGAGTTTATCCCAGTCTTGGAAATACTCGGCAGCTATCAGGCAGACTGTGTCCTGGGAACACCACCTGTACTCTGAGTCAGGGAAGAGATGTTGAGTCATCCTAAGCATCTAGAAGTAGAGGTTAGGGGACCTTCCCTTGAGAAGAGTGATCTTGCCCATCTACTTGAGTACTGGCAAGAGTGGCTGTCACTAGGGTATGACAGAGTAAAGTTGTGCTGACTGTCCCCCAGGTATGTTGTCCTGGGCAGACCCCCTCTGAAAAAGCAGTCACATCTCCCCAAAGAGCAGTAGCAACTGCAGCCATGTGGAGAATTGGCAAGGGGCAGCTACAAAGAGGGAAAGCATTGGCAGGGGAAACAAAGGGCAAAGTTTCAGTGGATGGTAGCTACCAAGAAATGAGCTTCCAAGTCTCAACAAAAGTAGATGGAGCAGAAGCAGCAAGAGAATTCCTGGATTATACTGTGAGCATCAAAGCCAGGATATAGCAATGCCCAAATGATCCAGAGAAAATAGAATTGTATGTATTTCTCCTGTAGAGAAATAAAGTCTTTAAAAATAAACATCTTCTATCTTAGAATCAATATGAAGTACCAGTTCCAAGTGAGAAGAGTGGTAAGTTGAGGTTAAGTGACTTGCCCAGGGTTATATAGCTAGGAAGTATCTGAGGTCAGATTTGAACTGAGGACCTCCTGCCACCTAGTTGCCCCCAAAAGTGAAGTCTTTCAGCCATGATACAAGCAGATGACATGGTAACCTAAATTCTCCCTTGCCTTGGAGTATGAGTTTCCTGGAATTGAATCAAATCAATTCAAATTGACAAGGATCAGGCACTTTACTAAATGCTGAGGATTATGAATTTTGCTCTAGTGGAGACTATAAGCTTTCCTTTGCCATTAAATTAGTTTCTGGGAATGGGTATGCTACCTGGCTTGACTCTATTATTTTACTTTTCTATTTTGTCCCAATTAAAGACTTTGCTAACAGATCAGAGAAGAACCATGAAACAAATACCAAAGTTAGGACTGGATGGTCAGGCAAGGCACATGATGCTCTACTATTAGTTATATGGTACCCCAGCAACCCATGGGAATTCCAGATAGGAGAGAAAATGAGGTTTATAGCTTCAATGAAGAGCAAATACTGCTTTCTTCTAAGTAGACATGAGGTTAGAACTTAAGTAGAAAATCAAAGAAATGATAGGATCACTGCTTAGGTTGGATAGAATGATGAGCATGGATGATATAAAGAAGGTGGCTCTCGTTTTGTTCCTTTTAATCTATACAGATGAGTACTCTTCAAATTCAGGGAGGATAGAACAAAACCAGAAATCCACAGAACTGAAACCAAAATAAATGAGGAACTGGAAAAAGAACACTCAGAGGTTCTCAGTGAATTCAAGCTGTCAAGCCCAAGTTAATTCTATGAGAGCATAGAGAAAGAACTAGAATATGTGATTAATGAAATGTAATTGGGGATCTTTGAAAAACTATGGCAAATCAGATCATTTTTAGCCTATTTTTTAAAAAAGGGAAGAAAGAATATTCAAACCCTAGAACAATGAGTTTGACTTCTACTCGAAAAAAATATTAGAACATGTTATTTAAAATATGCTCAATGAAAATTTAATCAAAGAAATGATTATTGCAAAGAGCCAGTACCACTTGAACAATAATGTGTTATGCTAGATTAATATCATTTCCTTTGTTGGCAGGGTTTCTAGTTGGAGAGATCAGAGGAAAGCCATAAACATGGCATACCTGGATTTCAATAAGATATTTGGCAAAGTCCCTCTTTCCATTCTTGTAGGAAAATTGGATAGAGAAGGATTAGAATACTAAAGTCAAATTCAAATATAAATGAATCCCAAGAGATGGCATATTTCCTTAGAAAACCACAAATTAATATTATCTGTGCTGAATTGTATTTTATTTATTTTGTAAAACATTTCCTGAACATATCCTAATATGGTTTGGCTGCATTCCAAAGTTTTGTTGGCTATTTGGCTGCTAATTTGATACCTCTAATGTTAGATGATAATAAAATGAGGCAGATTGAGACCAGGTTGAATGATCCCACTGAGAGTAGTAATTAATAGTCCATTTTAGCCTGGAGTGAGTTGTCTGGGGGAGTGCCCCAGGTATCTCTTCTTGGCCTTGTGATGTTTAACCCCTTTATAAATGACTTAGATGAAGGCATAGATGGCATATTAATCAGTTTGCTGAGAGGGTTAGGTAAAATCCAAAAATATCTCAACAAGCTAGAAAGAGAAACAAAGCTTTTAAGATAAATTTAATAAGAAAAAAATGCAAAGTTCTACCCTTGAATTAAAAAAAAATCAACCCTACAAATGCAGAATAGAAGGAACTATTGCTAGACAATAGTCCCTACAAAAAAATATCTGGGAGTTTTAGTGACCTGAAAGTTCCTTGTGTGCCAAAGGGTGACACTTTAGCCAAAAACAAACAAATGAAGTCCCTCGTATCATGTTAGGGAGTAATGAAAGAACAATGAGCAGAACTATGGAGTTAATAGTCCTGAGACACTATAATGATTAAGTGGATGAGTCCTATGTAATAATCTAATCACACCTGAAGTATTACAGTCAATTATGGGTGCCACATTTTGATGAATACATTTAATTTTCATTTTTTAGTCCAGAAGAAGATGCCCAAGTTAGCAAAAGTCCTCAGATTCAAGTCTTGCAAGAAATGGTTTGAAGGAACATTAGAAACATCTATGAAGGAACTGGGGATATTTAGTGTAGAGGAGAAAAAAAACTTAAGAGAAAAATGATTGGTATTGCCACACATTTGAAGTGCTGTTGCAGAAAAGAAGGATTAGAGTCATTCTGTTTGAACTTAGAGAGCACACAGTAATTGGGAACATTGTATGGGAATTATGAATAGTCTGATTTTGGCCAGACTTAAGCAAAACATTTCTAACAATTTTTACTATGCAAATATAGGATTGACCCCCTCAGGACATATTCACCATCATTGGACATCTTCCAAAAAAGCTGGATTACCATTTGTGGTAGATATTTCAATGAATGTTCCTGCTCAGTCACGGAAGTAAACCTAAATGGTCTCTTTGATCCCTTCCAAACCTTGAGTTTTATTAATTTTCTGTGTTCCAGAATGTAAATAACTATCATTTTATTCCCCATCCATATAACATTCATTTTAACAGAGTTCTTGTGGAGATGGTAGCCCAACCCAGGGATCCCTAATATTTTGGGGTTTTTTTTTTATTTTATTTTGTTTTTTTATGAAGAGAAATAACTTCATTACCTAGGACATTTGAAATCTCACCATAACTTGGAAGCAGGAATTACATATTAACAAGGAAAGTTTCTGGGAAAAGCAAGAGAGGCTGCTATAGAGAGATATCCCTGACAGGAATTGAAACAAATTTCTGAAGGTGCCCAGAGCACCCAGAAGGTACCCAGTTTGTGTTCATCAATTTTGTTTCTGTTATGAGAGGCAGCACTATGTGATGGACAGAGAGCCGCCGTTGGTTCCAGGAAAGCCTAGTTTTAAGTCCCACCTCGGACATACACAGAATATGTGACACTAAGAGTCAAAATTCCTTAAGGGTTCACATTATCAGCTAGACAAGAACCTAAGTCAGGAAAAGGAATGGCAAGCCAGGTAAAGGTTTGGACCATTAATGATTGCTCTCCTTGGGTCTCCTTCAGGTTTAATATTGGGATCCTAGAATTTTGGACCTGAAAGGAAGCATTCTAATATCTCATCCTATTTTAGAGTTACTGTGACTGTATTCATGCCATTCAATTAAGTCAAATATTTGTTCTAATGTAATCATAAGCCTCCTCTTCTTTTTTGCACTGGCATTGCTTCCATTTGAAGAATCCTTCCTGTCCTAAGCTCAAATCTGACCTCAGACACTTCCTAGCTGTGTGACCCTGGGCAAGTCACTTGACCCCCATTGCCTACCCTTACCACTCTTTTGTCTTGGAGCCAATACACAGTATTGACTCCAAGACGGAAGGTAAGGGTTTAATAGAAAAAAATGAAGAATCCTTCCTTTAGTCTATTTTGTTAAGGTCTCTTTAAAAAAATTAATACAACTTGGTAATATGCCACATAGAAGCATATCACATCTATATACTATGATAAATAAGCATAGACTCACCGCATGGCAGTATTTTAAGACCCTTGACTAGCTCACATTGTTAAATTAATTGAATCATATATGACCTGTTATTTTATATTTTGCACTAAGTTGTATTTAGCATCATTTGAACTCATAGCCTATATGTCTAAAATTAATAATTAGCATCATATGTAATGAGGATAAACTAGAGACTTTTCAAATAAGACCAGGGATAAAGTAAGGATGGCCATTGCCATAACTACTACTACTTGATATAGTGCTGAAAATGCTAGCTATAGTAAAATAAAATAAAAAAAACACACATACAGAGCAAAAAAAAAAAGAAAAGAAAAAATTGAGGCAATAATCATAGACAAAGAATGAACAAAATTATTATTTTGCAGATAATATGGCAATGTGTTTTTTAAACCAGAGAATGGAAAAAATTTAATAGCATCAGCAAAGTTGTAGGATGCAAAATAAAACCTACTCAAATCATTAATATTCTGCATATTACTAAGCAAACCCAGGAGGAAATTCCCATTAAAAAAAGCTGAAGAATGTGTAGAATTTCTGGAAGCCTACCTACAAAGTTACACCCAGTTTACTAAAGTTCCAACCCCATAGTGTCCAGAAGATCAGATTTAAGTCTTTCCTCTGATATATATTGGTTGGCTGACCTTGGACAAGAGACTTAATGATTGCCCAGGCAACTCTCTAAGATGAATTCTTAATCTTTTTGCCCCTTGAGCAATCTGGTAAAGCCTATGAACTTCAATTAAGGACTATTTTTAAATTAATAAAATATGTAGGATTACAAAAGAAACCAAAGGCTAGTGGAAAATTAAAATGGCATTTTTTGCCATCCAAATTCATGGATCCCCTAAAATCAATCCCCAGAGTCCTTGGGAGTTAAGAATTTATTCTCTAAAACAATAGTCTATGATTTGTCAATCTAATTCAGGAGGGAAGTATCCAGACTGGAAATATTCCTATACAAATGAAGTCACAAGCCCAGACCAAGAAATAAAATTGGAGAAGATAGAAAGAATAGCTACTCTGAATCAAAGGGAATTTCATCACCAAAAGTATCCCCCCAAACACACACACACACACACACACACACACACACACACACACACACACACATGCATTCCAATAAAATTACACATCTAGGACAATGCAATGAAAGTATTTTGTTACTAAACGATATTTCAAGTATCTATACTTTTGCCACTGGCTATTTCTCCATGAGAACAAATCACAATCTCTCAATAAATGGTCTTAAAGTCCAGCTATGGTCTCAGTTTCATCTCTGTGAGGTCAGAATTATATTGAGACTCCAAACATAATTGGACAGGTCCTTGGACAACACACAGTCCATCATGAGCCTTCCCAGATTGGTCTAGCCCTTCCCAGAGCCTGAAACCCTCTAATTCAAGCCTCAAGAACTCAGGATGACCCTCCACACCAGGATGAGGCATCAAAAGGCTTTAGTGAAATGGTAATACTAGAAATATTTGTAGTCATGGAATATGAATTTGGGCACAAAAAGAGTAACCCCAACAAAAAAATGGGGATGGGGGTTAGCAAGAAATACCTAAGTGAAAAAGAAAAAATATACATTAGAAAGAGCACTGACTCTGGAGCCAGTCAAGCAATAAGCATTTTTAAGAGCCTACTGAGTCCTAGGCATGAAACTCATGAGACAAATAGAAAGTAAAAATTGTCACTGCCCTCAATGAGCCAATTTCATAATGGCGGTCAGAGCACCTCCTTTCAAATCTCATCCTTGGCATTTTCTGTGATTAACCTTAGGTTTAACCTCTCTGGACCTTTGTTTTCCCAACTATTAAATGGGAGGTTTGGATCAGATGGTTTCTCAAGTTCCCTCCTACCTAGATCTATGCTACAAAATAAGAAAAGGAGACAAAGGTGGCCAGAAAGTTGTTGTAAACGCTTTGTAAAAATATCTGTATATAAACAAATGGAAAATAACTTGAAACTGAAATAATACATAAATGTTTGAATATATAGTATGAATAGTTATTTTCCATTGCTTATTTTACTATTTTGTACATAATTTGTTATATATATATATATATATGTGGATGTGTACATACATACACAATATAGATACATACAAATATATACTACGTTAAGGTCTATACTATTATTATCTCTATTTTAAAGATGAGGAAATAGACTGAGAGATACTAAGTGGCTTGGCCAGTGTCAGACAGCTAGTTAGTAACTGAGGCAGATTCTGAACTTGTTTTACTGACTCCAAGTCAAAAATTCTAACTACTATTTTACCTCCCTGACTTTAAAGTATTAAATTTAGAATTAAAACAATAAAGAAGGGAAAGGAAGGGAAGGGAAGGGAAGGGAAGGGAAGGGAA
>NC_058131.1:683502160-683526013 GCF_016433145.1 Gracilinanus agilis
GAAGGAAGGAAGGAAGGGAGAGAGGGAGAGAGGGAGGGAGGGAGGGAGGGAGGAGAGAGAGTTGGAGGAAAGAAGGGAAGGAAGGAGCTGATATGGAATGAATACATCAATTCGTAAGCTTCAAGGATGTATTATTTCAGTTGATTAAATGCTTAATACCACATGAATTTATCCTGGTCTTCTCACAGGCCACATATTGCTATCTCATGGGCTCTGGGCTCTGCCCGTTTAGCTTCTTAGTAACTGGTTAGTAAAAGCAGCTTTGCTTCTGCCCTAACCCATGCAGAAGTAGAAAAGGTGTGCCTATCCCAAACTATTTCACAATTCTAGGCCATCATTAATTAGGGTCAACATGATTTCCCCTTTGCTTTCTTTATATCCAAGATCAAAAAATTTCGTTGCACTCTCAGCATGATTCCAATTTTGCAAATTTCTCATTTGAGATCCCATTGTGACATTTATTCAAAATATTATCTCCAATTCATTGAATTAGAATCACTTAAAGACCCTCAAATGATCTTCTCTTGCTGTTTATATTGGATTCCACATAACACAGAAAGGTTGATTCTCAGAATGGGATGTGGCTTCTGCACCTTGTTAGAGTTTCATCCACTGACTACCAGGGCCCTTCCCCTTCTGATGTAGATCTTTAAAAAATCAGAAAGGAATCAGGGGATGCTGCCTCAAAGTTACATTGCCCAAACCCTTGGACCCAAGACCTTGGCTTCCTCTGGGTAAGGCAGGAGCATAAAGGGACAGCTGCCTACCAGTAATGAATCAATATATTAACAAGCATCCCCTGAGTAGCAGAGGCTAGAAAAGTCCCAAACTCTTGGGCTTCAGCTACTGCTATTGTGACCCCAGATCAGCTACAACCAAGATCAACTACAAGGCTTCTTTCAGGTGGTCACAAAACCTACACATTGAAGGACCTCTTCTGGCTGCCTGGAGCTGCTTGATCTGTTTTTATCAGATCTCATAATTCCATCAGTGTAGGAATTCCTTCCAACAATACAGACTGGCAAGCCCTCTGGAATCTAGAATCTTAAGGTGTTTCCTGAGGCACTAAAAGGTCAACTGACTTTTTCACTAACCTATAGCTAATATATATCTTGGGAACAATTTGAACCCAAAACATAACAAGTCCAAGATCTCTTATAACCACTATATAAAACATTACCTCTTACCTGGAATTACACAACACATATATTAAAAAATAAAGTATTGAGTCATAGAACTCCCCTCTCCCCAACCTTAAGTTTTCACTTCAGGGGAATCCAAAGATCACCATCAGTCTATTTCTCTACTACACAACGATATAAAAACTGGAAATTCCAAAGACAGAATGTCATGTGTGAGGAAAAACAAGAAGTGTGAATTGTAGAGTAAATGGGAAAGGTAGAAATGCTAGAAAGGTAGGGAGGACCAGATTGGGAAGATCTTTAAATGTCATCATCAATTCTTACCATCCTTTATATAATCTTGGGCTTCATTAAGAGAGGCCCAACTTTTAGGAATTCGGAGGTGATTACTGTGTTGTGTTCTGCTATTCTGGTATTGTCAGAGCAGTTAAGTGGCCCAGTGAATACAGCATTATACTAGGTTTCAGAAGTACTCTGAGTTCAAATCTAGTCTCAGACACTGCTATGTATGACATGCTATCTATGCAATCTTGAGTAAGTTACTTCACCTCTGTCTGCCTCCATTCCAGGTTTGTTGTAAGGATAAAATCAAGTCATATTGAATTACAAAGCTTTCCAAATCTTGAAGTTCTTTTTTTAATTTAATTTTTTTGTTTTTTAGAATATTTTTCCATGGTTACATGATTCATCTTGAAGTTCTATATAATACTAATATCATATGTTGCTTTAGTTTTAGAACTAGAAAGAAGCATGATGCTCAATAGACTGACAATTAACCAAAGGAAGTCTCCATAACAATTAAAGGAAAAGGATACTTGGCAAGGACACAACACACATTCATCTGAGTAGGGTAACTCAATCTCTTTGTTGGTCCTGCTGGCACACTAGTCAAGCCTATGAGAGAATCATTCTTACTTCCTTATGGGCTTTTGTCCTCAAGCCACTGGAAATCGATATCAGTTCCCTTGGTCCACTGGAGTCTCTAAATATGGTTTTAATATCTTTTAAGGAAAAACTGTTCTGGCTAATGATAGATTTGCCCTTCTCCCAAAGAGTCAGAACACATCTAGATGATTGTTATCACTCCTGGGCACTACAATTTAGGAAAGACAATGGAAAGTCAAGGAACATCTAGAGAAGGGCACCATGATGGTGAAAGGTCCTTGACCATCTATCATATGTGGATCCATTGACAATAGTAGTGGTTTTTACACAGGAGGAGAAGACTCATGGGGGAAAGGATCTACCTGCTTTAAGCATGAAAGCCTGTCCTGTGGAAGAGAGATTTGGCTTGTTTTGCTCAACCCCAGAAAGCGGAACTAGGAGCAATGGGTAGAAGATACAGAGACAAACCTAAGCTTGATATCAGCAGAAAACTTCCTCATAATTACATGTGCCAAAGCTGAAGGGGCTGCCTCAGTGAGCTCCCCCTCACTAGAGGTTTTCAAGCAAAAACTGGAGGACTCCTCATTGGATGTCTCAAAGGTGAACCTTGTTCAAGTATGGGTTGGTCGCAATGTCCTCTGAGGACCACTCCACCTTAGAAATTCTATGTTTTTTTCTCTGCCAACTTTTAGGTTTCTCTCATGTTTCATTTTGCTTTCTCATTTTGTTCTCTAGCCTGCCTTTCACTGTCCATCCTTCTTATTATGTCAGACACTTTTCATTCAAATCACCAAGAAAATGGCAGTTTCCCCTGGCCTTCCTGTGCAAAAAAATTCATTGAGGAATAAAGAAGGAAATCCAGCTGAGGCCAGACTTAGGAAAAATAACATTCCGTTAGAGAGCTCATTTAAATTATCCCCAAGGTCACTTCCACCTCTGGAATTCTATAGTACAATATAATATGACCCATTCTGCCAATAAGATTATTGTTACTACTAAAAATGGTAATAACAATAACTCAATTTATGTAACAATGAAGTTTCTAAAGTATTTTCCACACAGCAACCTTATAAAGTAGAAAGCACAGGTATTATTATACCCATTTAAGAGATGAAGATAATGAGGTTCACTAAAAGGTAAAAGTAATCAGGGTCCTGACCCAGGATGCCAAAATTTAAAGGATACATATTCCTTCATAAAATGGAAAATTTAATACCTAGTTAGTAAGAATAATTCATTAAAATAGAAAACTACCAAATAATGGGCTTTCTACCTTCTACTCCATGGACCACATCCTAGATGATCTTCCCTTGGCCTGACCCTGAATGGCCTTCTTCTTGCATTCCAGAGCTTTGGAATCCCAGGGTCTCCAGCAGTAGAATAGTCATGAGGAAAAGCATTGGGAGGGTCATCAGGGCAAGAGAACAACTTTTGGGTTGGTCCTTAGTCTTCTGAGTCCTTTGTCTAAGACAGATAACCTTTCCTCATCCTAAAGCTATAAGATTTTATGCTCTAAAGGGAGCAGAGAAATCTAGCCAGAAGTCTTTAGAGAAAACAGAATTAATTCTGGCCCTGGGAGTTGGGGGGGGGGTCCCCAATAAGAATCTTAGGCCAAAAGAGAAACCCATACGGTCACAGAATGTATGTCAATGCCTTTGCATGTATGTGCTTTATAAGTTTCTCTCTGCATGTGTATGTGTACTGTAGACAGATGGAGTCCTTTTCTGCCCAAGGAAATGCTGTGCCTGTGTGAGTCCCTGCTCCCCCTTCCTGCCTCACACCCAGATCTTGGTCTATCTATCAGGGAGCCCATCACAGGGGGATGATGAGTAAATACAGAGCTTAGCTCAGGTTTTTAAGGCAACATGAGGAACTACAGGAGGCCCTCAGCTGGGGACCTCTATTGGTAGATTTTTTTTTAGACTAACACAGGGAAAAGGAAATGGAACCCCCCCCTCCCAAGTCTTTTTTTTTACTGGTTTGAGCAAGGCCAGCCCAAGGTCACAAAAGGCCTCCTCTGGACATTAGAACAAGGACCCTTGATTAGCCCACACCTGGGTCACTCCTTCTGGCTGGCAGGAAGCAGAGATGTGGACATTTCTGAACTATGGTAAGTCAAGGATCTTATTGCTCCTTCCCTCCATGGGCAAGAACCAATGCGAATCAATGGATTCTTCTTCCTTCTAATAGTACGGTGAAGACAAATAATTTTGAAAGAATTAGGAATTCTGATCAGTTTAATAACTAGCCACAATTCCAGGAGACTGATGATGAGCCATGCTACCCATCTTATAAGGCAGATGGGAAAGTACTTACAGTAAGGAATGAGACAGATTTTTTTGGACATGGCCAACGTGGCTATTTGTTTTTCCTAGATTATACACATCTGTAATGGAGGTTATGTTTTTCTTCTGTTCTCATTAGGGAGAGGGATTGGAGTAGGAGGGGAGGGAGAGAAGGCAGATTATTGCTGATTTTATATATATATATATGCATATATATAGTGTATATATATGGTATTATACCATATATAATGCATAAAATGTACTTTATATATTATATGTTACATACATAATATAAAAACATATTTTTATATTTATTGAATGATAAGGAACCACAGATCTCAAGAAAAGGGATAGGCAGGAAGGCATGTTATATCAAAATAAATAGCCAGTGGCCAAGGAGAGAATTTTGGAGGAGAATAGATCAGAAAGAAGAAAGAAAAGATAGATGAGTGTTGGTGCAGAATAGTAAATGTACAAAATAAGGAAATACAGAAGAGTTTAGAGGAAAAAGGGAAGGAGCTAATCCAGGAAAGAGCTTTACAATCTATACAGTACAATATCAATGCAAGCTAGTACTCCTGTATTCTTGCCTAGCTCCCAATGATCAATAGGGCAAAGAAAGACAAGATGTCTTCCTAGGATGGGCCAGGAATTGGAGAAGAAATGTAGGGAAAAGAATGTGTCTGTCAAGGCCAAAGACTTCAAAGTCAGAGTTCAAGAGTTGGAGGAATGGATTATGGAAGGCTGGAATGTTGAGTCTAGTCTGACTAAACTATCTGGATGGAACTCGAGAAATTAAGGCAAGTAAATAAGGTTGAGATATGATAAAAGTAAGGGAGTGTAGAAGACAACTAGGTGGTTCAGTGGATTGAGACCCAGACCCAGACATAAGAGGTCCTGGGTTCAAATCTGTATTCAAATACTTCCTAGCTGTGTAGACTTGGACAAGTCATTTAACCCCCATTGCCTAGCCCTTATCATTCTTCTGCCTTGGAATCAATACACAATATTGATTCTAAGATGGGAAGACAAGGATTTTTATAAAATAATAATAATAATAATAATAATAATAATAATAATAGTTTATATATGATTCTAGAGGCAATAGGGAGTCACTGGAGTTTGTTGACTAGAGGAGTTACAGTCAGATTGGTACTCAAGGAAAATCATCATGGTAGTTATTTGGAGGATAGGCTAGTATGGGAAGTGATTTGAGAAAAGGCAAACAATTAGAAGGCTGTTATAATAATCTGGATGGTGGCTTGTGAATAGGGAGAAGGAAGTCAGATGCAAGAGATGCCATGAATGTAAAAAACTGCAAAATATAACAACTGAATGGATTAATGAGGGAGTGTTAGGAGCCATGTTACAAATCTGGTTATGATGTTAGTTTGCCCAGAAGAGTAGACTCTCAGGGTGGGACTTGGAGATTGAAGCTACTGCCATGACAGCTGACTCCTATGATCTTCTTGTTTGCAAACCACTTAATTTTACCCCCTCTGGTGCTTAAGAGTCCATCAAGGATCCAAGATTTCATCAGGGTCCCAGAATGCATCTATAAATGAATAAAGGAACCATTCAAAAGTTGCATCAGACTCAGAGCTTTGGTGATTTCCCCATCATCACAAAGTAAGTGTCAGAAGCAGAATTTGAAACTAAATCTTATTACTTCCCGCTGCCTCAGTGTTTACTAATGCACATTTTAAAATTCCAAAAATATTTAAAATTGCTCAAGAATACTAATAAATAAAAGAAATGCAAGTGAAAACAACCATGAGGCTTCACCTCACACCCAACAAATTGGTGAAGAGGACAAAAAATGGGAATAATTAATAGCAGAGGGGTCGCTGAAAGATGAGCACACAAACACAGTTTTTATGGAGCTATGAAATGGTTCAACTAATCAGGAAAACCATCTGGAATAATAGAAAGTGATGAAAGTCTGGTCCATATTCTTTGACCCAGAGATCCCACTGCTGTACATATGCCCCCAAGAAGATCAAAGATAGAAGGAATGAAAAGGTCCAAAATACACCAAAAATTTTACAACAACATTTTTTGTAGCAGCAAGGAGCTAGAAACAAAGTAGATACCTATTGATTGGGAGTGAATGGCTAAACAAATTGTGGTCGTCCTGTGAATATTGAATGTGGTACGTTGAGTTCCACTTCGCATGCAATGGAATATTACTGTAAGAAATGGGAAAGAATGGGAAGACTGCAGAGAGGCATGGGAAGACCTTTATTAACTGATACAAGATAAAATAAGCAGAAACAGCGAAACAATTTATACGGCTATAGCAAAAGAAATGAAAAGAAAAAGAATAACAAAAGTCAAAATTGAATGCAGCATAGTTATGATTACAAAGTTTGACCTCAAATTAAAAAAATATGACACAAATCTGGCCTCAGACACTTCCCAGCTGTGTGACCCTGGGCAAGTCACTTGACCCCCATTGCCTACCTTTACCACTCTTCTGCCTTGGAGCCAATACTCAGTATTGATTCCAAGACGGAAGGTAAGGATTTTTATAAAAAAAAATATATATATATATATATGACAAAGTATCTCCCTCAGTTTTTTGCAGATGTGGGAGACAATGAAGATGGAACAGAGCATAAACCATCAGATGTAATTCATATATAGTCTGGTTTCACTAAAATGTTTTTTTTTCTTTTTTTTTTCTTTTTTGTTACAGTGGATGGCTCTCTGAATGAGGGAAGGGTATACATAATATATATACATATATACATATGAACACATATATGCATATATGTGTGTGGATGAAAAGAGAGAGAAAAAGATGGATGGTTGGGGAGAGAGAGAGAGAGAGAGAGAGAGAGAGAGAGAGAGAGAGAGAGAGAGTCAGAGAAACAAAAAGAAGAGACAAATCCACTGATTTGAGTATTGATCAATTCCATGTTAGACTAGATGGACCCTGAAGTCTCTTCCAACCCTGAAACACTGAAATCTAATTATGCTTCTATGAAATCTAAGGCCCAGAGAGGAATTAAAAATCATAGACTATTAGGGCAAGAGAGGGTCTTAAAGAATATCTAGTCCAACCCCTTCATCTTACAGATGAGGAAATTGAGTCACAGAGAGGTTAAATCATGGGGCCAAGATCACAAAAGTTATATTATAGAGTCCTAGGATAATTACCCCTTCATTTTGCAGATGATAAAACTGGAGAAAGTGATCTTACCCAAGGTTACAGAGATGGAAGCCCTTGTCCTAGCTCTGGTCCTAAGTAACTACTTGCCCTGTGCTATTTGTACTAGACCAGGATTGAGTGACTTATTAAGTTCAAAATCTCTCAGAGATTTCTTTTGAAAGAACGTTAGTTTCTCAGATGGGAAATAAGGATTGTCCATAACACAGAAAAATACAAAAAAAGGTGGGGAGGTGGACTAGAAGACTGGAGATTGACTCATGGTTTGCAAACAAGATCATAGAAGCCAGCAGTCATGTCAGTGGCTTCAACTTATAAATCCTACACTGAGAGTCTACTCTTCTGGGTAAACCAACATCATGGACTCATGCTGGGTAAACAGAGGGAATAAAAGGTCTTAAAAACACAAAGCATGGAAAAAACCAACAAAGCTGCCTCATACTACCAAAGAAGTCTCATTCCCTCTTACTGTGGACTAGAGGCACAGGAAGTACAAAAGGACATATTGTCAAGCATCATGCCCTTCTCAGGCTTCACTTACTTTGCAAAACAAGGGAAGGAAGGCATTTGGTTCCATGTCACATTGCTAGGGAGTCTCCCAAACTGGAGAAGGGTATCCTCGAGGCCACAAGAGCCCTGGAATTGAACATCATAAGACTGGAAGGTGCAGAGAGGGGCCATTATTTCTTTGCAAAGGTGAGGACCTATAGTTACAGAATATTGCATATGCTGTCAGAAACATTTAATGTATTGCTAGGTCTTTGCAAAACTGGTTTTTCTTTCTTTTTAAAACTGTCTTTGTTACAGGGGTTAGATCACTGGTAGAAGGAAAGGGAAAGATAATCAGAAATTAAAGTAATACAAAACCAAACCATATCAATAAGCATTTTAAAAAGAAAACTATGTAAAGTTGACAAAGGGAAGTCCTTCTTTCCATAGCTATGGTTGTCCCTTTTCCAATTCAATTCACTGAATTCTAAGACTCAATACTGATCAGAAACTTAAGCATTATATAGCCATCTCGATCATCATCATCCTCTTAGAACTTGAGTTAGAATGGATCTTAGAAGTCATCTAGAAACAATTACTCCATTTTACAGATGAGCAGACTGAGGCCCAGAGGGAAGATTTCACTTGCCCAAAATCTCATGTTATTAAATGATGGGACTAAGATTCAAACCAAGACCTCTGACTCTAATTCCAAATCTCTTTCAATTATATCCTCCCTTCCAGGAGCCAATTCAATTCATCAAATATTTATCAAATGCCAACTTTGTACAAGAAGAGAGTGAGGCCAGTCTTGAAAACAGGAAGACCTGAGTTCAAATCTTCCCTCTGATACATATTCACAATGCACCCATAAGTCATTTAAGTTCTCAGTGACTCAAGCAACTTATCTAATACTAAGCTAGAGATAGGTAAGCAATTCACATCAAAAAAGAGATTTCTCTTTTGGGGAGTTTCCTACACCTACAAAATCACCCACAATCATCCAGTTCCCCACTATCATCTCAAAAAAAAAAAAAAAGAAGAGTAAAACAATATGGAAAGTGTTAAAGGTCCTCTGATGCTGAGGATACTAAGATTTAAAAGTACCACAATCCTTTTTGTGGGTTTTTTTGGTAGTAGTTTTCAGTTATTTTCAAGTCTTTGAGACCCCTTTTGGGGTTTTCTTGGCAAAAATATTGGAACAGTTTGCCATTTCCTTCTCTGGCTCATTTTTTACGAATGAGGAAACAGAAGCAAACAGGGTAAAGTGACTTGCCCAGGGTCACACAGCTACTAAGTGTCTGAGGAAAGTTCTGCCTGACTCCAGTCCTAGCACTCTATCCACTGCACCATTTAACTGCCCAATATAATCCTTCCCTAACTTTAAAGAATCCTAAAGCTAAAAAAGGAGTTTGAGGAGTCATTAGGTCCCTCTCTCTGCCTCCAACAAACACCAAAAACATACTAGAATAAATAATTGAGAATGCGGGAGACTAGAAGGATGTCCAAGGTCATCAAGTCCAACTCCTTCATTTTACAGATGCAGAAACTGAGGCCCGACAAGATGAAGTCACTGGCCACGTTAAGTGGCAGAGAAAGATTTTGAACTGAGGTCCTCTAACCTCAGATGGAATCATCCTTCCACGTATGATCCCTCCATTGCCACAAACCTCTCCAGGTCATAAGAGGAGAAGCCACTTGGAATGGAGGAGAATCTCTGAATGCTTGGCATCCCTTCCAATTCTGAGATTCTGGTATTCTCCAAAATGGGCACCAAACCATCCTCTTTAACCTGATTTAACATTTCTCAGAGGCTGCCCTGGCTCTGGCCACTTCTCTGAACATTCTGTGATTCCCAAGCCCAGCCTCCCTGCCAGGGCAAAGGGAAACAGAAGACACGGGTATTGTGGGAAGAAACAAATGATGTTTATTTAAACCCCTCGGTGCTCCTTTCTACTTGCCAAGCTACAGTGTGATCCCAGAGACCAGAGGCTCCTTTCACCGCAGCCAAGTAGCGTATGTCCTCCCATGAGCTCCGGGGCTCCCAACAGAGAGCAGCATGGGATGGTGGGATCGAAATCCTCGCAGCTCTTACAGGATTTCAGATGGGGGTGGAGGTGAAAGATCTGGGACAGACATGACGAAGCCAACGCCAAGTCCTGTTCATTCTTGAAAAGAGCTCACAGTCACGTCACATTTTAAGGTATGCAAAACATTATATATGCATTAACTAATTCAATTTTCAGAATAGTCCTGTGCAGGCAAATTATAGTATTATCCCCATATTACAGAAGAAGAAACTGAGAATGAGAGAAGCTCACAGGATCTAGTAGCCAGAGTTAGAAGGAGTCTTAGAGGCCAACTAGTCTAACTCACTCACTTTGCAGATGAGGAAACCCAGGACAAGAAAGTTAAATGACTTGCTTAGGTTAGCCAGACCGATCTAACCTTCTCTAGCCATTACGCCACATTTCTCCTAAATGATTCTTTGTTCCCTCATTGGAGCTCCCATTAGGAGAATGAGATTTAGAATTAGAAGGGATCTAAAAAGCCACTTACATTTACAGAAAAGGAAACTGAGGTCCAGTAAGAGCGGGCAATGTGCTTGTAAGGTACAAAGACAGAATTTGAATCCAAGTCCTCTGGCCTCACAACCAAGGCTCTTTCCACTATACAGCATCTGCATGAACAGGCAAGAACCTCTTAACGTAGAAAATAAAGCTTCTTGCCCTCAAGCTCCCCTGTCCTATGGATCCACTCCCCATCCCCATGGCTTTCCAGACCTAAACAGTCTCCCTTGCCCATCATTCCCCTTTGTGTTATCTCTAATCTAATTTACATGGTTATTTTTTAAGCTAACAATTATTAACTTTTTTTGTTAACATTTTTGTTAACATTTAAGTTAACATTTATATGGCACTTACTATACCTACTAGAGGGCATAGGTGGTATAAGTGGAGTCAGGAAGATCTGAGTTCAAATCTGTTTTCAGATATATTATCTCTGTAACTTTGAACAAATCACTTGACCCTGTTTGCCTCAGTTTCCTCCTCTGTAAGACAAACTGGAGAAGGAAATGGCAAACCCCTCCAGTATCTCTGCCAAGAAAACCCCCCATGAGGTCATGAAGAGTTGGGCATGACAAAACAACAACATATCTATTAGAAGGTAAGTTCCTTGAGATCAGGGAGTTTTCCTTTCTGCCTTTGTATCTCCAGCATTCAGCATATTAGAGTCTGTAGATAGTCATTACTTACTATGATTTTCTCTAGTCAATTTTTGTTTATTCCAATTCATCCTACTCTTGGCTATCAGAATGATACTTTTTAAATAGAATCATCACTTTGGTCCTCAGAATCCTCCAATGGCTCCCCATTGCCTATCAAATAGTCTCATATCCAATTCATTTCAAGTCCTCTTAGCATTCATTAAGCATTGACAACATCCAAAGCACTAGGCTAGATGCTGGGGATAAAAAGACCAAAAATACAGAGCTTCCAGAATTCCAAGTCCTTTCTACTCCTACTTTTCTACTTTATTCCCTTGCTACATTCTATTCTCCCAGAGGCTTTTAACCTTTAATAAGTCTATGAACTAATTATTTAATATTATAGTTGGATTTCAACATAATTGTTATTGTTTTTCAGTAGTTAGATGCGTGTCCAACTCTTCATGACCTCATTTGGGGTGGTTTGGGGCAAAGATACTTGAGTCGTTTTCCATCTCCTTCACCAGCTCATTTTTACAGATGAGGAAACTGAGGCAGTTAAGTCACTTGCTCCAGGTTGGACAGCTGGTAAGTGTCTGAGACTAGATTTGAACTTATGAGAATGATTCTTCCCGACTCTAGACCCAGCACTCTATCCACTGTGCCACCCTGCTCCCCCTTTTGGTTTCCTTTATTCTAAAAAGGGGTACCGAGACCTCACCAGGCTGCCCACTTGGCCTGTGAAATAAAAAAGGTTAAAAAGTCCTCTTCTAGACGATACTGCAATAAAAGAGCAAAGTTAGAGGTTTGGGTCCCTAGCCTGTGGCTAGTTAGTTCTGAGTCCTTGGGCAAGCCATTTAACTTCTCTGGGACTCAGTTTCCCCATCTGCAAAAAGAGGAAGTTAGGCTAGAAATTGGACTTACGTTTCTCCTGGTTATAAGTTTGGGGAAGTTTAGCGACAGGTTCTAAAATGCCCCCCATGCATACCCCCAACAGCATTGATCTCATCTCCGCCTCTTCTCTTGTCTCCTCCCTCCAATCTCCCTGGGACAGTGAAGTCCATCTCTCACTTCTTCAGTCCCATGATTACTTAATCTCCTTGTGTATCCCTGCTAGGGGCTGCAGGGCTTTTGTCACTAGCATGGGGAAATGGAAAGCTCTCACTCAGCTTCTGGATTTCATTCTGTTCCATTACTCTGTTTATGCTTTTCCCCCTAGAGAGGACTGTGGGTAATGGGTACAATTTTAATAAATTAAATTAATTGGGAGCAACCTCCGTACGTAGCATATGCAATTTCCATGGGCCAGTCCTTTTTTTTTTTTTTTTCATCCCTTCTCTCAAAGGTATGTCTGGAGTCATGCCTTGGAAGAACCTCAAATATACATTAACATGCTCATCTCGGTTCAACCTCCCACACCTGGATCCAATAAATACTGGTGAGAGGGGGTAGTGGGAAGGAGCCCCGTGTTTGAATCCTGCCTCACATACTTTGGAACTCTGTGGCCGTGGGGCAAGCTACTTATCCTGTCTCAGCCTCAGTGTCTTCACCTGTAAAATGGAGATAATAATACCTGCAGAAATAATCAGTAATACTTCCAGTAACTTCCAGATAATCATTCTTCCATAATACTTCCAATAATAATAATAATGCTTCTAATAAGAGCACCTATCATGAAATTATAACTGTAAGGTATATAATACAGTGCCTTGCACATAGTAAGTACTACATAATGATAAATTATTGTTATTATCTTACAAGGTTGGTGTGAAGAAATTGTTCTTAAACTCAGTGGATTGAGAGCCAGGTCCTAGGTTCAAATCTAGTCTCAGATACTGCCTAGCTGTGTGACTCTGGGCAAGTCACTTAACCCCCATTGCCTAGCCCTTACTACTCTTCTGCCTTAGAACCAATACGCCACATTGATTCTAAGACGGAAAGTAAGGGGTTTTTTTTAATATTTTTAAAAACCTTATAATGCTCAATAAATGTGAAAAGCTGATAGATTTAGTGCTGGAAATATACTTCAGAATCCATTTGAGTCCGGTCAGACTCTCATTTTACAGATATGGAAACTGAGGCACAGAGGGAGAAGGTAAGTGATTTGCCCAGAGTCACACAACCAGTAAGTGTCCAAGATGGGATTTGAACCCAGGTCTTCCTCACTCCCAGTTCGGTGCCCTCTTTCCCACATTTACATAACCGCTCGTGGTATTTCTCTGCTTCTTGCTGTTTGTGACTTGTTATTATTTCCATGATGGGCATCATGAGTTATTCCATGGACGAGGGGATCTCTGTGAGCCCGAGGCAGAGTTTGGAAACGGCACCTTCTCGGTGGACTCTCCCCACCCCGTCAAAGGCTTTCAGCCTTCCCTGGAATCCAGGCAACTTTATCTGACAACAAAATCGATCCTCCTGTACAGTGGAGAGTGGAATGTTCTGGTATTGAGAATCTGTGCCTACGTCACAAGGTGTGTGTAAACAAATAGATCCCTTGTTGTGTCCGTCCCTCCCCAGTGTCCCCCCCAGTGCTGCCCTCTAGGCAGTTGTCTGCTTTGCCCCCCCCAGTCCCAGCTCTGACAGAGAAAAGGATCAAAATAATTTGGGACATCATGACGAGGAGTCAGGACAGAGCTGGGTACAAATCCAGACTCTGAGACTTGCCACCTTTGTGATGAGGGACATTTTGTCTCATCTTGTTGCGACTAAGTTTCCTCCTCTGTTACATTGGAGCAATGATACCCTAGAGAGCATCCTGACAGGCTGCAGCTCAAACGAGATGATGGATGTAAAAGCATCTTGCAAACCTCATCACCCTAGAAATGGTTCTATTATGCACCTTCTGGGTACAGGGCACTGTGCTGGGCTCTAGAGCTACAAAGAAAAGTAAAAAAAATAAAATAAAAATAGCCCTGGCCCTCAAGGAGCTCCCAATCTATCCTTTTCTTGAAGAATTGCCCTGTAAGCCGAGTCTTCTGACTTCAGGTAATGGCTGTCCCGCTTCCTAGCTGTGTGATCTTGGGCAAACCTCTCTTTCTTCAGAAGAACTCAGCCTCTTCTTGGGGAAAATGAGGGATGATATTATTCGGGGAAATGGGGGGTGATATTATTCGGTATTCCTCAGAGAGAAAGGGAGAGAGAGATTTGAGTAATTATGACAAGTTGGACTCTGGAAGAGTTGAAAAATATGCTTCTTTCCTTTCCTTTCTTTGCAGAGGTGGGGTGCTATGGCTATGGAACACTGCCTTCATAGGACTAATGGTTTAGTTAATTTTGTTAAACTCCTTTTTTTCTCTTTTCTTTTTTAGTATTTTTTTAAACCCTTACCTTCCGTCTTGGAGTCAATACTGTGTATTGGCTCCAAGGCAGAAGAGTGGTAAGGGCTAGGCAATGGGGGTCAAGTGACTTGCCCAGGGTCACACAGCTAGTTTTTTTAGTATTTTTTTAACAAGAGTTTGCTCACTGGATAAGAGACCAAAGAAGGCTATATTCTGAAATGAAGATGAGATGAAAAGAAAAGAGAATTTTTGTTTATATCTTTTAAAGGGATCAGTAAATAATACCCAAGGACAGAAGCAGGACCTCTTTAGCTAATGGCCTAGTTTGGGCTCCTGATTCCTGCTCCTGCTAAACCTGCTTCTGCAATCTCCTCTTCTGGAAGACAATGGCAGAGGTCCTAATCAAATTAAAACAGTTCCAAAATCAGCTCTGCCTCCCAGTACAAAGTGACATAAACTAATTTCCCACCCTGACTCGAGATAAGCTGGCTCTGTAAAAGGCTTTGGCCCTCTCTGTCCTCTCTGTTAAACTACCCTACTGTAAGTAGTAATGAAAACACCCCAGCTTTGCCTGCCTACAAGGCCCCCATTTGTAACTCAATCCCAAGCCTGTTTTGGCTCACACGGATCTTTAACTCAATATAGAAAAAATGATTAAACTCCTCAGGGCTGCCCAACTTATAGAACTTGGCTTAATCAAATTGCCTGAAGCAGGCTCTGGTTTCAGGTATAATCTCTGGACCAAAATTGACTTCATTTTTTATTTGTAATGCCTTTTGGAAGGAATTTTTCCCCTAAAAGCTAAAAGTGGTCCTTGGCCCATTTTTAATTATTTTAATGGGTAAATTACTCTCCCGTTTTTAAGTTCCCTGCTAAATATAACCCCTTTGATGGCAAGGCGATCTGTCCTGGGGAAAAGCAACAAGAGGATTGGATTTCACTGTCAGAAGGAAGGTTTTGTGCTCACTGGCTCTTCTAGTTTTCAATTAATTTCGATTCAATAATTCAGCATTTCTGAAGTACCTACTATGAAACAAGACTTAGGTAATGTACGACAGAGAGAGAGAGAGAGAGAGAGAGAGAGAGAGAGNGAAAGAAAGAAAGAAAGAAAGAAAGAAAGAAAGAAAGAAAGAAAGAAAGAAAGAAAGAAAGAAAGAAAGAAAGAAAGAAAGAAAGAAAGAAAGAAAGAAAGAAAGAAAGAAAGAAAGAAAGAAAGAAAGAAAGAAAGAAAGAAAGAAAGAAAGAAAGAAAGAAAGAAAGAAAGAAAGAAAGAAAGAAAGAAAGAAAGAAAGAAAGAAAGAAAGAAAGAAAGAAAGAAAGAAAGAAAGAAAGAAAGAAAGAAAGAAAGAAAGAAAGAAAGAAAGAAAGAAAGAAAGAAAGAAAGAAAGAAAGAAAGAAAGAAAGAAAGAAAGAAAGAAAGAAAGAAAGAAAGAAAGAAAGAAAGAAAGAAAGAAAGAAAGAAAGAAAGAAAGAAAGAAAGAAAGAAAGAAAGAAAGAAAGAAAGAAAGAAAGAAAGAAAGAAAGAAAGAAAGAAAGAAAGAAAGAAAGAAAGAAAGAAAGAAAGAAAGAAAGAAAGAAAGAAAGAAAGAAAGAAAGAAAGAAAGAAAAATACACTTCTCTCAAAGAGAATCACATAACAAAATATGCATAGAGGCAACATAAAATACTGCCAGCCCAGAAGCTGGAGCCTCAAAAAAACTCAAAGAAGTTAAAATAAATTAGACAATTTGAATCTCTTTTCAAAGTATAGCCAGTACTAAGATTTTCCCACCTTTCCACCACCGACCCAGTCCTCTTCTCAAAATCAGTCTCTAACGCAATGTTATAAGCTAATTTCACATTACCTCCCCTCCCACTGTCTATGTTTTGATCAAACTGACCTACTTCCAGTTTCACATACATATTACATCTCCTACCATCATGCTTTTGCACAGATTCTCTATGCCTAGAAAGCTCTCTCTTCCTCTCATTTCTTAACAAGGAATCCCTACCTATTCTCAAAATGCAGCTAAAATGTCAACTTCTACAGAAAGTCTTCCTAATTCCCCCAGATATGGGTGTTTTTTAAATTTACTCATTTTCAATTACAAACATTTATTTTCTTACCCCACCTTCATCCTTTCCAACTGAAAAAAGAAAATGAAAACTCATAATAAAAAAAAATCTGTAGTTAAGAAAAACGACTTCCATCATTAGCTATCTACAAAACTTGATCTCATTCTGCTTCTCATGTCTATCACCTCTCTTAGGAAATGGGCAATTTGTTCCATCATCATCATTTGTCTGAAATCATTGCTGGTCATTGCATTGATCAATGTCCTTGAGTTTTTTTCAAAAAGTGGTTCATCTTTACAAAACTGTTTTATTGTATAAATTGTTCTCCTAGGTCTGCCCTCTTCACTGTATAGCAATTCATACAAGTTTTCCCAGGTTCCTCTGAAAGCCTCCCCTTCATCATTTCTTACATCACAATAGTGCTCCCTTACGTTCATATACCATAATATGTTTAGACATCCCTCAATGGAAACACCCAATACTTGAGAACCCCCTTCATTTTCAGTGCTTTGACTCAACAAAAAGAGCTGCTATAACTTTTTTTTATATAGGAATCATTTTCTTCTTTCTTTGTTCTCAAAAGTAAGCATCTAGTCAAAGTATTGATGAACCAAAGGGCATTCACATTTAGTTTTTTGAGATATTTGATTTTTTTAGACATTGTTCCAAATTAGCAGGACCAGATAATGACTCTGCATATTCATTCCTATTTTCCAACAGCTCCTCAATTGTCATTTTCCTTTTTTCCATTTTCTTTGTCAACCTGACAAGCATGAGTGTGATGAGAGACAGACAAGGGGGAAAAGGAGGAAGAGACAGAAACAGGGACAGAGACAGAGAGAGAAGGAGAAATAGACAGAAAGGGAGAAACAAAGAGACAGGGACAGAAAAGAGAGAGAGTGAGAGAATACCAATTTAATACCTCAGAGATACTGTGGGTTCTATTCCAGGCCACTGCAATAAAGCAAGTCACATGAGTTTTTTGGTTTCCCAGTGCATATAAAAGTTATGTTTATACTATTCTGTAAATCTATTAAGTGTACTATAGTATGTCTAAAGAAATCAGTGTATGTACCCTAATTATAAAAATTTTTTTACAACTATTTGTTGTATGTCTGTTCTGTTCCACTAATCTACTTTTCAATTTTTGAGCCAGTACAAGATAGTTTTGATAACGATTCTTTACAATACAGTTTAAAGTCCAGTACTGCTACAATGCCTTCCTTTTCATTGTTTTCCATTAATTCCCTTGATATTCTTGACCTTTTGTTTTTCCAAATGAATTTTGTTGTTAATTTTTATAGTTCAAGAAAATGATTTTTTGGTAATTTAATTGTGTTAGACAAAGTAAATATCCAAGTTTGGGGAACAAGAATTCACTATTTGGTAATAATTTGTTGAGAAAACTGGAAAACAGCCTGGCAGAAACAAGATATAACCAATATCTTACACCATTTACCAAGATAAGATCAAAATGGATACATGGCCTAGGCACAGAGATATCATAAGCAAATTAGGAGAACAGAATCATATTGCCAATAAGATTTATGGATAGGAGAAGAAGTTATAAATAAAAAAGTTAGAAATCATTGCGAGATATAAAATAATGTTGAATACATTAAATTAAAGATGTTTTGTACAAATAAAGCTAATGTAGCCAAGAATGAAGGAAAGCAGTAAGTTGTGGGGAGGATTTATAGATAGTTTCTCATATAGCGTTTTCAGATCTAAAACATATAGAGAACTTTGCCAAATTTATAAGAATATGAGCCATTGAGAAAGCAGTTTTTGGATGAAGAAATCAAAGCTATATATATCTATATGAAAAAATCATCTAAATCATTAATTAGAGAAATACAAATCAAAATAGCTCTAAGATATCATCTCACACCTATCAGATTAGCTAAAAATGATAAAATGGCAAATGTTGGAGGGGATGTGGGAAAATGGGAACACTATTACCTTATTGGTAGAACTGTGAACTGATCCAACCATTTTGGAAAGCAGTCTAGAATTATGCCCAAAGAGTTATAAAACTGTTTATATCTGTTGACCCAGAAATGCCACAATTAGGTTTATTTCCTAAGGTCATCAGGGGAAAAGGAAAAGAATCTACATATTTTAAAGTATTTATAGCAGCTCTCTTTGTGTTGGCAAAGAACTGGAAACTGAAGGGATGCCCATCAATTGGGGAATGACAAAAGAAGTTGTGGCATAGGATTGTGATGGAATATTACTGTGCCATAAGAAATGATGAGCAGCTTAACTTTTTTTTTTAATGTGGAAAGACCTACATGAAGTTAGGAAGAGTGAGACAAGCAGAACTAAAAGAACATTAAATACAGAAATGTTGTTTGAAGAATGGTTTGTGTCTGTTCATCTCCAGAGAAAGAACTGATAAATAGAAATAAGTAAGACATAGTTTCATATATATAAAAAATGCATATATAGTCAAATGATGCCTTCTCTAATGGGAAGGAAGGGAGGGAGGGAGGGAGGGAATTACCTGGGTCTTTTGCTAAAAAAAAATGCTAATAATCATCTGAACCTTCAACGAGTCCTAATCTTTTTACCAGGAGAGGATCTTGCCTCCATGTTGATGGCTGCTAATTGATTAGGATGGTAGTCACTGAAGGATGGGGTGATTACAGCAATTTCTTAAAATAAGACAAAAATGACTGACTTTTCCTTTAGCCTGTGATGCTGTTTGATAGTATTTTCCCAACAGTAGAACTTCTTTCAAAATTGGAGCCAATCTTCTCAAACTCTGTTCCTGTGTTATCAACTAAGTTTATGAAATATTCTTCAATATTGTTATATCTTGAGGGAGAGAAATGGAGGAACAACTGGACAGTGGAACAGTTAGAAAATCCCCACATTTATGGATCTCATTTATTGTATTACATGGGCACAGTTCATGGTACCTCAAAACCATTACAATAGTAACATTGAAGATCGCTGATCACAAAGCTCCATAACATATACAATGATGAAGAAGTTTAAAATATTGTGAGAATTACCAAAGTGTGACACAGAGACATATGAGCGCATGCCGTTGGGGAAATGACATTGATAGACTTGCTCAAGACAGTGTTGTCCCAAACCTTCAATTTGTGTAAAAAAAAAAAAAAATTAAATGCATTATCTGCTATGGGCAGTGAAAACAAGGGGTGTCTATAAAGAACAAACATGATGGATATGGGACTAGAAGACAGGTTCTGTGACAGCAGGGGAAGACCCAGTGGATGATACAGAATTGTAACAATAGTCAGAAGAGACCTTCCAAACTGTCTAGTCTAAAATCCTCATTTTCTAGATGAGGAACCGAGATCCAAAGGGGTAAAGTGATTGGTCTCAGATCCCATAACTCTCAAGGGAAGAGGCAGTATTTGAAAGTGGGTCCCATAACTCCAAAGCCAATGAGTTATCTTTTCCAAAGAGCTCCAGCCAGAGAAGATAATGTATGTGAGAGACCAATAATCAGCTCTCTTTGGCCATCTTCATGGAAGACGGAATGAGTCAAAATAAAACATTCTGCAGATATGAGGATTGTTGTAATTGTTTGCAAAGCACTTTCTCCATAACTCCCCCCAGGTTGGTAGTATAAATATAAAGATGTCTCTTTTACAGGCAAGAAATCCAAGGCTCAGTGAGCTCTCCTCAATTGAGAAGAGCTACTCAGCTACTAAGTGTCAGCACCAGGATTCCAAAGCCAGCCTTCTGACTCCAAGCTGAATGACCTTTACTGGAAACATAGCATACAATATTGAAGGAAGAACCTCATGGGGTTGTGTAGTTAAAAACTGGAACTGGTTTGTTTCCATTTTTCTTAAATAGAAATAAATCTTATCCATCCAAAATTGGTCTGAACAAGTTAGTTTTATAGGGAAAAAAAATAACTTCTAGAGAATCTTAACTCTGTTGAAAGAATTAGAGATTTTTATCTAAAGAAAAGCAGCTTTAGTGTATAGAGTGCATGATGGCCATCTTCAAAATTGGAGGGCTTTCAGGTAGAATATTTCTTGCCTCCAGAATATAGAACCCAGAGCAGTGGATGGAAGATGATGAGACACAAAGCTAGGCTGGAGGACAGGAAAAACCATCATGACATCGGGAGAAGTCCAACAGGAGAATAGGCTGCCTCAGGAAATGGTATACTCCCTTTTCCTGGAAGTCATCAAGCAACAGCTGGATGACCATGTGTCAATTATTGAGGATTTCTTTTCACTAGACATCAAGGCTTCCTAATCTTTGTTGTGTTATGTACTCCTTTGGCAATTTAGTGAAACCCATGGACTCCTTATCACAATAAGGAAGGAAACTAAATTTCAATTAGAGACTAGTGAAAATAAAGATACAATCTTTTCCCATCCAAATTTATTGAACCCCTGAAATCTATCTATGGACCTTGACCTAGACAATCTCTGAAATCTCTTAAAAACTCTCAAATTCAGGGGCTGGGTAGCTCAAGGGATTGAGAGTCAGGCCTAAAGACAGGAGGTCCTAGGTTCAAATCTGGACTCAGACACTTCCCAGCTGCGTGACCCTGGGCAAGTCACTTGACCTCCATTGCCCACCCTTACCACTCTTCTACCTAAGAGCCAAATCAAAGAAGTTAAAGGTTTAAAAATAATTTTAAAAAACTCTCAAATTCTCTGATGGGAAGTAAAGAAACTACTTCTCCCCTCTGCATACTATCTGGTGACAGAATTCATGGCATGCAGTCCTAGCTTTGCACCTCTATCCAACTGGATCCAAGTCTACCTGAAAGGTCCAAGGTTCATTGAGAAAGGAATTCAGATGGAAATACAGCACAACTTACCTACAGCAATTCCCAAGAGCCTCTTACTTCCCATGGGCAACTTGGCCAAAAAGAAAACAAAGATATTGCATCCTTGTAGTCAAAAAGAAAAACTAAGATTTTTGGACGTGACTACAACCATGAGTCGGGAACTCATGAGGGGTTCCCTGTGGGTGATCATTTTGATCCCCACTTGATACTTATTAGCTGACAGGCCATCCATGGGAGAGAAAGAGTGGGACTGTAAGAAAATGCGTCTGGGAAAATGGCTGTTGTTAATAATGTGAGCAGACAGAGGCTTGCCCACAGACAAACTCTTTCCAACAATATATAGACACTCCATGAGCAAAACTGTAATTTTGTGGTCTAGCGGAGAAATGATTTAGACATTTGGGGTTTTTAAAGGCCCCTTTCCTAAGGCTGTCTGGATTGTTAAATTTGTGTTTAGATCTGGGGGGAGAGAAGAGGGAGAATTTCAATCTCTGGCCAAATGCTATGATTTTTAAAAGGCATACGTTGAATACGAGGCCTCCACATGGTCAGTTTGAACCCCGCTTTCAGTTCAAGAGGGAGAAGCCCAGAGCTCCCTGGGAGCCAGATGAAGTTTGGAGGAGGAAAAGGAGATTTACTCCCCAGGAGCTAAACAGAGGCATGGATAGATAAGGTAGGGATGAGTAGGAATGATTGATTAAGTTAAGGATAAAACTATTCCTAAGTATGCTAAGTGACGGGCAAGAGATTGATATCATCATGGCATCCTGAGAAAAATTACTATGGCTAATTCATTCCCCTTACCCCAAAAATATGGGGGTCAAGAGATGTTTTCTTGATGCTTTTTTGTTTTATTCTTAACACCGCTGTCACCTTCCAATACCACACTCCCACAACCTAATAGAAACCAATACAGTGACCTCGTCTAATAATGTATGTGGAATTTTGTAGCCGTAGTCCACCCTCTCTCTCTACAAAGGCAGAGAAATCATCAGGTCTCTGGAAGCAAGACTGACCTAAATTTTGATGCTAGTGTTTTCCTTAATCTGCGCAGTTGACTCAAATATTTTTCTCACCCCTGTTTTCTTCTCTCTATAGGCATTTATAAAAATCTTTCTCAGGTTGCTTCGAATCCCTCATTTCTTTTCATCATGTCATATACCACAGCTAGTTCATCCATTCCCTATTCCATTAGTGTCTACTTTGTTTCTAGTGTTGTCTAGGGGCTTTTTGTTTTGTTGTTTTTTTTTACTATCCCCAAAAATATTGCTTTAAAACATATTATATTTATAATAATATAATATAATAATATAATTTATAATAATATAATATAATAAAACATAAATATATTATATTTAAAACATAGTATATATGGGATCTCCCCTCTGTCTTTGACCTCCTTGGGACAGTAGTGGTCAGGAGAACGAATGCCTGCTACCTCAGACCCTCGGTTAAATGGGCTACCAACCCAGCTGATACCATATGCAGGAGAAACACCAGGAACAAGGAGGCAGCCAGTAGCAGTATAGACTCAGTCCTCACAGGAAATCTGGCAAGCAAAAAACTAGCAAGGACACAAAAAACACAAAAGAGAAACTTCTTTTTTTTTCTGGCCCAAAGGAAAGAACTTCCCTGATGGGCACCATCTTTTATGGTCAATGGTGGCAACTTTGGGTGGGTAGGTATAAACACTTGCTTCCTTTAGCTTCTAATGCTTTCTCCAAGATTAAACTGTATCAGCTTTATACATATTTGGTATATTCCTCTATATTAGTGATTCCCAAAGTGGGCGCCAACACCCCCTGGTGGGTGCTACAGTGATCCAGAGGGGTGGTGATGGCCACACTTTTTTTGGATTACATTCTATTCTGAGTTCAATAAATAGTTTCATTATTTCCAGGAGGTTCTAAGTAATATATTTTCTGGAAATGGGGAGGTAGGCCAAAAAAGTTTGGGAACCACTGCTCTATGTTCTGCTTTTACCTATTAGAATATAAGCTCCAGTGGATAGAGAGCCAGGCCTAGAGATAGAAGGTCCTGGGTTCAAATCTGACCTCATGGTCTTCCTAACTGTATGGCCCTGGGCAAGTCACTTGACCCCTATTGCCTAACCCTTATCACTCTTCTGCCTTGGAAACAATACTCAGTATCTATTCTAAGACCAAAGGTGAGAGTTTTTTTTTAATGTAAGCAAGCTCCATGAATTAATGAATGAATAAATGAAGGAAGGAAGCATTTAAGTGCTTACTATGTGTAAAACACTGTACTAACCTCCTAAGAATACAAATAAAGGAGTATGATAGTCCCTACTCTCAAGAAACTTGCAATCTAAAGGAGAAGACAACCCATGTGGAGGGTTTCAGTTGTAAGGAGTGAAGTGAATGCTTGATAAATACTGAGCCAATCAGATAGGAACATCATGCCACCATGTTAAGTCAGTATGTAACCTAGTCTCATTCACTCCATGCTACTCTCCACCATCACCATCACCACCACCATCACCACCACCACCACCACCACCACCACCACCACCACCACCACCACCAC